>NC_034596.1:94348778-94472653 GCF_900095145.1 Mus pahari
TCCTCTTTCCTCATTTTTTGTTTTGAAACAGGGTTTCACATAGTTCTGGCCAGGCTAGAACTTACCTGGCTGAGTCAGGTCTCAACCTCTTGCACCTCCTGTGATCATCACTTAAAAACTGATATAGGTGAGTGTTGCCCTATCCTGCCTAACAATAAAATCTCCAAAATTATTATTTCCCCGATAAAGCAGCTGCATCGCTACAGCGAGATTGTAAAGTACACATAAATGGCACAGAGGAGATATTATAAAGCAAGAGTACAGCAAAGTAGTGAAAGGACAGGAAGTATCAGTAGTTACAGCTCAACAAAGAAACCGAAGGCAAAGCCACAACCAAGTCAGATGATGAAAAGCCACAGTGGCCAGGTCACAAATGAGAACAAAGATTACAGGAAACATACTAGAACACAGGGCGAGATGATTTCACAACTGTAACTCCTGTTCCAGGGAATCTAATGCCCTCTTTTGGCTTCCATAGGCAACTACACTTACATGCACAAACCCTCACACAAGCACACATGCCTACAAATAATTAAAAAAAAAAAAAACAAACTTTAAAAAAGGACTTTCAACATAAACCAGAATTTCACAGAAAAAGAAGTTGACTAAGGAATTTCAGCATTGACTCATTATATGATTTTATTGGAATACAATGTTCCAGATAAGTACTGCTGAATATAAAAGGTAATTGGAATATGTTGTTGTTTTTTTTTTTTTGCAATCCTTAGAAGCAAAAGATGGAACATGAATCAGAGGCAAGCTTTGAATTCATCTAACTATAGGACTAACAAGACAGTAAAGGAAGAGGTAATAGCTACAGAGCAGCCAGAACATGAATTTTAGAAATAAATATATATATTGAAAACCAAATTGCTTTCAGTTGTAATATAACCACTAAAACATCAACAAAATGGCCAACTATTCACCAGTATTATAAAACTATCTTATTTTGTTCCTGTGGCATTCTGAAGTACTTATGAAAATGCCCACACTCTTCTCTTTGTCGCATCGTGTTATGAAAACGCCGACATTCTTCTCTGTGTCGCATCGTGTCTAAGAAGGGTTTGCTTTTGCTCTCTGCTTACTTGGTCTTATCACTGATTTTCTGTGAGTCTGATTTGGTTTACAGAATGAGAACATAACATGGCGGTCACCTCTGAAGTTGACTACTTTTGCTCTCTAGACATTTCTCCAGAAGAACCTGGCAGTCATTAGATTGAAAGATCCATTTTCCCTCTAGACCCTCAAGACACAGGAACTCTTGTCCTGCTGGAATCCCTCCAGCTTCTCTGGCCTCTCGAAAAGCAAGACTAGCCCTGGACACGTCATCACAGCAGCGGATGTCATCACAGCAGCAGCGGACGTCATCACAGCAGCGTGCAGCATGAAGAGCCCCAGCAGTGCGTTTTATTTTCCTGTGCCTGGTAAACACTCATACCACCAGCACAAGGATGCTGAATGGGGGTCAGATATCTCTATTTCTTGGGCCTATTTCAATCTGCACAAAATGGAAGTATTTTTCTTTCCCTTTTGAGTTCAATAATTGTTCATGTTTATATTCTTTTCTTTCTAGCTTATAGACTATGATGTTAATATAATATACTGATTTTTAAAAGATTTCATTTTTCCGTGTGTATGCACCTGTGTTTAGGTTCCCTTGGAAGCCAAGAGAGCATCAGATGGCAAGGAAGTCACAGGTGGCTATGAGTCACCCAGTGTGTGTGCAGTCTCTGCAAAGACAGCAGATGATCTTAACTGCTGAGCCTTTTCTCCAGCCGAATACAATGGATTTAAGCAAGGCATATGCGACCAACTAAAATGCCTTGTTTTGGTTATATATTATGATCTCCAAGTTGTTTTGGGTATACAACACTAGTAAATAGCACACGATTTGATGGCACATAAGCCACAATGGAAATACATGCATTTACAGCTTGTATGCACATGTACTACTATATTAATATATTATGTAATTATAAAATATAATAGAAAATAGCTAAGTAATTTAATATGTAGCTTTTACTATTAATGGCAAATAATTGTATTATCACTAGAAATCTTTCATAACATTTAATAATAATGTGGTTTTAATTTACTTTATTATTTTGGAACATCTTGACTTAATCTTTTCTGACTGAGCAATTTAAGGTTCAATTTGTTTTGAGGCCTGGTTTTAAGAGCTGTCATAGATACCTCAGAAAATTATGCAGCTCTAAATGAGACCAGGTGATCATGGCCCTGATACTCTCAGCTTTTAGTTCTGTCCTCTGATAATGAAAAGCTGGTTTCGAATTTGTTTAATTAATATTGTTTTGCTATAGCTGACTGGAACCCAGAAATAAGTATCCTGATATCATAGATAGGTTTTGAAAATGTATTATATTTTGGAATTTATTATACAAAAATGAATTTTAATGTATCCTTTGATAATTTTATACATGGATACAATGTATTTTGATTGTCTTCAGTCCCCAACCCCTTCCCTTATCCTGCTCCATGCCCTCTGGAACCCTTTTGCCTCCTTACACACCCCTGTCAGAAGCCCTGACTCTTGATAATGGCCCACTGAGTCCAAGGATGCCCATGTGTGCATGGGTGTGGCGTTAAGTACCAGTGGCCACGCTCCTGAAGACAACTACCATTCATGCCCCAGCTGCCATCTGTTCACTGTCAACAGCTCCTCAGGAAGAGGGTAGGACAGCAAATACCCCTTGCCCATACACAGTTACACTTGAAAAAAACTAAAACTACTAAAACTTGCAAGGTATTTTTAGCCAGGTCAAGACAATCCATTTTCCAACTTAGCACACATGCATACAAAGAGTTTAAACAGGCAACCCACATGATTTTGTAAAATGAAGCCATATTTACACATTCTCAGAATGCTCTCTACAAGGCGGTAGGTGGAGTTTGGACTGGAAGCCGCTACTCTCTTCACTGAGGGTTATGCACTGTCTCGGTCGTAGTTTTTCCAAGTCCAGCCTGGTGGTACAGATCTGTAATCCCAGCTACTTGGTGGCTGAGGCAAGATAACACAAATCTATACTCAGGGTGAGCTTTCAGGCCAGTGTGGGCAACTGTGAGGCCCTGCCTAAAATAAAAACGATGAAGTGGGCTGGGGGCATAACTCAGTGACAGGGCACTCGTGTAGCATTCAAGAGCCTGGGCTTAAAAAAAAAAAAGTATCCAAAAATCTCTACAAGGCATTGTCTACTCTAACCATGCAACGAACACTTGAAGGTCAGAAAATCTGGGCAACTCCTTTGTTTCTTTACAGGACGGGAAATAAATGCCAAATTTTAATTCCTCTCAGAATCTATCACCGTGTGGTAGAACTATACTGAGATTCACCACTTGTCACAACATTCACAAAGCACATAAACAGATGCTAATATACATTTAAGAACTTGCTTTTACAAAATCACCTAACGTTCTCCTGTAGCCCTTCGTATGCATCAGGATACATGCTCTCCGTCAATAGCCTGCTCAATGGCTTGCCTGTGAGCGAGGCAGCAAGTGAATTTCATATATGTCACTGTTAATGATAATGCGTGCAATCCTTATTCAAATAACCTGCTTGATAATTTCTGTTGAGCAGGGCTGGCTTCCGGCCAGATTCCATTCAATTACTTTTCTCCCAAAAGGGAGTATGTGCCAGATGTCCCCCATATCCTTTCCCTCTCTTCTTCACTATCAGAACCTCTATTAAGTGGGCACAGGGTTGTCCAAAGCCCCTCCCTTCCTCCCCTGCAGATACAAGCAGGAGAACCTAAGCGATGGTCACTGGGATGTAAGGGAAGGATACACAACCTCAAAAACAGAGTTGGGCTTCGGTGCTCTTTCCCCCTAATGCTGGTATCCAAGCGCAATATAAACAGCCATCCTGCAGGAAGCAGCAGCCAGCAGTTAAAGCTGCCAGAGGGACAAGAAATGGAAAGCCTGGGTCCCTCACAACTATGACATCATCACTCAGGCCTGGGTTGCCTACATTTACTGTAGAGAAATATACATATATCTTTTGTGCTCTTTCAGTATTTAGATTTTTCTGGGTATTGCTAGTGATTAAAACTGAATGAATATACCTGGTGACAATTAAGGATGGTCTCAAGCTAGGACCAGAGGAGGTCTTGCATGTGCTTGTGCTGGCTACTAACATTACAACCTGCAAGTTCCTAGCACAAACTGCCCTCAGGCCACTTGAACTACATAACACAATCTTAAGATGCACTTACTGTGTAAACCACAACTGGTGGGAGCAGCTTAGGAAGTGAATGAAGGAGGAGCCTCCATTGTGCCCGAGGTAACAACCTCCAGCTCTTCTCCCAACTTGAAAACCATGTGTCGCCTTGCTGATAAATGCAGACTATGTCAAGTATCAAAAGGCTTTTTTGTGACATATAAACTCACAAGTTCTCCTGTACCTCTCCTTACAAGCCCCTGTCCAAGGGAGGATCTAGACTCCCAGCTAATGAACTATGGTTTTCTCTCCTGATCCATAAAACTATGATGTAAGAGGGAAATGTGCAAAAGTGAAAAATCAACATAGATAAGGCTCCCTGTTAAACTCCAATTCTGCGAGAGCAAATGGTAAACACAAGAGGCTGGATGCAGAGATCTTAGCATCTATACCTGAACACCTCCAGCACTGTCCTCGCTGGTAGCTTGGGAGCCACTCGACTAAACGCCCTCTTGAAATCTTCTAGAGTTAAAAATCCATGATCTATATGGAAATAAAATATGAAACATTAACATGCCTATAAAGCCTGAGAACTATGACTTCAACCATGATAGTCATGGAAAGCTACATTTAGTATATTATTAAAATAAAGGGAAAAAGCAGTAGTTTACGGTTGATCTTACACAGATCTTATATTGTACCCCCAGTGAACACATCTCCCTGGAAGAACATCAGACTGTGGTGGTGATGCCCCACCCTTTGATGCAGGGCTGGGCAAGCTGGAAGACCACTGCTAGCCCTACACTGTCTGAGTCTCTAAGTCCTAGGGAAAGGACTGCATAGATGTGATGCACTAGGCTTCCAGTCTTTGTGCTCTGCCAAAACACTTCAGTCTTCCAAACTCCCTGTTTTCTGGCTTGGCATTAGAGCTGTGATATATTAATATTTAGGGGGAAATTATAACGATCACCAGTGCATGAATCTTGGAAGTCATACCTACTGTGGAAAATGATTGTTCCAGTCACATATGGGTCACAGTGAGAGTGGCAGAAGTGTCTCTCTCATGTCCATAGGTGGCTTGTGGCTTATGTCCCGGCAAGGCCAGTCCTTTGGCGATCACCATTACAGCATGGGAACAACAGGCAAGCACATAGGTATAGTACACAACCCAGTTATACAAATGTAAATACTGCATCCAGGGTATATGACAGAAACTTAGTATCCCAAAGTAGGAACGGCTCCTCACCAACACCTGCGGTCACTGCCAATGAGTTTAGTATAATCTGCCAACTGTACTGCACATTTAGTTCATTGTGATAAATTCCGATTCACAGTTCCTCAGTAGCAATTCTTACATAAAAACACTTTAGAGACACTTACAGTGCACGTCGAAAGCTGTGAAGATGTGCCTTATCTCATTCCGATAGAGTCTCGCTTCCGTCTTTCTCTTTACGACATTCAAAAACCCCTCAAGTGATACACCTAGAAGTTGTGGGAGAAAAAAATAAACTTTTTTTTCCAGAGATGACTATATTTCTCTTCAAGAAAAAGTAAGCCAGACTTAAACAGTGAAAAATACCACAAGTCATCTGATTTTTATCTTTCACAGAGGATACTTCTAAGTACAGGGAAAAAGGCATCGTGTTGTGCTACATGCGAAGCAGGTCCAACCCTTGCAATCAACAGTGACAACCAGAGACACGCAGGCCCACTGAGCTTCTGAAGGGATGGAGAAACCATGACCTTGAGAAAGTTTAACACTCTCCCTCTACTGGATCCAAATGACAGGCATGGTAGCGTTTATTGAAGAAAGTCACATAATTTTCCTTCCCCTATGCTGCTTTAATACCTTTGGCTTTTCCTGGCCAGATGTCATTTCAGCAGGGTTTTTTTCCCCCAACTGGGAGATAGGGTCAGAGAAGTAGTTTCTCAAAAGTCAATACCAATTGTATGCCACAGACGAAGGTGGAGAGAATATTACATAAACAATGGAGCTGGCGCCATCCCCAGCCCTGGATACACCCCACAACGTGTTCAGCAGCCTCGGGCGCAGCTTCCTGCCACTCTCGTAATAAAAGAGCCCAGCATGATGATATGAGATTGGGCACTGTGCTTACAATGTCTATTAAAATGAATTCTAATGTGATCTTTGTAGCAGGTTTAAGGAGCAGAGCCAAGAATTTAGACATTTTAGTGAACTGAGCCTGAAATATATAGAAAGAGCAGTTAATTTGCATACTGTAGGATCTTCCTTTAAAAAGTTATCATGTTGTTTTAAAAATAGTCCCAAACTATCTAATAAGTACGTGTAACTATCTTTTGGGCGATGTAACTAATGATATTAATCCATGTCTTTCCTAAAATAGCTTCAAGTGTTTACAATGTTAAAACAATTTTCTTAATTTCATTTTTGTGAGATTAATGATTTAGAGGCTTTTTAAATGATCTATGTAGTCTTATGCTTTTAAATGATTATTGCCCACATTTTAAGGACCCACTATGAGCCAGCCACTGTGATAAAGGCTGAAGGTAGAAGATGAAAAAGAAGATAATTCAAGTTCCAAGGGAACAGTATACTAGGGAAGGAGCCCGTTATACGTTATACTGCAAGTGCACACATTCCTTAAAAACTGTGGCTCACTCAATGATGGGGATAGAAGGTTGTGAAAAAAGGACCCAGGAGCCCTTGTAGTTTAGACTGGATGAAGTGGCTCTTACAGGAAGAGATAGGTTAGCTAAGAACTAAACCATGAAAATACTAAAAGTAGCTACAGGATGAGAAAACGAGAAATCCGGGCAGTGGACAACACATGTTAAGGCCATGGGGTAGCAAGGGACAGGAGGCCACGCAACTAGAATAGGTTCAGAGTGAGAGGAAGAAACACAGCACATGACTGGTGAGGGACAAGGGGCCTGAACTCTCAGACCACAGTAAGGAACAAGAGCTTTACTGAAGCTGCAATAGCAAGCCAGGAAAAGGTTTTCTTTAGCCAATGGGTATGATCTGATCTAGAATTTGGAAATGGATTTCAGGGTTTGGCTGTTGTGAAGAAGGATTGGGAGTAAAAGGAGAGACAGGGTGGGAGGCAAGCGCTCCATGGGTGGCAGCAGCGGCGGGGACAGAGGTGGGAGGCCGCACTCTAGAACACAAGGACAACTTGATGAGGAGGCAGATGCAGCAGGTGAGGTGTCAGATAGAACACAGAGGTTCTGGGTTGGGTGCTCGGTGGTCTGAGGGGGTAAGGGGATGAAGATGCCTCTGGGAAGGGTAGGGCCAGAGAACAGAGAACGTGCTGTGGTTTAGATGGGCTGACTGTACTACATGTTGGAGCCAGATAAGAGGAAAAAGGACCAGGAGGCAGCCGGCCTTAGTCGTCTAGGCAGAAGGTATCTCCCATTATCTCCCAGCAATAATGACAGACAGGCAGTCAATAAATACAGCCATCCACGTCTGTTGGTGTCCATGAAAGATGGAGGTTTCAGGATCCCCGATCAGATATCAAATATGGAGGATGCCAAAATCCCTTATATGAAATGATATAGTGTTTCCGTGTATCCCTACACAACTGTCCTGTAAACTTCAAATGGCCTCCAGACCACTTGTAATGGCTAATGTACTATAACTGCTCTGTATGTAATTGGGCTACATTGTTTAGTCAACGACGATGAAGAAAAGACAACTCCACACATATTCAGTTTAACTGTGACCTTTTTCCAAATACCGTGGTTAGCTGCAGTGCAGCACCTTTGGATGCAGAGGGCAGACTGAGATGCACTAAATTAGCATATGCAGTAGTATTTTTTTTTTTTTCCTGCAGGACAGAGATTGACGCAGCTCTATTCGCATCTAATCACCCTGGGACCAGAGAACATATTTTAAAAGGCTAGCTGAGGTTGAAATTGAAGTCTAACCATGCATGTTCCCAAAGATCATATCCATAACTTTAGTTTCATGAACTCTAAAAGCTAATAAATTAAATCGCATCTAGAGTTGCTGATACTCCTGAGTAATTTATTCCTGGGTGATGTGCATTCTGTAAGATCTCTCAGCACCCTGCCCCGCCCACTCTCCAGCCCCTCTAACACACATCCTGGCACTTCCTACCTCCACAGGCTCAGAGCACTCGCTGCCCTGGCCCTTATAACCACACTGACTGAAAGCACCTCTTGTTTTATTTCTCCTAGTGAATTTTTTATTACACATCTCCTTCCAGGGGCAACTGAAACAATACCTTTACTTTAACGGTTCCCTGATGTGTCTCAGTTGAGTCCCTTTACTGTGACCAGCAACCCAGAGGTCACAACACAGTCAAGGAATGGATTAGGCTCTTTGGCTGGGATCTGAATACATGTCTAGGTAAGAGATGCTAGGGGAAAGGACTGTGTGCTGTTTAAACATTCATTCCCAGTACTCAGCACCATGCCTGTGAAGAACAGGCATTCATTACATGCTTGCTGGGTAACATGTAATGAATTAATAAGAATGAACATGGCGATATCATTTCTAATTTTCAGAAAAACAAAACAAAAAACAACATTAGGATGTGTGTTACGCAAGGTCAGCTCATGCTGGTGAAGGGGAACACTTTTCCATTGCTGATAGGATGGCAAACTTATACAGCCACTTTGGAAATCAATACAATGGTTTCTCAGAAAAAAAGGAATTGATCTAACTCAAAACCCTGCTGTACCACTCCTGGGCATACACCCAAAAGATGTTTCACAATACCACAAGGACACTTGCTCCACTATGTTCACAGCAGCTTTAGTCATAATAGCCAGAAACTGGAAACAACCTAGATGTCCCTCAACCAAAGAATGGATAGCGAAAATGTGATATATTTACATAATGGAGTATTATTCAGCTGTTAAAAACAATGACATCATGAAAATTTCAGGCAAATTTATGTAAATAGAAAAAAATCACAGAGTGATGTAACCCAAACCTAAAAAGAAAAACATGTCATATACTCATTTATAAGTAGATATTAGCAGTAAAAGATAATCATGCTTCAATTCACAGACCCAGAGAAATTAAGTAACAAGAAGGGCTCGGGGGGGTCACTTGGATCTCACTGTGAAGGGGAAATAGTATAGACATACTGGGTGGCTGGGAGGAGGGTGGGGTCTGAATAGGAGAGTGAGGATGGGAGCAGAAGGGCTCAGGCTGGGGAAGGATGAGAGAGAGTGTGAGTCCTGGGAGAGACTACTGGAATCAGGGAAGCACCTATTGGATAAGCTAGAAAACGTGGGCAATAAAACCTCCTGGGAATCTATGAAGGTGACCCTAGCTAGCAATGGGGGATCTGGAACCTGAACCGGCCATCTCCTAGAACCAAGCAAGACTTCCAGTGTAGAGATTAGGACACCAACCCAGTCACAAAACCTTTCACCCACAACTTGTCCCGCCTACAAGATGTGCTGGAGTAAAGGTGACACAGAACTTGTGGGAGTAGCCAACCAATGACTGGTCCAGCTTGAGACATGAGAGGGAGACCACCCCTGGCATTGCCTAGAGGGCCAGGCCCCATGGCTGGACAGCTCAGAGACCTAAACTAGAACCAATCATGCCTGTCAAAAAAAGGGGAGGGAGGGAGGGAGGAAAGGGAAGAGGGAGGGAGGGGGAGAGGGAGGGACAGAGGGACAGAGGGGGGGCGGGAAGGAGGGAGAGGAAGAAGGGGAAAGAAAAGGAGAAAGAAGGGGAGGTGAAGGAGAAGCACAAGAACAAGAACAACGAACAACAGCAAGAACAAGAAGCCCAATGCCATTCTGTTTCTCTCATAGTCCGGCATCTGCCCACTTGTCATCAGAGTCTTCACCCAGCAACGGATGGAAACAGATGCAGAGACCCACGGCCAAACAGTAGGCAGAGCTTAGGAAATCCTGCGGAGGGGAGGAAGGATACCACGTGGAAGCCAACAAAACCAGCTTTCCTGGGCTCAGAGGGGCTTACAGAGGAGACCCGCCTACCAGGGAGCCTGCATGGGACTGGCCAAGGCCCTCTGTACATAAGCTAAGTTGTGTAGCTTGGTGTTCTTGTGGGACTCCTAACAATGGAAGCAGGGGCTGTCTCTGACTTTGCTGCCCGGCTTTGGGCCCCTTTCCTCCCACTGCCCCATCCAGCCTTAACAGGAGAGGAGGTGCCTAGTCTTACTGCAACGTCATATGCCATGGCTGCTGATATCCATGGGGGCCTGCCCCTTTCTGAAGGGAAATGGAGGAGGAGTGGGATGATGGAGAGGAGACTGGGAGGAGGGGGGGGGGAACTCTGGTCAAGATATAAACATAAATAAATAATGAAAAAAATTTAAGATGTGTGTGTGTTTTGAATCATCTTTAACTCCAAAAAGTAATGGCAATAAGCAAATTACTTTTCATTTACAGGGCCAGTAAAATAAACCATTGCTTTAGAAAAAAAAATAGCATTCAGTGAGAAGGAAAGCAATGGCTAAGATCTGCTCTGATCATGGCAGCTCACTCAGAGAGATGAGAGGCAGAGTGTAGCTGTATGGTTCGATGGGTGATGCATAAGAAAAGGGAGCATATGAATGCTGCTGTCTTTTAAATTACATATTCAGATAACACATCCACACTTGGAGTTATAAAGTATGCAGGTCATCACTCCACAATTGCATAGTATAAAAAACAAATGTTCTTTAGTTTTTTTTTTAATAGGAAAAATATTTAAATTGTATGTTTGCTTCCACTTAAAATGAAAAAACCCAATCTAATAACACAAATAACTCTATTATAAATAATCATGTTTTTTCATACTATTTTCCCCCAGAGTCATATACCTCATATTTTCAGCTCAGTGGAGATCAGAGGCACTGGGTACACATTAAACCATGTAAGCACATGGTCCACAGTATGCCCTCAGGTTGTCTACCAGGGCCGCACACATCCAAACACAAGCCTTTTTTCTGGAGACTACATTTTCATTTAGCACAGCTTTCCTTCTGCAATACCACAATAGCTCTCCAAAGCTAATACTTAATAATTTACTATTCTAAAGCTTTGCAACAAATACACTGATGTAAGGTTTGTAGATTTTGCTGCCTTTTAAATGGCCTAGAAATAGATTTCTTACTTCTAGCTCCACCTGCTGTCACAAGAGTTAAACCAAAATTACTGCTTCACAGACTCTCAAAAATTCCATTTAGGCCAGATCTCATACCCAATGCATTATCCGTGTCCACCTGGGAGCTAAAGAGTGTATTCTAGAAAATTCTAAATTCAAACACAATGTCGAGCTCTCCACTTACAGTTACCTACATACAGGCCACTGGAGTTGCAAATCAGGGCCACAACACCAGCAGCACCACCGATTATAGAGTCTGGCTGTTTAGTTGTGTTTACTAACAGGTCCTACAGAGGTGTGGACAATCTGTCAGTGTACCTGGTCTTTCCCGGTGTTCTGTAGACTTTTTAAATAACAAGCCAGTGCCCACATTCCCCTGTTCAGCAGTGTTACTGGGAGTGGCCTCACAGGACGCCAGCCTGAGGCTCACAGCTTAGCTACTGTCAGCTTCCTGCCACGGTGAAAACTAAAAGGCAAAGAATCCAGGAGAAGCAGAGGCTGCTCTCTGGTTTCAGAGAGCTCAGTCAGTGATCCCTGGGTCCTATCACCATGGCTGGAGTCCAGGATGGGAGAAACTGTCCCTCTGACAGTGTCAGATATATAAAAAGGAGAGACAAGTGCCCCAATGTCCCCTTCAAGGACACAGCTAATTTCCTTGGACTGGGCCCTACCTTCTAAAGCACTGCCACCACCCAGGAGTGTCACAGGTTGGCGACCTAGCTGTCAATCCACAGTCTCTGAAGAACACTTAGGGTCCAGACCATCATAAGCTCCAACACTTTTTACAAATCCTTCTTGATACTGTAAGTCTGGGCATTCTCTACACAATTGAAAAATACGTCCTTCCGTTTTGTTATCTATCCTCAGAAAAAAAAAAAAAAAGAATGCTTTTCATGTTCTATAATGAAGATATGTATTTATTTTTGCTTCCCAAACTACTTAATATGTGTGATACAGATATGCCATATAGAAAGAGACTGAAAAGGTGATCTCTCCCTCCCTCCCCCACTTTATGAAAAGCTGTTTCCTGGGAGGGTAATCAGCTTTCACCACAGGGGTGAATGTATTCAAAAAAATCGAATAAAACTATCAACATTTTTTTCTTTGAAAGTTCCATTATGTATATCTTTTTGTGGTTCATAGTTCTAAGCTTCAGGGTCAGTGCATGCAGAGAAATCCTCTTGAAAATGAAGCAGTCTGGTGTCTGGCTATCATAGGGAGCTCAATAGAAACGGCAATAAACCCAGGGACAGTGAAGGAGAAAACAGTAAGAATGCCGGGTTACCTGACTGTAAGGCTGGTCCTGGGTTTAGCAAAGAACGCAAGGTTCATGCTCACTCTACCATACATTAATTTTCCCAAGGACCGAAATGCCTAAAACCAAGGGCTTAAAAGGATGAAGTGGCCTTTAACAAAAAAAGGGATAATGTAATGTAAGTCTGAGGAATAAAATTCAGACTCTTGAGTTTTGGAGGCCATGATTGGGGTATAATGTGTTTGTATAAAAGGACTGTACGTCCAGAAAGCAAAGTGACAGGTGACATCAACATGCTGGACTATCAGAGCACAGGGACATGCAGAGGACTGACGTGTCCTTCCACCTGCCTGCAGAGAAGTGGAATAACAAGAATGGGATCTATATGATAAGAAGAAACAGAGCTTTTCTCTATCACTGGGAAGGAAACGAGATAAAAACCGGTTACAGCAGAATAGAAGACATCTTATTCCTATGAACACAGATGGGAATCATTACCTTTTCATTACGCACATCTCCTGATCATAATGCATCAAAGGTCTTGGTGCTAACAGTGCCAAGTCCCGCCTTATTCAGCAAGTTAAAGGCTCCACCTTCTCGGCACACTGGCCCTTAACCACCCTTCCAGCGCTCAGCTCCGTGAGATGGATGAATGTGGATGGACAGGGGCTATCTCCAATCACACACTATACTTCTTATGGTGCAGTGCGGGTAGGAGCAGGACTCCAAGGAATTCTGGTTTGAGAAGGATCCTTTCTGAATAGCTGGAGGCATGAAAGGTTGGGCTCTCCAGATCTAAGAGGAAATGACATAGGGGAAGAGTCTGAGAGTGCAGGAGAAGGCCTTGGAGAGCAGACAGCCTACCGTGCCATCTCCATGGCCAGCCTTCGAGTGGGCATGATGAGCAGCTCAGCACAGACATGATGATACCTGGGGCTTTAGGGTAGTGGAGTGTACAGAGGGCAAGTCTGAATCGACACCGAATGATGCCCAGCAGAGCGAAGGGATCCAGAGCTGGAGGAGAGCCATTGGAAACTCTCTACATTCATTTATTGCATTCTCCTCTTGGCTCCACCCCTCACCCGAATCTTACCCACCTACAATGTCTGCTTCCCGGAAGGAAGCTTCCTATCTTCTTAAGAGTTCTGTCTAGTGTATGAGCACAACATCCAGGCACAAGAGAAGTGGTAATACATCTTTCCTGTAACTTCCCTAGTAGAACGTATATTTGTGAACAAAAATTTCCTTGGGTCACTGTCTCCCAATCCCCTCCTGTCCCTACAATGAAGCATAAATGCCATTCTCTAAATGAAGAATGAAATACACTTATGAATGTATATATGTAGGCAACTGGTCTTCAGATTATGATTTCAAGATATAGCAGCTTTAGTCTCTATGCAGCTTCCTGCTGATAGAAAGAACTTAAAAGCTAAGTGACATGCAAAAGACTCCTGTTACACCTTGACCTTTGTTCTCAACTAGGAGCCTGAAGGCTCAAGATACACACAAGCACAGGACCTAAAAGACTAGCACATGGAAATTTAAATTTAGGAAAATATTGTATTTACTCAGCTAGCAAATCAGACAAGACAGTAATAGACAAGGCGCACAGGCCAACTGACCATTAACCTAATCATCTACAAATTATTTTTCAATTGAACTTACATTGGATAGCATGACTGAGTCAAACAGCCCATAATTACCATGACGATGAATCAATCCCTTTGATTTTCCCATCATTCAAATCTGAAGGTTAAAATTAACTTCCAGGAAAGCTTTTTCTTGGATAAGTATAAAAAAAAAGTTATTTTTAAAGAGGCCATGATCTAAGGAAATAAATGTCTCAATCTAGTCATCAAACAAAATCAGAATTCTTTGTCCTTCCCATGCCTCCATACCCTCCTCCCTAGACCATATTCTATAAAAAGAATTGGGATAAAAATGGAGATAACTGTGTGAAGGAGGACTCAGAGGGACACTGGGTTATTATCTGTAGTGTTTGCTTAACATACAGTGAGCAAGAACACCATAAAATTTATACACCGCTATTTATGCAATTTATACTTGTTTATCCTGCAGTGGTACAGATCATCTGGGAGTCCTATATTCAGGCGATACAGTCTTTGACTTTCATATAGCTATGCTGACATGTTCCGGTATTAAACATGAACCTACACTGTAGAAACGTTAAGGAACAGCCATGAGACTCACTGCTGTGTGCACTCAACGGTCTATGAACTGGGCTATCCATTCAGCAGCCTCTCCCCTGTAAGACAGCATAGCATGCAAGACCTCTCCCAGGCCTGGGATTGGCTTGTCTGCAAGGTTTTGACTGTGTGTGCACTGACCATCTCCCAGGCCTGGGACTGGCTTGTCTACACGGTTTTGACTGACCATTCCCCCTTTTTTCTCTATCTGCTCTGGATGCTGGGATTCAGAACAAACTCTGAAACCAGCGACTACTGATATAGAACCTCTTGATTTGCCATTTGTAAACTGACACCATTCCTGATTTCAACTCGGTGTGTTCCTTAGGGCAGTGAACACCAGCCTTGGTCCTGCTGTAATCATAAACACGATCCATGGCACTATTGAGAATCAACAGCAATGAGAGCAAGGCTGCAGGGCAGATGGCACCAGTCTGCTCCTTCCTAGCTAGCTGTGGCGTTCTGTGTAAATGACTTAACTTCTTTAGGTTTCATATTTTTCACTTCTTAAAGGGGGAGCTTTGATAAGATCGTAAAGTTGATTCTATATCTATTACGTAATGCTCAGCACAGATCTGCATATAACTGTTCAAAAAATGATACCTGTAATTATCGTCTATGAAGTAACAGATGATGTCGCACATGTGAACGTCTCTCCTATAAAGAGCCGTACGAATGCCAGGTTGTGGTCTTTTCTCCTCCGTATCAGTCTCCCCATGTTACAAAACAGGGCAGGTGTGTGTTTCTAGGTCTCTTCTACTTGCCAATTTCTTTTACCAGTGTGCTGAGAAAAGGTGTGAATTAAGTCCTCTGAGTGAGGAAGCCTATATCCTGGCATCAGTCTCACTGGACATCTGACACTTAACTACATGGCCTGACTTTGTTTTCTCCATGTCCTTTGTCTTGGCTGCCGTAGATGACTGTTACTTATACCCGCTTGCTTACTGGGTGTCAAAAGTAAAGATGTCAGTAGCACCTTTTTGCCCCTCATGTGAGACCCCCGACCTCTGAATTCCCTTCTCCCAGCTATCCTATACCTACTTTTAATAGCTTTGGTTCAACCTTGAATTTTTCTTAATTTTCACGAGGAACTTCTAACAGACATGACCCATCTTCTAAGAGGACTTTGAACAAGCCCTTGGAAAATACGACCCGGGCATCCAGGTACTGTCCCAAACTAGAAGCAAAGCACATCCTTAGAACTTTGCCCTTATTTAGTTGCAATTGAGTCAGGGAAACCCAGGGCACGTATCTTGACCTCATCTGCAAGCTCTACAGCCAAAGAACCCTGCAGAGACATCTGCCACGACCTTCTTGTGAAGAAGAGCTATGAAGCCAGGTATGGTGATAAGGGTCTGTAATGCTAATACTTGGGAGGTACAGGCAGAAAGATCATGAGTTCAGGGTCATTCTTAACTATGTAGAAAGTTTGAAGTACTAGCCTGGGCTAGCATGAGGCTCTGTCTTTAAGAAACAAACAAGCAAAAAACAAACAAACAACAACAAACTATGGGTAGCAGAAAGATAATTCCCAAACACAAATACCAAAAGAACTTTGGAAAATGGATTACCAAAATTGGTACATTCCAGGAAGCTAAGACTAACACTTAAGTTAAAACCACTTGGAGAGAGAGACTAGAGATGGTTCAGTGGTTAACAGCCCTTGCTGTTCCTGCAGAGGACCTGGGGTCAGTTCTCATTACCCACATGGTGGCTCACTACCACCCACAGGCACACATACACGCAGGCAAAAGACTCATACTTGTAAAAGAAATATGTGAAAAACACATTATGGAGAGAGACAACATATTTGAAGACATTTCATCTGTATATAATCCATTTCCTTCAAGAAAAATGCCATGTGGTAAATGCGACCCTTACGATCTATTGGGAAGAAAAGGAGCCGATGGTGTGAAATTGGTTTAGGATTGGCAGTTCTATTAGAAAAGATTCATGTTAGCAGCAGAATTCAATGGTAATTTCTTGTGGGATAACTACTTTACTGTTTCTCTTGGATGTTTGTAGCCTCAAGTTTCACCGGGCAAGTAAACACAAACTGAAGCCGGATGGAGAGAGTCAGTGCCCTAGTTATATAAATCTATTCCTTTAATCCTGAAGAAAGAGATGCTCTCAGAAAGATAATTTGATATTGATCTCAAACTGGGAGAAGGAAGATACTAGAAATTTAGAGACAACTCCAGGTCTGCACAGGTAATTTTTGGAATAAGATACTAAGCACCTACATTTGATCTCAACTTTGCAAATTAATCCTACCTCTGATATCCACCTGAATTTCTCAGATGTCCAATTTTCTTAGTAACCTTTTGGAATGCTTTAAAATTATAGAAAGAAGCATCCTAACAATCTGGTTGAGATATGGCTGTGAGAATCTTTCTTTGATATTAAACAAGGAAGTGACTCCTGGAGTAAGTCCTCAAGCACATTGTCAAAGTTAGCCCTGAGTCTGTTTTCAGTTCTGAAACAATTCTGCAGCTGGGGCAACCCTTTGGCTATAATGACTCTGAGAAAAGGAGCCAGAATAGGGCAGTCTTCACTATGCATAGACTCAGACATAGGAGAAGCCACGCCAATGCAATGAGGGTGGAAGACTTGCACTTGTGCATTAACACCATCCAAAGGTGCAACTTCTGAAGACGCCCAGCGCTCGCTCTGAGTGAAGGCGGCGCTCAACCACTAGAAAGCCATCAAGAACGGGGAGTTCATGGTCGCAAGCTATCTTCGGTCACAAGTCAAACCTTTCTCAGACATCAGAACTAAGCGAACGGAAAGAAGGGGAATACAGACGAGTACAGATGGCATACTGCAGAGTGGGCCTGATTTTACTGTGGAACACTCACACACACACAAGAAACTTCTCTGGAAGGAAGACAGGATGCCTTCTGCTGGAGTTTATCCTTCAATACACATGCCACTTTTGACCCCAGGGTGAAACCCTATGACAAAGGGAGTTAAGAGGTCAGGTGGGGTGGGGGACGGGGACATACACATGGAGACAGGTGGGTAGGGAGGAGGTATGGGATGTGGAACAATTAGAGGGTAGATGGAGGCGGGAATAAAATATGGAGTGTAAAAAAATTAATTAATAAAAAAAATTCTTCATGAAGTCAGATCCTTAATTCAAAATCAGAAAACACACATAAGAAAGAGACCTATGCAAAGAATGACTGTTGAGTTGCTTTCAGCCAGTCATACTTAACATACCAGAAGGGTCACGGGACAGAGAAATACCATATAAAACTAATGCGTGAGGGAAGAGCCTGGTCCTGGTGGACTAGTCCGTCTACTGATTATCAGGGACTCTTGGAATAGAGAAACCCAATCAGCACTAAGGAAGCAGCAAGGCCTCGTGCTAAAAGACAGAACTCTGTGTACACTGGAATAAAAACACGAAAGCCTAAGGGGGACAATGTAGGAAAGGGCTCACCAAGACATTATAATTAAGCAAACATCAAAGAAACAGTATTTTAAATATTTTGAAAGTGTGAAAACTTTCAACAGGAAATTAAAATCCTAGGGAAGTTATATTAAGGTAGGAATTATGTAAAACACCCATTCTTCTGAAATTATTGTTCTAAAAGCCATTCTCCATACAGGGTATCTAAGTCTGTGTGTTAAAGCGTAAAATGGGCTGACAGTTCAGTTGTTAAAAGCACTTTGGTTCCCATCTCCCACACTGGGCAGCTAACGCATGCCTGTAACTCTAGTTCCAGAGAACCCAGCGCCCTCTTCTGTCCTTTGTAAGCGCCTGCACACACATGGTGCACATAAGATGGGCAGACACACGTGTATAAAATTAACAACCATGAGTAAATAAGTGTGTTTCCCATCTAAGCACCATGAAGATATTTTATAATAGCACTTGAGAGGTACTCTGTGTAGTTGTTGTTCTCCGAGTAGTTGTTCTTGCATAAGACCTAGGTTTAGCTCCCAGCACCCAAATGGTGGTGCACAATAGTAAGCATTCCTTCTAGTCTCCACCCAGCAGTTACCTGGCAACAGGCAGGTGGGCCTGGCTTACTATAAAAGGGAGCTGTTTGTTGCATCCTCTCTCTCTTAGTGTCTTTGACTCTCCTCTCTCCTTGACCCTTTTCTCCCCCTCCCCATTCTCTTTCCATGTTCCTGGCAGGCGTTGCCCCTTGTCTCTCATCTCTCCTCTCTCTCTTCTCCTCCTCCTCCTCCTGCCATAGCAGTATGTTCAGTGCAATATAAAGGTGGTATTGGAAAGCTAGGGATATAGCTCACTAGTAAGGACTTGACCAGGATGCATGAGACTCTGCGTCCAATCCCTAATATCATAAACAATCAGTAAAGAACAGTCTAGGGTTGGTCAGTGAAGCGGCGACTGAGGAAAGAGCCCGGGCCAGCAGTGAGTTTCAGTAGACTATCCAGCAGCAATGGTGTCTGAGGGACTGAGACTTACACAAGGTTTGCAAGGATAAGGCTTGCAATTGCAAACAAATCTAAGCGACTGGATAAAAATGTATTACTCACTAGATGCTACAGGTGTGTGCAGAAAATGCCTACTTGTTTTTCTTCACATTTTCAAAATGTATAAGGGTAAAGTTTCACAACATATGAAAGTGGACACCAAATGCTCAGACAAATATGACTAGGATTTAATAAACGCTTAGAAGAAAGACAGCAGAGACTGCAAATCCCAGTACCTCTCATTATTCTTCCTTTGATACCTGGTAGATCTCATCACTGAAACCATCTGGCCTAGAGCTTTCTTTACAGGGTTTTCACCAAAATTTCAATTTCTTTCATAGAAATGGGACTGTGCCCATCACCTCTTCCTTCTTAGGTTTCTAGTAGCTTCTGTCCTTCAAGAATCTAGTGACTTAATCTAAGTTGCTAAACTGTTGGCATACAGTTATATATTCTAATTATCCTTTAAGTAACCATGGTATCACCTCTGTCATTCAGGAGATTGGTAATCCCATCTATCCCCCAACTATGTGGGCAAGCTTCTTGGTTTTATCGATTCACTAATTAAAACAGGAAAAAATGTTCTATCTCTGTGAAGAATTGACTTGGGATTTTGATAGGCATTGCATTGAATCTGTAGATTGCTTTTGGTAAGGTGGCCATTTTAAAAATGTTAATCCTGCTAATCCATGAGCATGGGAGATCTTCGATTTCTTTTTTCAGAGACTTGAAGTCCTTGTCATACGAATCTTTCACTTGCTTGGTTAGTTACACCAAGATATTTTATATTATTTGTGACTATTATGAAGGGTGTTGTTTCCCTAATTTCTTTCTCATCCTGTTTATCCTTTGTGTAGAAGGCTACTGATTTAATTTTGTATCCAGTCACTTTGCTGAAGTTGTTTATCAGCTGTAGGAGTTCTCTGGTAGAATTTTGAGGTCATGCATGTATCATATCATCCACAAATAGTGATATCTTGACTTCTTCCTTCCAATTTGTATCCCCCTGACCTCCTTTTGTTGTCTAATTGCTCTGGGTAGAACTTCAAGTACTATATTGACTAGATGGGGAGAGAGTGGGCAGCCTTGTCTAGTCCCTGATTTTAGTGAGATTGTTTCATGTTTCCGTCTGTTTAGTTTGATGCTGGCTATTGGTTTCTTGTAGATTGCTTTTATCATGTTTAGGTATGTGTCTTGAATTCCTCATCTTTAACATGAAAGGGTGTTGTATTTTGTCAAAGGCTTTTTCAGCATCTAATGAGATGATCATGTGCTTTTCTTCTATGAGTTTGCTTATATAGTGGATTACACTGATGGATTCCTGTTTTCTTGTTTTTTTTTTTTTTTTCTAAGACAGAAACTTAGCACTACTTCCTAAGGAATATTTTCAATGCATCTCATAAAGGTGTGAAATTTTACCACTTAAATCTAAATATTTTCTAACTTTTCCCTTTGATTTTACTTGACTTCTGAGTTATTGAAAAATGTACAACTTAGCTTCCAAATCGCTGGGGTTTTCTTTCCCTGGACATCCCTTACTACTGACTGTAATATAATTTGACCACAAAGAGAAATATACTGTAAGATGTGATCTATTAGATGAAAGGTGTGTTGGAGACTTTTGAAGAACTTGCTCAGTAGTCCCTGAGGGGAGAACTCTATACGTGACAACAGGGTGAGGCTGCTGGTGACAACAGGGTCAGGCTGCTGGTTGGTGGTGCTGTGGAGGTTTCCTATAGCTTCACTGACTGAGGTCTGCTTGCTCTATTATCCACAGGAATGGAGAAGTACCAACCACCACTGTAGACTTACTGTTTTTCTCCTCTATTTCATCTGTCGTTCTTTTCTTGTATTCAGAATTCTGAATAGCATATAAATATTTCAAACTACTTGGTATTCGTATGAACTGACTCTTCTAACTCTAAAAATGATTATGCTTGTTGTCTTAGGGTTTTACTGCCGTGAACAGACACCATGACCAAGGCAACTCTTATAAGGATAACATTTCATTGGGGCTGGCTTACAGGTTCAGAGCTTCGGTCCATTATCATCAAGGCAGAAGCATGGCAGCATCCAGGCAGGCATGGTGCAGGAGGAACTGAGAGTTCTACATCTTCACCTGGAGGCTGCTAGGAGAAGACTGGCGTCCAGGCAGCTAGGTCAAGGGTATTAAAGCCCAAGCCCACAGGTGACACAGCTATTCCAACAAGGTCACACCTCCTAATGGTGCCACACCCTAGGCTAAGCATATATACAAATCATCACACTTATCCTGAAATATTCCTTCTTTTCAAAGCTTACTGTACTTTATCTTCTTGTTGATTTATAGTTATCTTTTGATCTATACTAGTACTATATATTTTTTCACCTTAACTGAAACAGGGTTTCTCTGTGTAGCCCTGGCTGTGCTGGAACAAACTCTATGGACAAGGCTGGTCTCAAAACTGCCTCTGCTTCTGAAGTGCTAGGATTAAAGGTGTGCATCACCACTGACTAGTGTGCCTTTATATTTAAAGTGGACTGTTCTTTAAAAATAAAACACAAAGTAAGGAGAACTCTATAGTCACCAAAGTTATCAATACTATCATAATGTTACAGAAACATTCCAGATTATAGAAATATAACACCAAAAATTAATTCTTGCAGTAAAAAAAGAAGCTACTAAGGACATTATTTGATCAATTGGTAAAAATAGAATACAAATGATAAATAAGATTTAAAAAAACAAGGTACTGTGGAAAAATACAATATGGGGGACAGATGATATGGCAAACTGGAAGACGTAAACAGTAAATGAATTTGGATAAAGGGTATAAAGCCGTTTTCTTCCTATTTTTATTTTGTATCGTTTCTAAGTTTTAAATTATTTCCCAAAGAAAGGCATAGTTTTGAACAACCAAACTAGCATGATCTGGATCATATCTCCTCAAACAAAAGGGTGCGGGCCCACTTGCTAGCTCCCCCCTCCCCAACTCCTTTTTTTCTCCTTCTTCATTAGGATGCTAGGGTCACACATACTTCCAGGTGGCCAACTTCAGTGGTTGCTCCTCACTCCTGCTACCTGACCTGGCAGTCACACTTAAGAATGGCTGGCTACCCTCTGCTACATATGCAGCTAGAGCCATGAGTCCCACCATGTGTTTTTTTTTGATTGGTGGTTTAGTTTCAGGGAGCTTTGGGGGTACTGGTTAGTTTATATTGTTGTTCCTCCTATGGGGCTGCAAACCCCTTCAGCTCCAGCTCCTTCATTGGGGACCCTGTGCTTAGTCCAATGGATGGCTGTGAGCATCCACTTCTGTATTTGTCAGGCACTGGCAGAGCCTCTCAGGAGACAGCTTTATCAGGCTCCTGTCAGGGGAATGCCAGGGCCAGGAAACAGGAGTAGGTGGGTTGGGGAGCAGGGGGAGGGAGGGGGAAGGGGATAGGGGATTTTCAGAGGGGAAACTAGGAAAGGGGATAACATTTGAAATGTAAATAAAGAAAATATCTTAAAAAAAAAAAAAAAAAAGGAATGGCTGGCCATGCGCTTCATAAAATACCACTCCTCTAGCTTTTCAACCAATATTCATGATTTTCCATCTGTCACTCCAAAATCTCCTTTACCCTTTCCTCATCCCCATCCTGATCCCCCCATTGAGTTCGGACTCCGCCTATCTCTGTCCACGCAGTTTCATCCCACACATGATTTTAAAACTCATCTACCTGTTTATGGTCCCCATTTTATTTCTTCACCACAGAGCTCTCCTGAGTTCCATATGCAAACACTCAGTTAATGTGATGTGGATTAAGACTTCTGAAATTTAACATCCTAAAACTCCTAACTTCCTAAAACATCCTAATCGTTCCCCAGCCTCCAACAGTCAATCATTCCCTTTCCTCCTATTTCAGCCTTACCCTTAATCCTCCTGCTCAGGTCAGATAACAGCATCCAAGCCATGGTGGGGCATGCCTGTGTCCCCAGTGAGTACGAAGCTGAGACAGGAAATGAAAACTGGAGACCATTGTGGGCTACATAGTAAAACCTGGTCTGTGACAGTTAATCTGGATTGTTCATTCAAAGGGATTTGGAGTCGCCATGGAAACTCACCTTGTGTGTGAGAGAGCACCTAGATTAGCTAATATGGGTGGTGCCACTCCTCTGGCTGGGGCTTGGGCTGGATAAAGGAGAGAAGAGTATGCACTCACTGGTCTCTCCTTCCTTGCTATGGATATGTCACCAGCCACCTCAAACTCCTTCCACTGTGACTTTCTGCTATGAAAGACTGTACTCAGGAAACAGGAGCCAAAACAAACCGTTTCCTCCCTAAATTGCTTTTGTGAAGTATTTTATCACAGAAACAAGACAAGCAAATTGTTCAAACCTCCCCCCACACATGGAAAATGACAATGGAATCATCCCATGGGTGTTAAATTACAAGTGACACTTTTGCCTTCATGTTTTTGAATGGTTTAAATTTTCCTATTATAAACTCATCATGCTTGTAAATTAACTAAATCAAAAGGAAAAGAACTTCTTGATAAGTCAGTGGATGTCTTAGTTTAATTTATGTTGTTATGATACAACATCCTGATGACAAGATCTGGGAGAGAAAAGTTTATTTTAGCTCACTATTCCCGGTCACTGCTGCCGTGGCAGACTTACGACAGCTCATCACATGTCACCCACAGTCAAGAACAGAAAGAAGGGAATGTGTGCCTGCTCTGTGCCGCTCTGTGCTCAGCTTGCTTTCTCTCCTTACACAGTCCAGAGCCCAGCCTATAATGGTGCTGTCCATACTCAGCGCGGGTCTTCCTATATACAATAACCTAATTAGGAAAAACACCTCATAGGCATGCCCACAGCCGCCACAGTCACCGAGACTTTCTTGGTTGTGTCAAGCTGACAACTAAAATGAACCACTGCTGTGAATAAGAAGGCACCTCTGTGCCACCAGCAGTAGGAGATCACCATGGAGAAATCAGTCTGAGGAGGAGACCTCTCCACCATTGCCTCGGCCAGTGCCAGGAAACACAAGAAGCATACGGAACAATTGCCCCAGCAGGCGTCAGTATATCTGGCAGCCAGGAAGAGACACCTAGTTACAAAGGTAAATCCAGCCAGCCAGGCCTTCCACACTCTTCAGAGTCCCACTTACACAGAATTCCACAAGGAAACACCAGACATAATGGAATCGGTTGCTGGCCGTGGGAGGTTCGGGGCACAGACCAAGGGAACATGAGTCCGCACAGCAGGAAGAACATAAGAACATAATGATGTAAGCTGTGAGTGACTGACATCAGCAGAGACGACAATACCACTCAAGGGAGAAGCAGAAAGCATATCCATCCAAGGAGGAAGACACTGAGGTCACAGCATCTCCTACTGCAGTTCATTTCTCTTACTTTCTGTTTTATTGGTAGTTTTCTACTTCGCTTATTCGAGTTTCCCTTTCTGTTGCTTTGATTAAAAGAAAAAGAAAAAGAAAAAGAAAAAGAAAAAGAAAAAGAAAAAGGAAAAGGAAAAAGAAAAAGGAAAGGAAAAAGAAAAAGGAAAGGAAAAAGAAAAAGGAAAGGAAAAAGAAAAAGGAAAAAGAAAAAGAAAAAGAAAAGGAAAAGGAAAAGGAAAAGGAAAAGGAAAAAGAAAAGGAAAGGAAAAAGAAAAAGAAAAGGAAAAAGAAAAAGAAAAAGAAAAGGAAAGGAAAAAGAAAAGGAAAAGGAAAGGAAAAAGAAAAGGAAAAGGAAAGGAAAGGAAAGGAAAAGGAAAAAGAAAAGGAAAAGGAAAAGGAAAGGAAAGGAAAAGGAAAGGAAAAAGAAAAGGAAAAGGAAAAGGAAAAGGAAAAGGAAAAGGAAAAGGAAAAGGAAAAGGAAAGGAAAGGAAAGGAAAGGAAAGGAAAGGAAAGGAAAAAGGAAAGCCCAACAGAAAGCACCTTAGGGGAAGGGGCTTTATTCAACTTACAAATCCAGGCCATAGTTTATGGCTGGGGGAAAGGCAAGGCAAGAACAAGCACCCAGCCACAGGCACAGTCAAGAGCAGAAAGTGAACACTGGTGTGTGCGTTGTGCTCAGCTCATGCCCTCCCCTTACACAGGCCCTGATTCCCGAACTCAGGAATGGTGCCACACAGTGGGCCAGGTCTTCTCACATTAATATAATCAATGCCGCCACCCCTCCCATGACAAGCCCATGTGCCAATCTGACTTAGACAATCCCTCATTGAGAATCTCTTCTTAGTTGGTTCAAGAGTATATCAAATTGATGATTACAACGATCATACTTCTATGGTTTTGGCTTTTAACTTGTCTGGATGTGACTTCAATGGCTCATCAGATGGCTTTTCTGAATATCTGGGGTTTTTGGCTGTACCTATTCTATATTTCCTCTACTACTTATCATGTGTCTAACTCACATATTAACCCTGTCCCACCTATAACCCATTGTCTTAGTTAGTGTTTTACTGCTGTGAACAGACACCATGGCCAAGGCAACTCTTATAAGGACAACATTTAATTGGGGCTGGCATACAAATTGAGAGGTTCATTCCATTATCATTAATACAGAAACATGGCAGCATCCAGGCAAGCATGGTACAGGAGCTGAGATTTCTACATCTTCATGTGAAGGCTACTAGCAGAAGACTGTCTTCCAAGCAGCTAGGTCAAGGGTCTTAAAGCCCACACCCACAATGACACACATACTCCAACAGGGCCACACCTTCTAGTAGTACCACTCCCTGGGCCATATACAAACCATCACACCCATACATTAATACTTTTTGTCTATTCATACTTTATTGTCTCATTCCCCCTTCCAAATATCATTTTGCTACTTAATTATTAATCTTTAGTTTTAAAAAAATATTAAGTACTATTAACAATTAACTTTTCCCCTCAACGTGCTGCTCAGTGCTTCTGCTTCTGAACGAAGTTCACATAAAGAGTTCTGTCAAGTCATTATATCTGTTACTGCTTCCTTAAGTATACACAGTACATCTTAGTTTAGCTTATCATATCTTAGTACACACAGTCCTGAGATCCTTCATTCAGAAGTGACTTTTTAAGGTTGACTATTACTACAGTTATATACTAGGCCTATCCATCAACTGTGGTTGCTTCTGAAGACAGTATTCTCCTCTTGGAACAGCACACAGGTAATGTCTGGTGCCCTGAACACCTAGTGGTCTTTAAGTACTGAGCCCTACACCTCCAGTCCAATGGAGATATTTGGATAGGCTTGCAATAAATCTGTAGATTGTCTTTGCCAGTATACCCATTTTTACAATGTTGATTCTGCCAATCCATGAGTGAGATGTCTCTACCTTTCAGCTTCAACTTCAATTTCTTCTCTGATTTAAAATTTATGGTGGGGAAATCTTTGTTTTTTTGTGTGTGTTTGTTTTTTGTTTTGTTTTGTTAGGTTTATCCCTGGGTGTTGTGTTTTGTTTTGTTTTTTAATATTATGAATGGGGTTGCTTTCCTGATTTCTTTCTGAGTATGTTCAATATTTATATAGAGAAAAGCTATTGATTCTTGACTTTTGATTTTATATTCTACCACTTTGCTGAATGTCATTTTTAAGAGTTTTCTGATGGAGCCTTTAGGGCAGTGTTTCACAATCTTCCTAATGCGTCAATCCTTGAATACAGTTTATGTGTGATGATGCCCAACCATAAAATTATTTTTGTTACTACTTCATGAATGTAACTCTGCTACTATTATGAATCATAATGTAAATATTTTTGGAGAGAGAGGCTTGTCAAAGGTGTTGAAACCCACAGGTTGAAAACCACTGCTTTAGGGTCTCCTCATCTACAGATTAGCATAAAGTGGGTTGTTTCTTTCTTGTATCCCCTTCAGTTCCTTCTCTTGTGTTACTCCTCCAATACTTAAATGGCCACACTAAATAAGAATAGAGAATGAGAATATACCCCTTTGGGGTATATTTCTAAAGGACTGTGAATTAACATACCATAGAAATACCTTCATGTGATGGCTATTCTTGGTTGTCAACTTGACTACACTGGAGTTAACAATAATCCAAAAAGTGGAGGGCACACCTCTGAGGGATTTTTGCTTAATTTGAAGTAAGAAGATCCACTTCTAATCCAGATATTGAAGTGGGAATATACATACCGTTAATCTGAACTACACATCCTATATATATATTCTATTCCATATTCTATTCTGAACTATACACATAAGGAAATGAAAGAAGGCTTTTGCTCTTTGCTTGCTTGCCCCTGCCTTGCTACCAAGTCCTCTCTTTCACAGCCATTAGAGCCGACTTCTTCAGGGTTCCAACAGCTACTGAAGACTGATGAGACACCTAGCATCATGGACTGAGCAACTTCTGGATTCTTAGACTTTCTATTATTCATAGCCAGCCATTGTTGGATTAGCTGGACCACAGCCTGTGAGTCATTCTAAAAACCCCTTTTCTCAATATATAGATAGATAAAGATTCATTCTATAAGTTCTGTTACTCTAGAGAATCCTGACAAATACACTACATGTAATATTTCTTGCACCACTATAATCACAAAGGTATGCCACTGTCCTATGTGTCCATCCACCAAAGAATGGATAAAGAAAATGTGGTATTTATATACAGTAGTTTTATTCTGCCATAAAAAGAATAAAACTATGTTGTTATCTGAAAAATAAAATAAGTGCAACTAGAGACCATTAAATTAAATAAGCCAGGCATATAAAGACTAATTTTCTCATATTTGCAAGCCCCCCCAACACACACACCCACACGCACATGCACACGCACATGCCATGCACATGGCATAAAAACAAAAAAAAATTTTGAGAGAAAGAAGGAGATTAATGGGGAGAGGACAAAAGTTGGGCTATAGGAAAGGAATGGAAAGACAGTAAATATGGTCAAAGTACATGATTCACTTGAAAGAAATTATCTTCATGAAACCCAACATAATGTATAACAAATGATACCAATAAGAAAAAATAACTAACAAACAATACAATGGGAAAGAGGAACCCTGGGTTGTTGCTGGTGAGAATGCAACTGATGCAGCCACCAAAGAAAGAAGCAGAGGTTTCTTAAAGCCTGCAGCTAGAATTACCATGTGGCTAAGCTAATCATTCCAGAGAGCCTTGGACATCCCTGCTTACTGCTGAGCTGTCAACAAGACTTCACAAATGGAACCAGCGTAGATGGTCATCAAAAGATGAAGGCATCAAGAAAATATAAAACACAGTGGGATTTTATTCAGCCATGAAGACAAATGAAGTCATGGCATTTGCAGGAAATTAACAGAACTACATGTTAAGTGAAATAAGCCAAACTCAGACTAACACTCTCAAATATGAAACTCAGATTTTAATTCATGTATTGGTTATGAAACTGGAAGGGGACATGAGAGGGAATGAAGAGATCTTAAGTAGGTGTACAAAAGGGGATTTTGTGTGTCAACTGTGACACAAGCTGGAGTTATCACATAGAAGGAGCCTCCCTTGAGGAAATGCCTCCATGAGATCTAGCTGTACTGCATTTTCCCAATTAGTGATCAAGGGTGGGAGGGCCTGTTGTGGGTGGTGGCATCCCTGAGCTGGTAGTCTTGAGTTCTATAAGAAAGCAAGCTGAACAAGCCAGGGGAAGCAAGTCAGTAAGTAACATCCCTCCATGGCCTCTGCATCAGCTCCTGCATCCTGACCTGCTTGAGTTCCAGTTCTGACTTTCTGTGGTAATGAACAGCAATGTGAAAGTGTAAGCTGAATAAACCCTTCCCTCCCCAACTTGTTTCTTGGTCATGATGTTTTGTACAGGAATACAAACTCTGACTAAGACATTGAGGAAGAAAGAAGAGAAAGTTAAAGAACTCATGTGGCAAGAAAGCAGGGTTGGGTGACATGAGGTGAGGAAGGGAACCAGCAGTGGGGGAGGGGGGAGGGAATCATGATGAGTAAGGACAAACGTGTATGAAAATACTATAATGAATCCCATTACTTTGTACTAGCAAATTTTCTTTTCCATCGAAAGCTTTTTTTAAATGAGATACAACTACATGTTTTCATCACATTGTTCTTAATTTTAGCTTTTTGACCATCTACTAAAAAATAATAACTTTTGTATTACCAGAAGTGTTGGGATTTACTGAAGACATCACAGCATCTGCTTCTATCTAGAAAAGAGGAAAGATTAAGAGAACATGAAATTTTATCAGATGTTTCAAAGTACAAGTTCTGAATTCCTAGGCTAAGGGAAGACAAGTGTTTTATGTGAAGCCAACTTTATTGAACACAGTAGACAATAACTTTACTTAACCTTATGGTGGCCATTTTTCTTGTTCTTTAACATATACAACAAATATAGATCTGCCATAATGGTCCCTAACTTTTCATTCCACTGACCAATAGCTTAAATATATGAAATCACTTTGGCCATCTTATACAGATTATAACCTAAAATCTTTCTGTTTTCTTAAAAAAACAAGTAGTTGTTACAATAGGTTTATTTTTCAATTTTCCTGATGCTAAAGGTAACCCAAGCCCGTGAGGAGGGTTCATTCCAGGTGCAATTCCAGCACTTGTGAGACTGAGGCAGGAAGAGAGACACTGAAGCCAGCATGAGCTACACAGGAAGAGCCTATTAGTAAAAGAAGGTAATGTAATAAAACAGTGACACATGATCAGCGCAGAAACATGATGTATAGAGCTTGCTAAGTTTAGTAGACACCACTGTTAACAGTTTGATCTCTTCTAGAGTGTTGCTTGTTTTTGCCTAAACAACATAAAACATTGTGGTGAGAACACACCACTTGTAAAGCTCTGGGATCTGCTTCCAGTAAATATTCATACAGAAGCACTTCCCTCCCATTGGTGATAGGGGCTTTATTTGTAAGCATTAAGGAAGCCAAGCCTTGACAGTAATTGACTTTTTCTTTTCTGCTGCTGGTCCTGAATCTTCCATAATCTTGAGTCCCTGCACCTCCCTGGCTTCCCTCTGACCCTTCCCCAAGGATCCTAATCCATCTTTGTCATGAATTCCCCACCCATCTTTAAACACAGGCTTCCCCAAAGCTCTTTCCCTGGACTGGTGTTGTTCACAGACTCCAGAAGCTTCCTATGGAATGGCACTTAGTCTTCCAATTTGAGCTACCCCTTATAAACTGAGGCCTAAATCTCCTTCGAGCCCCACCCCCACCTCTCTACCCCAATGAGGTTCCTGTATTTAAGAGGTAGAAGCTTAGAACTCCATATAGTATCTAACAATCAACTGTACAGGGAACACCAGTTACCACCTCAAACGCAATTTGCCCACCGCCCCTGTCTCCACGGACTCCTCTGAACCCACTTCCATCTGGATTCTCTCCACTTTTACTGCCAGCGCATCCAGGAGAACACCAGAGCATATCTTGTCCTACAGCCACAAAGGGCTCCTAGATGATTCATAGAATATTAACAGAGCTTCTTCAGTATAAATGACACCTACGCTAGCTGCCCATCCATCTTGCTCCCCTCCTTCCTGTTTGTTAAATACCTTCTCTTTCTTGAATGTATTTAAGGTCACCCGCCTTGGAACTCCAGGTGAAATGATTGCAGGTTAGCAGAGCAGCTGCAATTTCAGAGCCAGTCCAGGCTAGCACTCTGATCTCATAGCTGGCCTCTCAGGAGCTAAAAATCTCCACCCACTCTGAATCCACCCCAGGCTGTCTGCAAACCCTATGGGGGTGGGTGGGGGACAGAATATATTTGTGGTGGAATTGTGGTGCATTCAAGAACACTGAAGGATGTAGAAATGGGGTATCACAGAGTCCCTGGATACCCCAACTCAGGAGGAGCAGGAGAGCCCTAACTGTGAGTTCTGGGGAAAGGAGTTTGGGGGCATTCTAGGCAGACTTGAGTGCTCCTTCGGCTTGATGGTTGTGGTTTACTCTTTTGTATTTGGACAGTGTGTTGACTCTGATTAGTTCCAGTTCAGTAGCTTAACAAGAATGGATCCATCTCTAGACTGCTCGTAACAGGTAAGCAGAACAGCACAGAGACAGGGGTAAATAGGGAACTCTCATACTCAAGTAGAAGGTTCGCTGGGGTTCAGCTGTGGTCTAATTACTGAGGTACACCCTCCAGGGGGGGGCACTTGTGGAACTCAGGGAACGTGTGGAAGAAACAGGGTGGAAAGAGTAAGAATCAGAAGAAGTGGGGGCAGTGACGCGCAGTGCTGGCTTCTCAGCACCATGTGGTTTCTGCACCATTGAATTCACAACATCTGTGATTACAAGACTTGGCCTGTCAAAACCCTGCCAGGGAAGGCAGAGGGGCTCTGTAAGGTGCCCACCTTCTGTAAACCAGCCTAAGGAAACTCACTGGGCCACAATCGCCTGCCTGCCTGCCTGCCTGCCTATCTATCTATCTATCCATCCACCCATCCATCTATCATCTATCTACCTACCTCTCTCAATAAAGAAAAAAAATAGAAAGATAATTAAATTCATCCTGAGACTTAGCGATTATATTTCTAAGAATTTTGGTATCTTTGTTTGTTTGTCATTGTTCTAAAATGTTGTCTTATTGTGTAGTCCAAATTTACCTTGAATTCCTGATCTATCGAATGCTCCCAGGTACAGCAATTACATATCTACGATTTATTCACACATACACACACACACACACACACACACACACACACACACAGAGAGAGAGAGAGAGAGACAGAGACAGAGACAGAGAGACAGAGAGAGAGACAGAGAGAGAGAGGCACGTGTGCACATGTATTCCACAAGACATGATCTATGGGTGTATGGAGATGTAAACTGATGCTGAGACAATGCTTGCAGGTTAGTCCAAACAACAACAACAAGGCTAAACTGGCTAAAGGCAATATTGTACAACTCTAGTTTAAGATGGCAACGTCGTGCTTTGGGTTTGTTGCTAAGTGGGAAACGGATGTTAAGATAAAACAGTATGGAACTTCAGTAGAAGTGTGCCTATGCCTATATGTAGAACAATACAGAAGAAACTGGTTAACCCCTGATAAGTGGGATCCTAGTCTAGTGGAAAAAGAAGGGATCTTGTGGACTGTATGAACATATTAATTTTACCAATTAAACAAAGCCACTCGGTAATTTTACTATACATATCAGCTAGCCGGTGGATTCTTCCTCTTACAAGACCACCTTCCCCTCCTGGCCTCCCTCTCTCTACCACCCCATATTTCTTATGGTTATTTGTTGGCTCTACTGACATAGATACCAAATTTGAGCATGTTTGGGCCTTTAAAGGGGGAGGGGTTTGCGCGGAATTCAGTGTTGGAGACATTTTAGGCTTATAAATCAGAGATTGCTCTACAGATATCAGAAAGTACTTCTGGCCAGTTTTCTTAGGATTCATTTCTACAGCATTATCTGCCCCATCCAAAGAATGGAGAAGAGGGAGAGAGAAGCGGAAAAGGGGAAGAGAGAAAACATTCTAACCTTGGAGGGCTTGTACCCAAACAGCATTACAATCGCAACCTTAAAGTCTTCTCGGCTTAGGTAGCCTTTGTTGTCTTCATCGCATGCTTTAAATACCTAAGGAATATTAAATATCTACAGTTAGTTAAGCCAGAAACCAGAAACATAAACATCTTAAACTCAACCTGGTTCAAGGTGCGGTTTCAGTACTCTAGTTTTAATTCTCAAGCAATATAATCGCCTAAAGATTTCCCTCTGTGCCCTCTCCACAAAGTTTAAGGAACTTGACCAAGTTTAAGGGGCTGACAAATCCATTCCTCTAAACCGCTAGAATAAACTGTACGCGAAAGCTCAGTCCTGGGATTGGGAAGGTCTGAGAAAGGGAATGAAGGTCGAGGTGATTATCCGTGGACAGTGTGGTGGGCGGGGATGTGAGCAGAGTCCTGCAGCTATGCCAGAACCCGGTGGAGGAGGGAGACCAAGAGGGGTGACAGAAGTGGCCCTGGTCAGGCTTAAGTCCGAACTCGGGTCGCGCTCCCACACCTACTTCCACCCATTTCCTGCGTTCTGAGGCGCTGGCTTCGCCTGCTCGCGGCCTTGCGCCTGCCTGTGACAAGAACATCCCCACCGACACCGAGACCAAGCCAGACGGCTCCCCAGTGCAGCAGAAACACAGACCGCCCACTGCGGCCTCGCCCACCGCCGCTGGGACTCAACTTCGCCGCGCAACTCCAACGTCTCCTGCCATTGGCCAGCCTCCGAGCCACTGGCGTTGATTTCGTACTGTCATTGGTTAAAGGCGCTGTTTAACAACGGGGAGGGGCCTCAGGCCCGCCCCCAGATCGTGGCCCCGCCCCTCCCGGATTTTCTTGACTCCTTGAGAGCCAGTGAGGGTGGTCTGGTACCTCTGTGCTTTCTTAACTCGTTTTGATTGCTCTCAGGCTCTCTCCCAAACTTTCAATAAACTCCCTTTGATTATTCCGACCGTGTCATTGCTAGATTTGGTAGGAGACACACGAAGAATGTGGGGAAAAAAGCACACAAACACACACAAATATTGAGTGAACTCCAAGATTCATTTTTAAATTACAAGACGGCCTTCGCAGATCAGCTACTATGTTTATTTTCACCCTCTTGGTAACCCTGGCACGTAACACTGTGTCTAGGACAATTAAACGATTGACCCGTTTTGAGTGTGTACACTGAATTAATTATTCAACCCTCGGAAGGCGATGCCTGACGTGAGGCTGACTTAAGGAATAGCACAAGAATCCCATACCAGACATCTTTATAGAAGATGAGGAATATCCTCTACCCTCCTGACAAATCAGTGAGATTGACAAGAACATGCCCGTTTCAAAGGAGAAACCTTCAAAGGAGGTTCTGAGTCTTATGGGAACTCATTTAACTTTTTATCTAGCAGTCGATTTTAAAGTCTGAAGCTGCTGCCTTTTTCTTCCGCTCACCCATCTCCCAGAGCACGCCACTGTCTTAGCCTTGAGAGCCTGAAGCTGCCTAAAAGCATCCACAGAATGGAGTCGTTGTTTGCAAATTAACTACGAGAGAGAAGCTAGCCACAGCTTTATGTTTCTCTCTTCTTTCAACAGGGAACTAGCAGAGAGGGAGGCGCCCACTCATCTCTTTTCTGGTCCTCGTTAAGTCTCAGGCAAAGGAGGCTGCCTTTAGGACCCAGTGGGGGAGCTTCCGGAAGGCGAAGCGGCTGGCTGGCCCGGCGGCGGCGCCGGCGAGTTTGAACTGCGCGCATGCGCGGGCACGCCGCAGGGCGTGGTCTCGGCGGCGGCGGCGGCCTGGCGGGTCAGGTAGGTGTCTGCGGCTGTGGGCGCCGGCTCGGGGCGGGCTCTGGCGGCGGCGGCGGTAACTCTGCGCCCGCCCTCCTCATGGCGGCGCGCTGGCCGCTGCGATCAGATGTGGTAGTGGAAGGCCAGCAGGGCTCGGTGCGGACCGCGAGGAGAGCGGCGAGGCCGGGGTCCTTGGGCAGGGTTCCTCTGCTCTGAGTCCCGGGAGCCCCGGACCCTGCGCTCCTAACCCTTGGGACGCGCTGCAGAGCCGCTGGCCTTCGCTCCCTCCGTGGACCACGCTCCACACCGCCGAGAGATAGGGCTGTCTTGAGGGTGAAATGAGTCTGCACGCTTGGAATTGTGTCTGGGCAGAGCTGAGCGCCCGGGGAACGTTGGCAGCTCTACGATTTGCTTACTGTACCCCCAAATTACTGCTCCTTGACCATCGTCAGCGCCCCACAGCCCAGCTCTTGCAGAAGCGTCCTTATCGCCACGTGTGCACAATGTTGTGCTGGATATGATCATTTTAAAAGATTAGACGGGCCAAGGCACTCTTACTAAAACACGCACTGGGAGTCCCATTGTTTTTAGAATAAAATTCGGCTTTTAACTTGCCTTACTGTCCCCACCCCTTCTTTCTGAACCATTCCTATGTTACAGTTAGATCCTAGCTACCACCTCCTGGCCTTCAGCAGGTTGGATTCCGTCTGTCTGGAATGTTGCTCACCTGCCTTTTAGCCCGTGGATTCCTTTCCCTCCCAGGTCTCACATGCTACGCCACAAATGATTCCAAAGAAAGTTATCCCTGTAAAATGTGAGCATCTGTAGTCATCTTGACTTTTAGGCTTTTTATATGTTAATTTGTGCCTTTCACCCTGAAATTAAACCTGTCTGGGATAGAAGCTGAACTCTTTATTCTCAGTTCTCAATTCTGCTTACTTCCGGGCTCAGAGGAAGGACCACCTTGGAGGAATCTGGTGCCTCCGTCATAAATGTCTGAGGAGTAGTGTCTACATAGAAGAAACACAGGGTCTGCACAGCCAACCGGGGAATGGTGGAGGCAAGGTTCTAAGTGGAGTGCTTTTTTTTTTGCATCTGTGTGTGTGTGCGCGCATGTGCGTGTATGTTCACCTCTACAGGCAGTTTCGGAGTATCTTCCTCCGTTGCGCTCTGCCCTGTTTTAGTGATTCAGGATCTCACAGAACCTGAAGATGGCGGCATTTTTCTTTCTGGGTGGCTGGCCAGTGAACTCGCAGACCTGCTTGACTTTATCACAATGCTGGGGTCACAGGCAGAGGTATTATGCTGGGCTTTGGAACTCATGGCAAGCCCTCTTATCCACCGCTCAAAGCTCTAGTCCTTCATGCACATTTTTAAAAGCCCTTAAGGAAATTTCTGATGACATTCTGAGTTTGCTGCCTGGTGGAAGGATTCCATAAGATTTTTTTTTTTTCCCCTATCTTGGTGCAATATTCAACACTGCCAAATTCCATTGCCTCGCCTGCCTACTTAGTTTTTATTTATTCTCTTTACACATATGCTGTTATTTTCTTCATATTTATTTGAATCCACTCCTATGTAAATACTTTTACAAAGTAGACTTTATTTTGCTATGATAGCTGTAATGGAGCCATAAGCTACATTCTGCTGACAGGAAAACAATGTTACAGGTGCCTGTGGAAGAGTCCGGGGTCTACTGGAAGTTCAGAAGCAAAATGTAAAGCATTTGGGGGGGGGGGGGTTCGAGACAGGGGGGGGGTTCGAGACAGGGTTTCTCTGTATAGGCTGTCCTGGGACTCAACTCTGTAGACCAGGCTGGCCTCAAACTCAGAAATTCGCCTGCCTCTGCCTCCCAAGTGGTGGGATTAAAGGTGTGTGCCACCATGCCCGGCGTAAAGCATTTTTTACAACTCAGCTTTCTCCTTGATTTAAGTAGAGACCAAATTGGAATCGGAGGGGGGTGCTGTCATGTACTCAGTTGGTGGCAGGTCCCAGTTACCTCCACTGTGGGAATCACTGCTGCTGATTCCAGGCTGGGACTTCGGTGGGTAGAGGGGGTACAACACCTGTATTCTCATGCTTTCAGTGTCCCTTACTGCTACTGTGACTTTGCACTTCTGCTATGCTAGGCACTACCTGGTGAGATAGAAAATAAACTGTGGAAAGAAAGCCATGGGGAGTGTCAGGCTGGGCCTTGGTTCCTTAAGCCTCCTGGCATGCTGGGAACCTGGTCCTGTTCCAGGGAGCAGTGCAAGCAGATGCTGACCAGATAGATCCACTCTTCCACATTAGATAGATCCACTCTTCCACATTAGATAGATCCACTCTTCCACATTAAATAGATCCACTCTTCCACATTAGAAGCCATTTCCTACACCATCTTGACATTTACATCGCAGCAGTTCCTCTCCAGCAGAAGGACCTTGTTTTCATAATGAGGTTGGTAACCTGGTGGGCAGAATGACAAGGTACAATTTCATTAGCTATTTCCTTCCATGGTAAACAGCCCTCCAGCATAGTTTTGAATGTCAGCCATCTCCAGACTTAAAGTACGTGTAAGCCTGGACCAGACAGGGGGCTTTGCTTTCTGAGAAATGTCTTTTTCGAAACTTCATTTCTGTTTACTTTACCAGCTCATTGTACATTATTGGTAGGGATGCCCCACCCCACCCCAACCCTCACCCCCAATGTGGTTCTAGGAAATGCAGGTAACACTAAAAACTGGAGAAATTGTCTGAAGAGTTTAGAGTTACCCGAGAGGTTGCACAGGCTTTTCGGGGTTCCAGGATGCCGATGTACTGATACAGGCCACAGTCCTTGTATTTCTGGGGAAGAGATGGTGAGCATCTCTCTGGATTCTGCAGGATGTGCTTCTGGCAGCAGCCAGCCTCTGAATGATAAAGATCAGCATGGTGGCTGTGCAAGGATGACACACGAGTCATATGTTGATTTAAAATTTAAGGAAGCTAGAATTATCATCCGGAGCTGTTCTTTATGTGGTTCTTTTAAAGTCATAAGATTAAGTAGTCCCTTCAGAACAAATTAGGTCTGCTTAAATAGGTCTATCCACCAGCCTCTAGAGTCTAGACTAGTGGGTGTGCATTAAGATAAAAAGGTACAAGCAAGTTAAAACAGACCAAATAAATAACCTACATCTGAGCCTCTTAAGGCCGTGTGTCGCCGCTGCTCTGTCCACGGCCTCCTTGTCACTGCTTGGTTGGCTTCCTAACCCATGTGGGTTAGAGACCAGGAGCCAGGTTAGATACCGAAGCCAGGTTCTCACAGCCTCTAGTGAGCTGGAACATCATAGAAACTGACACAAAACGTTAGAAAGCAGATGCAAGGGTTCAAACTGCATACTGCGCCACAGTCATCCTTTGCTGCAGGAGCAGGTGACCCCGCTGCAGCCCCCACACTTTGGCTGTCAAGTGGTGTGCGGGCCAGTTGAAGTTAAGTGTACCAATGAGCTGTGAAGGATGTGAGGATATGTCTTGTGCTCTCTGTGTAAGAGCTCCTTGGAATATGTAATTTACAGATGAGACCTTGTGTGAACCAACTGGAATTAACTGAAGAAACTGGTTTAAGAGAGAAATTGTGAAAAGTGATCAATACCTTAAAAACAATTTTTTTTAAAAGCTTGAAATGTACGTGTGTATTTACTTGAAAACCTGGTATAAGATCAAGCGTTCCTACTTGTGGGAGTTTGGGATTTTTTTTTTTTTTTAATTGGTGAAAGTTGCAAGGTCTGTGGTGTATTGCTTTTATCTTGGTTTACTCAACTCATGCATACTACATCATTTTCAGCTGTGAAGCAAGCCTTGAAGTCGCCCAGACCAAGGAGCACATACTTCTGAATATGTATTGCAGTTTTCCTCAGAGCTTTGTATTAATCTGTCAAAGGCAGCACATTAGGAGCTGTGGAAAACCTATTCAGTCCTTTCCCAGTTAGCTGAATGCCATTTTGTAGTTAATGCCAAAAGTACATATATCCTCTATTTTCCTCGTCTGAGGGAGAGACTGTAAATCAGACCAACTGTGTGTGATTTGGAAACTAAAGTATGTGGCTTCGGTACAAATCCTTGCCTGCAGGTTTGAGTAGCCTGAGTTCTGACAGTAAGGTCATGATGTAAAGTTAGTTAGCTCCTCACGGCGGTGCTGACAGACTGTGCACACATGGCAGGCACTGGTCATTCGCTGTGCCCCTCAGGCTTGGCTAAGCTAATACATATGCCTGGCTTTATTCATCACCTAAGTCTTGTGGGTGCCTGTACATGAGGTAAGATAAATTTATAAATTCTATTTATACTCTAAAAAATTGAAGTGTGGGCCAACAAGATGGTGCAGCAAGTTAAAGTGCTTGTTGCTAAGCTTGACCTCCTGAGTTCAATCTCTGGGACTCACTTAGGAGAGAAAGGAAACCAACTCCCTGACGTTGTTCACTGACCTCCATTTGTACCCTTCCCCCCAACAAATAGATATTTAGACTTGAGCCAGTAAATTGGTTTAATAGGGAAAGGTGCTTGCTGCCAAGCCTGATCACATGAGCTCAGTTCCTGGACTCTGTGGTAGAAGGAGAGGACTGACTCCTGTAAGATGTCCTTTGACCTCCACACCATGCCACACATAGACGACTCCTACAACATATACATGTCCATATACACAAAAGCAAATCTAATATTTTTTTTAATTAATGGCGAGCTTGCCTAGCAAGCACCATGCCCTAAGTTTAATCCCCCAAACACCAAAGTAAAATAAGAAATGAAAATGGTCTGAGTTACTCTTAAAAGTTCCTTAAGATGGCCTTACCTTACCTCCCTTTCTGAGGGCTTCTAAGACCAAGGTCTAGACTGGAAGACAACAGGAAGGAGAAGGTGGCTGGGATACTTCATGAGAGATCATGGTGTTGAGTAAGTGGCCCAGCCTCTGGTGACAGAAGTTCTGTGTATTTTGCAGTCTCCCATCTGACCCGGAATATGAAAGCCATGAAGTTGTGTGGCCAGTTGCCTGCTGAGTGGAAAATAATGCTTCCATCATTCCTTTTCAGAAGTATAATGTCCCAGGAAAGCAGCTACGGGAAGTGGACAATATCCAGTAGTGATGAAAGTGAGGATGAGAAGCCCAAACCTGACAAGCCATCAACATCCTCTCTCCCCAAGGCTGGGCAGGGAGTGTCGAAGGAGCCCACATACACCTGCTCAGAGGCCCGGAAGGCTGCACACAAGAGACAGATCTCACCTGTGAAGTTCAGCAGCACAGACTCGGTGCTACCCCACAAGAAGCAGAAGACTGACTCCCCGGAAGGTCTCGGCTGGTGTCTCTCCAGCAGCGATGATGAACAGCAGCCAGATGTGACACCGCAGGAGCAGCCTCAGAGAGTGCTGCCTCAAGAGAAAAACCATGTCTCCTCACCCAATGTGACTTCTGCCCAGAAAGTTGTGGATAGAAGCCCTCCTGCCAGCCTTAAGCCCCAAAGGGCAGACGATGAGTACGAGACCTCAGGGGAAGGCCAGGACATCTGGGACATGCTGGATAAGGGGAACCCCTTCCAGTTTTATCTCACTAGAGTCTCAGGAATTAAGGCAAAGTACAACTCCAAAGCCCTCCACATCAAGGGTAAGAACAAGGGATTTTAGGAGCTAATGAGCTGTCTCCCCGTTGATAAAGCAAAGGGTACAGCTTAGAAAGAACCCATCTTAACAACTGGGGGTCAGGAGGTGGTGGGAGGTAGTTTGCCTTGAGTGTGTGTGTGTGTAGATGGTTTACTCAGGTTGGTGGCATTCCAAGAGTCTTCCTCAAGGTCCTGTAGCTCAGCCCCTGGTAGTCATTGACACTGTGCTCAGAATTGCTTAACCTTTAAAGTAAAGACTAAACTTGACTGGTAGTACTGGTAGTACTTAGTTAGGTGTGCTAAGCTTCACAGTGGTCCAGTGTGGTCCTGGGCCAGCAGCTTCAGAATCACCTAGATCTTGGAAATGCAAGGTCTCGGTCCAATCGTAGATCGGTCAAATCAAACTCTTGTGGGTCAAGGCTGCACCTGCACTCTCCCTCAGCCTCTAGAGCGTAGCAGTGCCCAGTGATGTTTGAGAACCCCTGCTTGAAAGCCTGGTTTTGGCTCCTAGGACAAAGAAGCAAAAACACGTGCTGTTGTACACAGGCTGATGCTTCAGGTATGAGGCAGAGGATGGCCTCAAGTGTTTCTCTGCATCCCATGGAGGAACAGCGGAACATGGACTCGGGGGGGGGGGGGGGTCACAGATGCCTTCCTTTGCTGCTCGTTGGCTCGATGGTTAAGACTGTGGGATTTGAGAATGGAGCAGGTGTGTGATGTGAGCAGCACATGTACCCTACACAGGTAGACACATCGTCATACTGCAGAGAGAGACAGTAAGCATTCTCTCACTACAGGCACTGGATGCAGATAGACACAGTTAGCATTCTCTCACTGCAGGCACCGCATGCAGATAGACAGTATTCTCTCAGTGATGTGTTTTCTGGCTCATAGTCATGACATACGTTTTTTCTCAACATAAAGTTTTTCCATATTAAATGTATGATAGTACTTTATGTTCTGCTGTATAGTATGTAAACGTTGGTGGCTTTAATTCCATAGTCCAGCTCTACAGATTTTTGAGCACCTCTTACGTCAGTACCGAAACATAGGAGATAGTTATGGTGGCTTTGCTTTGTCTAGGAGAGGCTGACACAGGAAACGGAGGCGTCTGAGGGCTGCTGTGTGTAATATAATAGCAGTGACATGGCTGTCGGCACCAAGAAGCGGGAGGCGACATCATAGGGGTTTTACAGAGATTTTAACTGTCAGAGCAGCCAAATAAAGTGATCAAATGTCCTTGGGCATGTGACAGATCTGCAGTTCGGTAAAGTGAAATGACTTACCCTAGGTCACAATACTGTTAAATAGTAGAGCTGCACTTGAGTCCAGTTCTTCTGATATCTAAATCCATGCTATTTGATTTATTTGGTTAACACTAGCCACAGTTCTAGGTCCTCTAGACCTCATGGAGGACAGTGGCCTTCCAGTGAACCCTGGAGATGGGCAAAGTTGAACCAGCTAGAGGTGCAGATGGGACCAGCCGGGAGACTTGGTTATAGCTTATCTCCTAACTCCGCTGGTCTCAAAATGAGGAGGAATTTCCCCACTGGTCATTTTTGTTCTTTCAAACTCTTTGTACCTAAGTAGTTAGCTCAATGTCTAGAGGATAGGAAGTCCAAGTGACAACAGATAAGTGATCTAGCCCACTTCCCTCTCAGAGGCAACTCAGTCGGTACCAGAAACCTAGAGTGAGACATCCTGGCTCAAACCTTAACTCTGACCCTTCCAGTTGAATGGCCACACATAGTCTTCTTCTGAGACTCCCCTTATCCAAACAGAAAGAGTAATACCTTACCTCAAAAACTCCCTGGGAAGCGCTAAGAACAGCGTCTGCCCCTAAGAAGTCCTGTCCAGGGGGAAGATGGTGTTGATCGTGGCATCCGTAATAAACAGTGCCCTTCCTAATCTATCCAAAGTCAGCCAAAGTCAGGCTTGAGGGGAACCAAGTGGAATGTCCCCAGAGGTGACCCGGAGTGCTAAGGTGTGAATGTTCTCACTGGGACATAGGTGGTGCAGAAGGAGGAGAAGATTCAGAGATCCCGGACGAAGACTGTGTCATGATTGGCACAGTCACAGCGCCCAAAGCTGAGCAGCCATCCAGGACTTAGGTTTAGATTGTAGCTCTGCACTCTAATGTGGTAGAGAGTGTGTAGTCAATATTAAGTAGCAGATCCTAGAATTGCCTCATGAGTATTCTAGAGAATTACCGCCCATGTCATGACTCTCCAGTTACTCTTTTCTTGGCTGTCACCGGCTGCTCCTGGGAAGGGTGCTTGGTATGTTAGGAAATCTAGAGGACTTTTATCTACAAATCCATTTGTCTTGTCGTTGTAGATATTTTATCCCCTCTGTTTGGGACACTTGTCTCTTCAGCTCAGGTGAGTTGATGGTAAATTGTGTTTTCTTTGGGTGATGAGAGACAGACAATTAAGCAACTTTATAAGAAAATATAACAAATGACAGCAGATGGGCTTTTCAGTCTTATACAGTGTCCCCTAAGCTGACCTTTGCCCAGAGCCTGGCCTTATTGTGGGATCCACGGCCTCCATCAGCATAGAACATGGATGCCACTAACAGGCAACACCTAACTCTTGATCAGGCCACAAAGACTGGCCAAGAGCTCACTATGCATCTTCTACCTGAAAAACCTTGGGAGATAATTCCAACCTCCCGGGAGGCTGCCTGCTGTGGAAGGGTGGGTGGCATGGTGAAGACCAAGTCCGGTTTGCATTGCTGTAGGAAAATGGTCCTCTGCAGCGAGCGACCAGAGGAGGAGTAGAATTCATGACTACTTCTGCAAGTTCTAAGGCTCTTGCCACACTGAGCTGGACCCTTGGTGCTAAGAAGTCATCATAAAGGTCCCAAAGCTTAAGGACTGTCAGGAAAAAAAGGGTCTTGTTCCTCAAGCAAGCAAAGATGCCACCTTCCTATATGATGGGGCTTGATCTCTGAGTCAAAGCCAAATGAGGTGCATCTGCATTCTCTCTCAGCTAGACTTGAGCTCCTGTGCCCAGGATTGGCTGTGCATTAAGAGGAGGCCTCCTCTTCAGTAAAGACACTATGGAACCTGTGGTTAGTGGGTGCTAATTATAAACAAGTGAGAGTGTACCAGGCTAGCTGAGAAGTTGTGTTGAAAGGAAGTGTCCATTCCTAAAAGTCCTAGGATCTTTATCTCTGTCGCTTTAGGGAAGCTCTGTAACCCTGAAAATAATAAGAAATAATGTAGTAACACTGCTGTCGAATAGAGATGTTGTCCAGTTATACGCAGCTGATATCCTTAGAACCTCTTTGGGCATCTGGTTCCATTTATGCAAATTCCTTTAACCAAGTGTTCTTCAAGACGAAGTTTGGGTTGTCTTTTGCAAGCTGCAGCATAACGGACTAGGGTTATGAACACTGTAGCGTGTGGTTGCATGAGAGATCCTTTCTGTTTAATAGCAGTTCTCGTGAGTGTACCTGCGGCTGACTTACTTTTCTTTGCCCATCTAGTTTAACTACTGCTTTGACGTGGACTGGCTCATAAAGCAATATCCACCGGAATTCAGGTGAGTCCTAGGATGCCAGTCACTCAGGCAGTGCTGTCGAATGCAAGCCTTGCACTTCGCAGACTAGCCGTCCATCTTTTCTCCATATTTCACTTGACATCATTGTAAGCAAAACATTTGTTTTGGGAGAACAGCATTTTAGTTAGCGCGTGTGTGTGTGTGTGTGTGTGTGTGTGTGTGTGTGTGTGTGTGCGCGCGCGCGCGCGCGCGCGCGCTTGAGTGTTGATCTTCAGGAGCCATCTTCTTCTTTCTTTTATATTTTATTTTATGTATTGTGTTTTTTGAGGCAGCTTCTTTTGTTGGCCCAGTCCCAGGGATCTGCCTACCTCCACTTCTCCAGCCTTGGAATTACAAGTGTACACCACCATGCCTGGCATCTTTTACATGGGTTCTGGAAAATCAAACTTAGGTGTGTCCAGTGCTAACACATACCAGATGAGTTACCTTCTCTGCAGAGAACACGTTTTTACCTAGTCAGTCATACACATTGTTTTCATAGACCTAAGAATGGTCCACTTGGTTCTGTCTAGAAGTAAGTACAAATTCCAACTCAGTGACAGGGCTTCATGGGCAAAGTTAATGTGAAGGATTACAGTCGGATCTTGTGGTATCTAGATGTGTGCATGTACCCAGATGTGGCCAGCATGTCACACACGGCTAAGCATGGCAGAGCTCTCCTTTCCTAATGATTCTTCCAGAACTGTCTCTGGTGTTAGGAAGGGACCGTGGCCTTCCTTTCTTTACCCAGGCTAAGGTGGTTTAGAGCTTCAGTACTGCCTCTGGCCACCCTTCAGCCTCCTGTGAAGCAATGCAGCTGCATACAGTGACACACAGCTGTCTGTGTTCAAAACACAGACTTGTGCAGAATCCCTAACAGTCAGTGGATGGAGGAAGACACTGAAAAAAGAAAAAAAGATGAGTGCCAAGTCCTTCATCAGGTCCTTGGTGTGTTTAAGGCATCAATTGTGCAAACCTCTAGAAAGTAAAATGTACAGATTGTCCCAGCAGCTTTGTCACAGAAGGGCTTATATTTGACCAAATAAAAGAGCAGTTGTTGTAGTTGCATATAAACCGAAAGCTCAAAATAACAATAGCTTAAAACAATAAATCTTTCCAGCCTAAGCAACAAACAGTAGGTATCTGTGGTTTAGAAAGGGTACCAGGGTTTTTCCTGTGACCTAGCTACCCACCTCTTCTGTCATTCTGTCCCACCACCCTGGCGTTTGACTTCACAGTTACCTCATGGTCCAGGATGGCAGCCTACCCTCCAGCCCACTTGTCCGTGTTCCAGGTAGAAAGGAGGAAGTGATAGAGGACTCACATGCCGTCTGTGCCACTCTGAGATGGTCTGACTGGTCCCGAGTCTCTTCTGTTTTGTGGATCAGAGCTCAGTCACCTGACACTAGCCATCGCTAAGAATAGCTGTGTGGTCTTCTAACTGAGCCCACCTTGTCTTACATGGGCTCAGGGCTTTGCTAGGAAAAGAGAGACTGGATATATGGGGGCAATCTGGTCCTTGCCTCCAGCTCCTCTTGGCCGTGTGTTCCTTGGGTTTACACTGTTGTTTTCTGGTCCTTTTCCCTTTGTTTCAAGGACCTTGAAATCAAATGTCACCTTTCCACAGTATTGACAAAGTGTAGGCTATAATTCCTTTAGTGCTGCTTATGGGTTGAATTGATGTTTTGGATTTCTAAGCCTTAGTACCTCTACATGTGACTGTATTTATACGTCGAGTCTTTACAGAAATCATGAGTCAAGCTGCAGTGAGCTCACTAGGCAGCCACTAATCCAGCATGCTGGATCCTTATACACCAGAAGAAGCTGGACACAGACAGAGGAGACTGAAAGGGGAGTGTGATTTGTAAGGTGAGCAATGCTTGCGGCCTCCTGAAGCCAGAGTGAGGCCTGTTCTTCCTCAGGCCTCTTCAGGAGCCAGGTTGCTGGCACCAGATCTCAGGCTTAACTGCTTCCAGAACTGTGGCACACCAGAGTTTTATGATATAAATCATCTGGCTTGTGGCACTTTGTTACAGCAACTCTAGCAAAGTCCTTCTCCCCACCCCTTGTTACCAGATGGGAATTTGCGAAGACTGTTCCCAAATCTTCAAAAGGTTGTGAAGATCCTACAGAGCTACAGAGTGATGGCCATGGCAACTTCAGGGATCACCCAGACTTAGATGTGGGTCGCTGCGGGTGCTGAGGGTCTGCATAGCACCGTGTGTGAGGTTGCACCATGTGTGAGGTCGCACTGTGTGTGAGTGCTGCCCTTCTGTAGTCAGCCACAGAACATTAAATCTGAAGGCATGGTTGAGCGAGCGCTTCAACATCTGTCTTCATGCTTAGTGCCCTGATATTTGAATGACGAGTGACCCTAGCACATGCGCATGTCTTATATGTTTCTCTGTGTGGCGTGCTGCTTCCACCATCTTTCTAGGTTGGGAAGCTTTAGGAGTGTGTGCTACGTCTGTTTGTGTGGCAAGGGGATTCAGCAGCCAGGCGGTGCCTGAATGGCCGTGCCCTGGGGTGCTTTCTAGTTGAATGTTGCCTTCGGCAGGATGACCTAATAACCTAAGTGCGGCTGCGGCTGCGGTGTTTATCTTACTTTGGTGCTTGTGAGAGAAAACTCCTGTTTGCCTTGCTTGAGGAGAGTTTGTAAAGATACATTGATTTCTAAGGATTAGCTGAAGAAGTTGAAGTATCTCTTAAAAACCTTTTAAAGCCAGGTATGGTGGTTTGTGTCCGTATTCCAGCACTGGGGAGGCTGTGGAAGGAGAATTACGGAGTTTACGCCTAGTCTGGGCGATGCATCGAGTTCAGGCCAGCCTGCAATATGAATCAAGATCCTGTCTTAGAATAAGTGGACAGAAAAAGTCCTTTTAATGTGTTCTTAAGAAGATGTTTATGGTCTTTAGAATTTGAAAGTGCAGTATACCCAGGGCTCTACTTCATTGTCTCACTGCCTGTTAGCAAGCCTGTACCTTACTGAGGGCTCAGCCTGTTTGCTCTTGTGTGCTGGATCTTGCACAGTATAGAGAGCATATAACAGGAGCTCGGTGAATACGTGCAGGTGAAATGTAAAACTGTTAGTGGTTTAAGACAAGGGGGAAAGGAAACATCTAGTCAGCAATCATTGTCAGTTTGGGTTTGTTTGTTTGTTTGTTTGTTTTACTAATTTCTATTCATTCATTTATTTATTTTGCATGTGTGAGTGTGTTTGTGTGTGGGTTTGTACATGCCAAGATGCACTGTGGTTAGAGGACAAGTTGTAGACATCGGTTCTCTCCTTCTGCCATGTTGGTTCCAGGGCATCGTACTGAAGGTCATTAGCCTTGGCAGCAAGCCCCTTTTCTCACTGAACCATCTCACTCACCCATGTTTAGTTGACTCCTTCTTAAACACTTGCACATAACCTGCTATGTGTTCTTCTGAGAGAAGGAAGAACTTTGTAGGGTTACAACTCACCTGTATCATAGCAGACCAGGCTTGGGAAGTAATGAGTGTGCCCTGACAGTCATTAGCCATTAGCTACAAAGGCCAGAAACAAACAGTATGGATAAGGTGTTTGTATTCCTCAATGAAGCAAGAAACCAGCTTTGTAACCAGTGTGTTTTAAACATTTCTGATCTCTTTTCAGGAAAAAACCGATCCTGCTTGTGCATGGTGATAAGAGGGAAGCCAAGGCAGGCTTACATGCTCAGGCAAAGCCCTATGTGAACATTTCCCTCTGCCAGGTAAGCTGCCTCTTGCCTGGGCCTCATGCTCAGTCTGCAGGTCAACCGAGTCCACCCTCACCCTTGGGCAGCAACCCCCCTGTAGCTTTACCACCAGGCACTTACCTTTAACATGTCCTATTGTGGCTCAAGTAACTCACTCCACCAGCAGGGGCTCCCTGATTTCTTTATCTTGACTCCTAGTGACTGACTGCTGCATGTTGGTCCAGAGTTTCCCACTCTCTGGAACCACACAGCCTTACTGGCTCCTGTAGAGGCTCCTGTAGTTGATGTCAGCTGTCCTGATCCCTTCGTCTGTCTCCAGGCTAAGCTTTCTCTTCCTTTGTGCTCAGTGCATCTCTGCTCCGGCCAGCTAGCGCTTGCTCGTGCCTAGTTTATCCTGTGCAACTTGGATTTCAGCATGGGGCTGGTCTCCTGGATGCAGTCCAGTGGCTTCAGATCTCTTTGAATGCAGCCGATGACTGCTTCCATGACACCTCTGTCTTCTGTTAGCCACCACTGGCTCTTTAATTGCCCTAAGTTCTTTTTCACATCAGCCAAAGAAATTGAGAGGCTTATAGATTAAAAACCTGTTATGAACCCAGCCTAGTGAAGCAACATCGAATGGCCACACACTGGAACCAAAGCTGAATGCAAGATGGGGGAACAGAAGCCATTGTCCAGTTTCTAGTCAGCCTGCAGTGTGCTGATGACTCTTGGGCCTGCTATAGCAGCTACTTTATACTCTAGGTCTGAAAGGATCTCTTTATTCCATGTGTTATTTTGAGCAACAAGCAGGCAAAATTTGAAGGAAAGGAATTCAGGGGATTTTTTTTAAAGCTTTTCTTTCTTTGGAAACGCTAGCTAAAGTAACAGGTAGAACATTCACCATTTCCTGACTCTGTTAACATGATTGCCATTGTGAAACACAGTTACAGTTTTCTCTCCTTGTTTTCACTATCCTAAAGTGGGCTCAATGTTTCTGTTCTTGGACTGGGAACATGGCTCACTGCATAAAAATATTTCCTGCACAAGTATGAGGACCTAAGTTTAGTCTGCACACCAACTTTAAAAGCCAGGGGCCAGCATGCACCTCTGTTCCCCCAGTACAGTGGAGGGTGGAGAAGGGAAGACCTCTGGGGCTGGTTGGCTGCCAGCCTGGCTTCGGGCTCGGCGAGAGAGGTCCTCCTGTAGCTGCTAAACAGACTGCATATACCGCACTGTGTACAAAGCAGGATTACTGTTCTTAAGTAGAGACGTGATGCCCTTTCCTGTAGGGTCCCTTTCCTCACTCAGGATGTGAGAGTTTTAGCTCACATCTGATTGCTCTCCTTCCAGCTAAATGGAACTTGTGATTTTATTTTAAAGAGAATACAATTGGGTTGATTTTTAAACACCTCGGGGCATTTTTTTTTTTCTCCTGACTTAACCCATTGAGGATTATATCACTGTGGCTTCAAACCATGCTTTCTTCTGGACTGTGGATGAAGCTCAGTGCTAGAGTGCTTGCCTAGAATCCACAAGGCACTAGGTTCTACCCTTAGTATCACTGAGAAAATCCTCCTCCATCAAACGTGTTTACATTTCATCTTATGCATAGAGGTGTTTATGCCTTTGTGTGTAAGTTGCCTAAAATTCTATTGTTTGCTTTGATTTGCACCAACAGAAGAGGTTAGTTCCCATCACACTGAAAGTAAACTGACAGGAATCCTGAAAGCCTATGATTAAATGGTCTTCAGACAACAGCTTATACCAGGTTTAAGAGAGCCTTGTGCTGGGGTCGAACAGGATGGTCACCAGAGGGCATAAGCACACACAGCTCCCAAAACCTTTACAAAGAACTTCACCTGAGTGCCTCACGCTAGAGTAGGGAGTGGTTCTCAACCTCCCCGATGCTGCGGCCCTTTAATACAGTTCCTCATGCTGTGCTGACTCCCAACAATACAATTATTTCGTTGTTACCTCATGACTGTAATTTTTCTACTATTGTAAATCATAATACAAATATCTGTGTTTTCTGATAATCCTAGCTGACCCCTGTTCAGCTCCCAAAGGAGATTACAACCACAGGTTAAGAACCACTGACCCAGTGGGAGACACAGGAGAACTGTGGCTCTGTCCTGTCCTGCTGAAGTGCCTTTCCATATTGAGTGTTTCTGGTAATAGTAGTCATCTGGGAATCAGTTGGCTGTGTATTTAGTGCAAGGGGCTAGAAACTGAGGTGATGGGTAGTGAGGGCTCACTTTGAGTTCTGCCTCAGCTCTAGGCCTGGGTATATGACAGTACCTTGGCTACTGTAAAAACATTTATAGATGGAAAACTTTTTTTTTTTAGACTGGGCAGCTTAAATGACAGACATCTAGGAATCTGAGAGTCAGGTCATTGTACAGAACACTCTGGTTCTTGATAAAGACTCTCCTCGCACCTTGTGGTTGGCAGTGTTCTCCCAGTGTTCTTCATGGTAGAGAAGTGGGGGTGCACTAGCAATCTGGTCTCAGTGAGGACTCAGACCCACATACAGCACCAAGTGCGTCTCACTAAACACTGACCCACTTGGCTTTGCCCTTTGACGTGAGAGTTGGAGGGTGGGTATGACACACAGGTTCATTCCATGATGCTCATTTTGGCTTTGTCACTTCCCATTGGTTTAAATCTCACTTGTTCATGTATAAAATGGATTGCTAGTGGAGTGGCATCGTTAACAGTATTGAAAGAGTTGGTCCATTAGCCCCAAGAAAGCATGTACTAAAGAGTGTCTGCTGAAGTTGCTTTTATCCTTGTTGTCTGTGCCTTAGTCTGGCCTGAAGCAGTGACTTGTAGCCAACTAAACTTGGGAGCCAGTTCTCCTAACCACTGTTCTTTCTCAGTTACAAATGAGCTGGTAAAATGATTTTGTAGTTTTAAAGACGTGAAATACAGTTCATAACTTTCTTCTCTAGTCAAACAGCACAAATGCATGCTGGTCCTCAAGTATTTCCCCAAGCTTTGTGGGTCTGCTAGGAGTCCCTGCAGACTGTCTGCTACCCACTTCATAGTCCAGTGGTCCATGTCTCCCCGCAGCCAGTCCCGTCCTTCCATCCCATGGTGGGAGAGGACACTGTTTACAGAGATGTGTTGCTTACAACAAAAGGCCTCTTTCCTAGGCACTTACACATATTTTCTCCTCCTCCCCTAACAACTACATCTCATAACAATAGCCCACTTTAGTCAGGCAGAAGCAAAATCATGCAACATAAGTTATTTTCCAAAGTCAGGCAAATTGTGAGGCAGGATTGAGGCCAGGCAGTGCATTCCTAAACTGATCATTCGGTGGCTTGTTTATTCCATAGCCATTCTTTCTGGCATATTCTGCTTGACTGGGGTCTCTTGTGCTAGATGTTAGATAAAATGTTTACCTTCAACATACCTGTACTTGTAAAACGCATTCTGGATTTCAAGGTAGGCTTGGCATTGTTTATCTCCAGCTTCTGCTGCCTTTGTAGGAAACTTTCTCTTTTCATTTAGCATCATGATGTCTTTATGTTGCCACCAATTCCAGGTTGTTTTAAATCTGTTCTTAAAACTCTATTCATACTAACTTTCCTAGAAGCCAAATATCTCATTAAAACTTTGTTTAGGATCACATTTATCTTTTTTGGCAACTAATAAATTAGGTTTCCCACTTATAATTTCTGTAATTAAAAATGTAATATGTATTAAATCATGTTAGGTAACCCCCCCAAGCCCCCAACCAAAGTATTTTAAATGAGCCTGCTGTATGCTGTAATAAAAGCTGTGTTCTGTTTGTCCAGTAGAGGGCAGTAAAACTGTTTTGTTTTGTTTTGTTTTTAAAGAGTTGGCTTGGTCCCTTCCCCATTTAATTTTTGGTAGATAGGAATATTAAGCATTTAAGTGCGAATTTTTAAAATATATTACTTTTTTCCTATCCTAGGCAAAGTTGGATATTGCATTTGGAACACACCACACGTAAGCAACTTTTATGAAGTGGGAGAGGTATGATTTTAATTGATCTAAGGACATAAGGATCTCTAAGACCTGATACCAAGAATCAGTCTTTCAGCATGGAAGCGTGAGATCTGTTCCTTGGAGGCCTCTGCCGATTGCTCAGGACTCCTGCCCTGGCTGCTTGGAAGACAGAATTTCAAGAGCAGTCCTGTGGTCGTAGACAACTCTGTGTGCATTAAGTCAGTGCTTGTGACAGACCTGCTTTTAAAAGTTCTGTCATTTGGCAAGAATGAATTACATTGAATAGTCTATTATTAGTCGGCCCCCTACTCTGATAAAGGAAAACTGATTTTATGGAAAGTTGCCAGTCTACAAGGCCTGGCCCAGCTCCAGTGAGCTCTGAGATGGCTCAGGAGAAACTGGCCCACCCCTTCCTCTCACGTGAGCCAGTGACAGCTCGATTTATTTTTAACTTAGTTTTGTAGCTTTTCACCAAGTACTTTTAGGTAATGCAGCTTTTCAGGTGGGAAAAACAACAAAATGTGGTTGTCCTTACTTTAATATTTCTACAAATCACATTTCTCTTGAAGGGATTTGGCAAAAGACGTGACAAAAGATGCCTATTCTCTCTTTTAAACCAGGAGTGGAAGTTTGGGCCTTGCTGCCCCCAGAGAGGAAGCAGTATGCTAGGAGGAGTGGCGGTTCTCAATCTGGCCTGACGCTGCTTCCTGCTGAAGCCGTGATGGAAAGTGACAGTACTGTGGCTGCCTTTCTCTCTGTGTGCATACAGCAGTATTTTTGCCAGTCTCTTGTGAAAAGGAGCCAGACTGGAAGCCGTTAGGCCTCTGCACGAAGTGATAGTTCCATTCTCTGACTTGTCCTGGGTGGATAGGGTAACATCTACAGGCCACCCCTAATTAGTAGCTTTTGTCCACTAAGGGACAGGGCTTGAGAATTTAGAGTGAACTCAAGTAGTGACTCACGCATAAAATACTCATTTTCCAGCTCTGAGCACACAGGATGCTAATTTCAGCCCAGAATACAGATTGCTGTCAGTGGGGCAGCTTAGCCTTAATGCAAAGCACCAAAGAGGAAATCCTTGTCTCTCGCCCTTAGCTGAGACCCCAGGAGAAATCCATGCTTGATTTCAGGACCATTTGGGCCCCGGCATGATTTGTTGGGCCACTGGTACCCGATTCCTGTGCTGAGCACACGGTCTGCACTGTGTGATGAGCTTCACCGGGGAAAAGTTCCGATGTCCCTCTGGGCTGGCAAGCAATGGAGAGCTTGCCGGTCATGTTGTCACCCCGGGAGAGACTTGCGGGGTCAGAAGGCCTTCTCAGAAGCTGGCTTGGTGATGCTTCCCTGTGAATGCAGCAGGGAAGGAGCAAGGGGAAGCTCTCCGGTGTTTAATCATATCAAAATTATTTGGTTCTTTTAATATCATACACCGGAAAGCAGAGACCTAGAATAGATGAGCTTATGTTCCTTGGGGATGGACATAGGAATAGAGCTCATTTTTAACCTTAGTTTTTAATTTGTTCTTGTTTGCTCACTGCTACAATTGATTCATTATTTCCTTTGCCCCGTTCAACCCTTGCACCTTAGAGCAGCTCACACATGCACTTTTTGTAGGTTAAATCTAATAGCTCGCAATTCAGAGACATCATTGGAGCGGAGCCCTCCCCAGCCAGAATATCCAGGGTTTACGTTTTGCTGAAACGTCAGTATCTTGTAAAGGACTGAGATCATGTCTGGAAATTTTAGTTGTTTATTATTTTAAAAATTAGGAGGCCGAACTAGGAGAGGCAGGAGTTCAAGGACGGTCTACATGAGATCCTCCTCGCCAAAAATTATCTGAGCCGTCCCTGTAACATCTCAAGTTGCTCGCTCATCCTTGTCCTTGTAGCTTTTCCCCTTTGAGTGAGAGCACAGAGCATGGGACATAGAAAAGGAAGAAGCCTCAGCTCCTGGTGATGTGATAACAGCTCTCCTCCTAGCCTGGAGTGACAGCCGTCGCCGTGAGGCAGGTTCTGGGGTGACACACACCTGAGTGATGTGCTGACCAGGCGTTGGCCGGGTACCATACAGGGCACAATAGAAATAGCCAAGATTTCACCCCATCTACAGATGTGGTCTGCCCAGCATCTCCAGGGCGCACAGCGGTTGGTTCCAGGCACAATGTGTGTCACAGATGCTTTAGAATGGGAAAGCTCCTTGATTTTCCCCAGAGTTGGGCAGTTACCTCTGAGGGCTCTGAGATCAATAGGGAGAAGCAAAGCAGCTGAATGGACAATGTCCTCATGTAACAGGACCAGCCGTCCCAACAGGGAGGGGCATGCTTCCCACCTATGACTCCAGCTGGTCCTCTGTCTCACCAAGGCCGCATCTCCCACTCATTTTCCAGTACCATAAAATGTTGACCATCCGACCTCCAGCCATGTCAGCACACACAGTGCCCTGGCTTGTGAGCACATGTGAGTTCATGCTCATTGTGACCTAGATAGTCTTCTCCTCCAGCCACAGGGTCTGCACTTGAGTAAAATGAGGATGCTTCGCTCTATCGGTGGCGTGTGGCGGCAAGATGTCTCACACGAAGTTCTCGGCTCCAGGCATGGGTTCTTGGGCTTCTTGCCTCGCAAGCACAGCAGCTAGCATCGTGGGGAAGTGAAGAGCTTCCCTAAGGATGACCCTTCCAAGCCTGTTCACCTCACAGCCTTTCTAGGGTACAAGGCTGGCATGACCCACATCGTCCGGGAGGTTGACAGGCCAGGATCTAAGGTGAACAAGAAAGAAGTCATGGAGGCTGTGACCATTGTGGAAACTCTTCCCATGGTGGTTGTGGGCATTGTGGGATATGTTGAAACCCCACGAGGCCTCCGGACCTTCAAGACAGTATTTGCTGAAGCATATCAGTGATGAGTGTAAGAGGCGGTTCTCCAAGACCTGGCACAAATGTAAAGAAGAAGGCTTTCACCAAGTACTGTAAGAAATGGCGGGATGACACAGGCGAGAAGCAGCGGGAGAAGGTCTTCAGCAGCATGAAGAAGTACTGCCCGGTCACCCAAATAATCGCCCACACTCGGGGGCATCTGCTTCCTCTGCACCAGAAGGCGCACTTGATGGAGATCCAGGTGAATGGAGGCACTGTGGCTGAGAAGCTCGACTGAGCCCGAGAGAGGCTGGAGCAGCAGGTTCCTGTGAGCCAGGTGTTGGGGCAGGGTGGGATGATTGTCATTGGCGGAACAAAAGGCAAAGGGTACAAAAGGGTGACCAGTCGTTGGCATAGAAAGAAACTGCCATGAAAACCCCATCGAGGTCTGTGCAAAGTTACCTGTGTTGGGGCCTGGCACCCTGCCCATGTAGCCTTCTCTGTGCCTCGAGCTGGGCAGAAAGGCTCCCATCACCCAACAGAGACTAACAAGAAGATTTACAAGACTGCTCAAGGCTACCTCATCAAGGATGGCCAACTCATCAAGAACAATGCATCTACTGACTATGACCTGTCTGACAAGAGCATCGACCCAAATCGACAAATGGCTTTGTCCATTATGGTGAGGTGACCAGTGACTTCATCATGCTCAAAGGCTGTGTGGTGGGAACCAAGAAGTAAGTCTTTGCTGGTTCAGACCAAACGTCGGGCCCTGGAGAAGATTGACCTGAAGTTCATTGACACCACCTCCAAGTTTGGCCATGGTTGTTTCCAGACCATGGAGGAGAAGAAAGCATTCATGGGACCACTCAAGAAAGATCGCACTGATACCAGGAGCACTTTGCACAGCTGATGGGGTCTCACCAGTAAAATATTTCTAGTTTAAAAAAAAAATGAGAATGCTTCATGGATGGGATTGCCTTGATACTGTTAGAGGATCCAAAAACAGTACCTGGCATGGCGGTGCCTGAGTGCAGTTCCCATCTTTTCATTAGGAACATAGGCCATTGCCACCCCTGCTACTTAAGAACAGTGCTATCTATAGTCTACCTCTTTTAGGGGTGACTCCATTCCTTGTCTTCCTATATTTTTAACTGGGACCCTTGTAGCACATATAGTGCTGTCTTTGGAAAGGTTAGTTTATCTTTTCTTAAATCAATTCATAATTCTGTTTGATAGGATTCAGTGACAGTGATACATGGTTTCCTCGTAATTGATGCCTTGATTAATGGAAATATTTGTAGAGTTTTTATCATAAATCCCTAGCTGGCTTATCCTTAATTATAATCAGCTGCTAATGTGGCAACTGTGTGTGTCAATTTACCCAGATTTCAGGCTCTGTAGTTTCATAACTTCAGAGAAGAGGGCTCAGCAGCTGTCATTTCCTGAGCCTTGCATTAATTTATTGTCTGCCAGCTTGAATTTCCTTCTCCTTTTGGCAAGAACTAAATATCTCATTCCCTTTTCTGATCCTGTCTTTTCCTTTTCTTTCTTTTTTTTTTCTTTTAAGAGGCAGGACCTTAGCCACACCAGGCCACAGTCAATAGAAGCCTAAAGCCTAGCATCCTAGCCCTGAACTCAGAGTCATAACCCTGCCTCAGCCTCAGGTTGCTAGTATCACAGGCCGTTCCTGGCCTCAGCCTCCCTCCCGAGTCACTGGTATTACAGGCATGAGCCACCGTGCTTGCTTTTCCCCCTCTCCTCCTGCCACGCTTGAGCTCATGGGGTGGCTCATTGTTGTCACACACGCGTGTCACCTGAGTTACACAGATGAGTAGTAAGTAGTAGAAGGCAAGAGTCACAGACTTGAGAAGCAACACTCTGGTTCTGGAGGGAAGACGTAAAGCCCCTTAGTAGCTATGCTTGGGGACTCAGAAAGCCCCAGTTTGCAGAGAAAGCTCGGCCCATTTCCACCTGAGAGGATTTACTTCAAGCCCAGATACAGAGCTGTGACAAGGGTGGCACATGGAATACATGTCTGACCAGGACAGGACATCAGGCATCGTCCAGTCTTCAAACTGTAACCAACAGTAAGAAATAACATCTTACGCCTTCGGTATGTGACCACACAGCCACGGGCTGAAGCAAAGGCTTCCCAGACTGATCCTTTCACTGTATGCTATATATATTTCCGTTGTTTGAAACGTGCTAGCCTGTTACACAGCAGAAGATTCTACTCCTGCCTTGCTTGCAAAACACAGGGCAAAGATGTCCCTGTGGTCCTTCATAGCGAAATGATAGCCACAGATACTAAGGGACCGGTGAAGGGATGTGAGCTCATGCCCCCAGGTGTTCGGAGTCTTTTTTGAAAGATAGCTTTTTACCTGTTTCTTTAGATTTTTGGAAGGCATGTGTAGAAAGGGAGTTTATAATCACTAAAAGTCTGAGTAATACAAGAGACTAAGCAAGCATTCCTCCAGCTGTTGGCCTGCATTCTCACTAGATAATCTGTTCATTTGGAAAATTCTGTTCCTGATTTTTTTTTTTTTTCTCACCTCCTTCTCTTTGAAGGAAAATGATGCTCTTGCTCTATGAAGAAGGCCTCCGAGTTGTCATCCACACCTCCAACCTCATCCGGGAAGACTGGCACCAGAAAACCCAAGGGTTCGTAAGGGCCGTGCACTGCATGGCAGTCACTTATGCTGGGAAAGGGCCACGACAAGTGTGACTCGCTTGCCTCCTTTTTGTTTTTCTGCTTGTACAAGTAATACGCGTGAGTATAGAAAAGAGGCACACCAGAAAGAGTCATGGTTCCCTAGCAGTGCACAGCAACTGCCCTACCTGAGCTATACTTCCACCCCTACAGTCCTCTCCCACTCTCTGGCCTCCATCTTGAAGTAGCCAGTGTTATCATCCTGGTACAGAATCACCCGTAACTATCACCAATACACAGGAATATTTATATGCAGGTGTTTTGTAAAATTTACTTGGCATCTCTTTTATTGTTTGAGTATTTCACACATGCATATAATGTTTTTATGTTGGGGTTGGTTTGTGTGTTTGTTTTTATCACACCTGCTGCTATGTACATCAGGCTAGCCATGACTTGAGCTGAAATAAGGGTCCTTCCAGCTCATCCTCCGGACCTGCTTTGACCACAGTAGAGCTCAGTTTCCCATAGTCCTCATAAACTATGCTTCTCAGGGTAGTGTTAGCCTGACTCCTGTAGGATCAAAGGGGTCTCTGCTCTGTCTCTAAAAAACCTTGGCCATAAGACTTGTTCTTGGCTGCCATCTCATCCCTTCAACTAGCCAATCCCACCCCCACTTCTTTTTTTTAATTGTAGATAGAATCTTTTTTGTAACTCATGCTGGCTGGGAAATCACTATGTGGCTATGTAGCCCAAGCTGGTCTGGAACTCTTGATCTTTTTGCTTTGCCTTCCAAGTGCTGGCTACCAGGACTTTGTTGATCTGCTGAGTCCTTTGTCCATTCTGCCTCACTGCCCAGGGAGATCTTAAGCCAAGCCTCTCTGAGTTGCTGACTGGGCCTGGGGACTCCTACTCAGCCCTGTTAGGAAAAGATGTGGAATTTGGATTAAGTGTGTTCATAGGGAAACAGGGATTATGAAACCAAACAGATTTTTAAAGGTCGCGCGCGCGCACACACATACACACACACACACCAGTCTTAGGTGGCTCTCAGAACCTCGCCAGTTCCTCCAGCTCATTCTGGAGTTGTGAACTTGAACTTATGGGCAGCGGTGCTTCCTGAGGCTTCTCAAGTGGTTGCCATGAGAGAGGCTAGGGAAAGTAGGGGCGTGGCTGGTACTTTATTCATTCCTTTAAAAAGAAATCTAAAAGGCACATTACCTAGATTGAATAGTTCAAACGCAGAGTAAATATGACATTTCCCTCCATCTCACCTCTACCAGCAAAAGCCCTGTTAATACAAAGCCCTGTTGCCCTTTGCTTTGTCCGCTCTTTGCTGATACTTTGCAGTTTCACACTGTGATTAAAACAACAGAAAAGCCCTGAAACCCAAAAGGGGACTGGAGAGACAGCGGAGTAGCTCAGAGCACCTGCTACTCACTCTTCATGCAGAAGACCTAGGTCTGGTTCCCAGCTCCCACATGACGTCTCCCAACCATCTGGGTTCCCTGTCCAGGTCCAGGGGATCCAACACCCTCCCAACCTTTGTAGGTACCTGCATGCACACGTGCACATACACACATGCAAATGCTCAGAGACATAAAATAAGAAAATCTTTTTAAAAACCTTTACAGACACTCTCGTGTACAGTCATCCTTTATTGATGGTTTGCCTTAGCTGTGCCCCTACTGTGTAGATGGTCCAGCTCTCCATCTCAGCCATGGTGGCTTCAACGCCTGCTGAGGCCATGGGCTTCCGATCATCTGCTGGCTCTGGGAGTTGGATAAGCAGGTGTGAGAGCACGTGCTGCTCCTGCAGAAGGTCCAGGTTGATTCCTAGCAGCCCCGTGAGGCAGGTCACAAATGTTTGCAACTCCAGTTCCAAGGGATCCAATGTCCTCTTCTGGCCTCAGTGGGCACCTGTATGCACGTGGTACACATACCTATATTCAGGTGCACATAAAAGAAATAAATACACATTCCAAATTATTTACCCCAATATAGTGTTCTCATATCATTTCACAAAGTATTGAAAAAAACATGTCTCCTACCTTAGTATCCTAGTTTAAGAGGCCACTTCCTGCCATGGTTCTCATCCAGAATGTGCCTGTCAGTGAACCTTCTGCTCTTTGGCTCTGAGGGATTGGTGAGAGGATACCTCACACATCTAGCCTAGCTGGTCACTTTCCTACAGTGGCAAAACCAGCTAGATGCAGATGTGGTCCAGGTGTGGTCTCCCACCTTAGTCAGACCTGTCCCTCCTATACTAAGTTCCCCCTGAGTGATAGTGCAGGGGTGAATGCAATGCCACTCTGTTGGGAAGGCATAGACTTCAGACATACAGCCAAGAGTTCTCGTTCAGCCTGCCAAGCATCCTAGCAACCTGTAGCCATCAGCTTCCTTGGACAGCAGCTGTGTAAAAGAATTGGGCCATTTCTGTGTGGTTTTGGTGGGAAGAACTACAGGGGCATTAGGGAAAGACAGAGAGAGCAAATATAGTGTGGGGTTTGACACAACCATTCATTGCCTCTTACAGCTCCTGGCGACAGCATCTTGAGGCTGAACCCTTAATCTGGATTTGCCCTAGAACAACCTCTAGTCCTAGAGTCTCAAAGTCACATTGTTTTTGTAGTCCACCTGTGTCATACTGTATTGAATCTTTTGGGTTTAGATATGGTTATTTCCCATTTGTGAGTGGAAGGGAATTGATGAGATGGAAGATGTAATGTTTTATCGCTGTTTTGGCTTGGCCTTTTGAGGCTAATGTTAAATGTGTTACATATTCTAGGCACCAGAAAGTATAGGGTATGAAAATATCTCAAACCACTACAGAATGTTCACTATAAAAAGAGTTTTCTTACTTAAAATAAACTTGCATATATATTTTTTATGGTATAGATAGCTTTTGATTCTTAATTTGGCTAAAGAGCTCACTGATAAGGACATGGTTTTGCATAAAGAGATAGCATTCAGAAATAATTCCGTGATGGGAGTTGTTGGATCTGTGTGATCAGATTGGTTTCCTCCTGCCAGAAATCACTCTGTCGCCAATTAAAGAGAGTGGCAAGAATTCTCTTGCTTTGAACTAATCAGAACAGAGGTATCGATACAATGAAAGCTCCTGACTGCTAACCTTTTTTCCATTCCAGAATATGGTTGAGCCCTTTGTACCCGAGAATTGACCAGGGAAGCCACACATCTGGAGAGTCAAGCACCCGTTTCAAAGCTGACCTCACCAGTTATCTGAGGGCGTATAATGCTCCCCCTCTGCAGGAGTGGATAGACATCATCCAAGAGCACGATCTCTCGGAAACCAAGTGCGTGTCCCCTTCCAGTATGGGGACCAAAAAGGGACTCCTGGCTTGCAAGCCACACAAGCCTGGGAGGCAGAGGCCTTGGGAAGGAGTGGGGTGGTATTTGGCTGTGGTGCATGAGAGGGTGAGGGGGTGAGAGCAGATCTGTTCACTGTGTCTCATAGTTCATGGGCGTCAAGGTGGTAGTGGGCCTTAAGCCTCCCACTGGGGCGATTGGGGAGTTGCTGGGTTCTTTGCCTGGAACCTCATGCAGGTGTCCTGCTTTTAACTGGCTTAGCTAAAAGTGGACTTGAGAGTAGCAGTTACTATGCAGGAGGCGTGGCCCTAGCATGGATTGGCTCCTTGACCTCTCCTGTTCTCTTAGTTTTTATCTGTGTTGTGGGTTTGGGGTATCAAAGCACAACTTGAACGTCATTTACTGTGTCTTACTTTATTTAGTGTTTACCTTATTGGTTCAACCCCTGGACGCTTTCAAGGAAGTCACAAAGATAACTGGGGACATTTTAGGCTTAGAAAGGTAATACAACTTTTGCAATTTTAACATTTAAAAGAATTTAATGAGTATTCTTTTTCCCTTTTAATTTATGATGAATCCCATCCCCAGATTCAAATCTCAACTTGCCATAAACGAGCCTTGTGGTCTTGACTTGTTCTTCAGCCTGCCTCTTGCCGTCTGTAAAATGGACAGAATTTTATCTAGTAGTGAATATAAAATAGAGAGTTCTGTAAGCAGGGGAACTTGGGACTAAGGGTGTCCAGCATTCGTGTAACCACAAGTCCTGCAGGTTCAGCAGCATCTGCACGTAACAGGGCTTTTGCCAGATCTTGACGTTTCTCAGGAGCTGAGCCCACAGTAGACTGGGTCTGAGAGTGGTCAGTTCCGTTCTGTTTGCTACAGCACGATACAGCTCGGGAAAACTGGGAAATTTGTGCATGTGTGCGTGTGTAAATCTTAACGCCTAAGCTGTGTAGAGGAAGGCAGTGCATACTAAAGTAAACCAAGATCAGTTAGACTCCACTGATCTTCCACTGGGGCAGCAGCTGTCTGCATTCCTCTTGCTGTCTGCGGCCTCTGGGTAGTGCCTAAGTGAATGAAATGTCCAAGTACTCACTCTGTTGTTCCTCAGTTTGCCTAAGTGTCAAGGCAGGAAATGCAGATCAACCTTCTGCGGTGCTTTAGCGGCTCGTGCCCATCTGTAACCATTCCTTCTGTATTAGCCAGGCACACTGGAGGTCGAGGGTGTTAGGCTAGTGTAGCTCTCCCCGCTGTGAGGCCACATCCCAGCGCTGTGCGGTGCCAAGCCAAGAGCTGTAAGCCTTTCTCAGGAGTGAGCCAGAACGCACAGTGCTCTTGTCATGGCTGGTTTACGTGATGTATATTAGACAATTGTGGGTTTAGGGTGGGTTCATCTTGATATTTCTGTTAAGATAGGTCTTTAAAAATGATTTATTCTGCTTTTGTTTTTAATGAAAATCAAAGACTTTTGGACGGAGACTTTTCCTGTCCACATAGTGGGCTAATACATCCTTTTAGTGTTTAAAAAATAGTCTTCAAAGAAGAAAACATAGTTTCTGCACACACGATGTGGATGGCAGTCCTTTCAGAGTTTCCTTTAAGTTAGACATCCTGAAGGACTGTCAATATTGTGGGCTCTAGGGCATTTCAGGTATTATTGTTAACACTGACTGTTGCGCTTGCTTTTCTTCTGGGGCAGCTCCTGCAGGCGCATGCCCCGTCTGCACCCAAGGGTGAGTGCTGGCCCATCGTGGGTCAGTTCTCAAGCATCGGCTCCCTGGGGCCTGATGAATCCAAGTGGCTGTGCTCAGAGTTTAAAGACAGCTTGCTGGCACTGAGAGAGGACGGCCAACCTCCGGGCAAAAGTGCAGTTCCTCTTCATCTGGTGAGCCCTCTTGCTCTAAGAAACAGTGTTCCTTATCATAGATCCTCGTGGGTGATGGGGGAGCGGGGAAGAGGGCAAGGCTTGTTCAGGAACCCCGAACAGCCACAGACTTCCGTGCTTTGCCGTTCTTTTAAGTTGTCAAGCTAAGGGAAGAAATACCAGGTACACCACTGCAGCAGAACTTTAAGCTCTGTTAATTATGTAGAGACCTGTAAGTTAATGATTGATTTTACATTTAATTTGATATTAATTTGGCATATCAGAAGGGAAAAACATTTAAAGTGTAATTTTGCATCGGTTATTTATATTCTTCCAGGAGCTTACTTGCCAGTTTAGTTATTTTTTTCAGTAAGATGGGGATTTTCTTTTAAGATATGATTTCTTAAGGTTTTTTTGGTTTAACATCTTTCATTAAAATTTCCATTTTCTTAAATTCTAGTCAACATTCCTTTCTTTCAATATGATTCATGCCAAGTTTTCTTGTTTTTGTCTTGTCTTGCTTATTTTTAGATCTATCCCTCTGTGGAAAATGTGCGGACCAGCTTAGAAGGATACCCTGGTAACTGCTGGGGGCTCGGTTGTGGTTTCTCTGTATAGCTCCAGAATGCCTTGGGGCATGCTTTGTTTTGTTTTCACTGGAATTGGTCTTCTATTATTCAGATGAAGCTAATGAACCAGTATTGTTGGACTCTGCAGTGGTCCAGAGAAAGAACAGTCGGGATAGTAACCGTGTGCGGTGGTTTGCCTCTGTTTGACTACTAAGGTGTCTAGCACATCGGGTATCAAGACAAGATCTCCAACTAAAGGGAGCTCCTCCGGCACCCACTGCTGCCTTGACAGCGTGGATAGCATTGGCTGCCTGTGTCGGAGGTTCTGCTTAGTCCTTCCAGATTCACCTCTGGCACAGATGCATTTAGAGCCTAGAGTTGGTGATTACTGTGACCTTTGTATAGCTCAGTTGATTTGTCAGTTTTCAGACTTATTTTCTGAAAAAAATCTCTCAACCTTATTCTTCATTTCTGTTTTTCGACTGCTGCGCACTGAACTTTTAAACAGAGGCACCCTCCATAATACCATCAGGTTATTAACCAAAGCCCCAGAGGGTACACCTCTGAAAGAAACCAAGTCTGATTGGCATTCACTGTCCGCTGGCAGCAGAATGCACCGAATTATGACTAATTTTTCCCATGCACCAAATTATGACTAATTTTTCCCATTTATTGCTTATGAAATTAGATGTGACCTTGTCAAAATAATCTCAATGAAGTTCAGAGTGTATTTGCTGTTCAGTGCTTTTTAATGGCAAAATAAAATTATTTCACTCTGACTCTGGGACACAGGTAGTGTTTTCTTCCTGTACTTCTAATAGGCTAGAGCTTTTCAAAGTGCACTTTTAATGAGAGAGAATGTGGCATTCTCAATGCAGCAATTTTATAAGTGGTTCTAAAATAGAATGTGTTTTTAGCTGTTTGCAGTAGGAGACAGGACATACTCTATTGGACATTGGAGTTGTGTAAAGCCCTTTCTGCACATAGTTTACTGTGGGGAAGATCCAAGGTGTGTTTGGAAAGTCACTGATGAATCTACAATGGATTTTTCTTACTAAAAAAAAAAAAAGGCAAAAGTGCTTTCTTATCTTCCAGTTCTTAGCCTCCTCTGCCACCTGTCTGGAAATGGCAGAGTGTAAAGGCAAAGTGGACAGGACTGAGATTGTCACTAACTGTGCTCCCAGATGTCCTGCCTGGGACAGAAACCTAGTGATGGTCTTCATACCTACCTCTGGGGTAAAGCAGGCCCAGATTCCATTATCCCCTGTGTAGTTACATAAGGTCTTTTCTTTTCTGATGTAAACTGTTCAGAGAAAAGAAGCCCTTGAAGAAAATGTACCAAATTTGAGTTCTGGTAGTGTAGGCCCTTGATCCCAGCTACTCTGGAGGCTGAGGCAGGAGGATCACAAATACAAGGCCACCCTGGCTTACAGAGTGAGATCCAGGCCAGTTTTGACAAGTTCGTGAGAAGAACATAAAAAGTAAGAAGAGTGCTGGGGGTATAGCTCAGTGGTAGGGTCCTTGCTCACCTGTGTGAGCCGCTCGGCCACAACAGAACCACAAACACAGAGAGGAGGTCATGTGCCTAATGTAAGCATAGGCGTTTTTTTCAGTGAGCTGTTACTTAAGATGAAGTAATGCAAGCAGTTGTTCTCCATTTATCTCCTTACTATTAATAGGGATTTTCTTTTTAATGAAGATACCTCAAAACATCTTTCATTCTTTTTGTTTGTTTTCCCTCTTTTACAAGCCGGAGGCTCTCTTCCCTATGGCATCCAGACGGCTGAAAAGCAGAGGTGGCTACACTCCTACTTCCAGTAAGTAACTGGTTCTCAGTGCTGCTCCTGCCTCCCCGGGACGAAGGCTGTGGTATCAACCTGCTCGTTTAAAAATGTGCTTTATATAATACAGCTATATTCTTTCATCTGCATATGTTAGGGATGGGAATAATTTAAAACAAGGTTTTGAAAAATTTTTGGAATAGGTTTTTAATGCTAGAGTAAAATTTATCTCTGTTGGCAGACAAAAAAATATATAAATAAATAAATAAATAAATAAAGGACGCTGTTGGGTAGTTTATGGTTTACATAAGCAGCATTTCGTTCATTTTGCTGAAGCATGAAGTGTAACCACCCTGACTATGGTGTGTAGGGCCCACACTTGCTGAGGGTAGAGCCCAGGCCTCTGCTCCAGGATGAAGATGGTGTATGTTATACCAGCAGAGCTCGGTAGGCGAGGGTGGGCGGGGAAAGAAAGGTTTGTCTTCCAGCTGTGGCACTTGCTCATCATGAACATTCTAGACCAACCCCAGAGTCTTATTTCCATAGAGGCTTTTCAGCTGAGCAGCCTGAAATGAGGGTAAGAGTCTGTTTCTGTAACCTTCTGCTGAGAGTCCTGTTGGTCTGTGCATTCCTGTCATAGTCTCTCCCAACAGCACTCTTTAATGTCGGCTCCTTTCAGTTCAGGTTCCTAGGTTCACTCAGATGAAGAAAATGGTGGCCCTCTTAATCCTGATTCTGTGCTGGCAAACTGCCTGTTAGCTTGAGGGATTATCCTCTTGTAAGCCAGAGTCACTACCTGACGACAGAGGCCATCACGCCTTGGAACCTTAGTCCTAAAGTGTTGAAAATGTAGAATTATTATCAAAAGCCAAAACTAGAGCGTTGGGAGTTATCCTCTTGCCTCTTTAGACTCACCTGTGACAGGCTGCATCCCACTCACTTGGACTCACTGGAGAAGCTGCTGTGGAGATCCTGCTCAGTAGTGTGCACTCAAGGGCGTGTTAGCTTCCTGCTTCCACGAGCTCAGCCAGAGACCTGTGTACACACATGCAGAAAGCACATGGAAATGAGGGTAGTGTGCATATGGGTGCACTGTATGTGAAAAGACAAAAGTCCACGGGGTTTGATGCTTTTGTAGCAACTGCTAAGTTTCCTTGTTCGACATCGTCACTTTTCAGAGTGATGATGCGTTGTTCTTCTTCTGTTGTCTGAACAAAGTTCCATCACGCAGGACCCCAGGATAAGAACGTTGTCTGTCTCGAGTTATTTTCTAATTTGCATTTTATGTCTCTCCTGTCATTAGCAAGTGGTCAGCAGAGACATCCGGCCGAAGCAATGCCATGCCGCATATTAAGACGTACATGAGGCCCTCGCCAGACTTCAGTAAACTGGCTTGGTTCCTGGTCACAAGGTAAGGGGGCTTTATGTGTTTCCTGGGAGGTCGTGCGACTTCTGCTCTGAAATGGAGTCTTAAAAAGTGTTGTGTGAAGTTTCTTCAGTTTTCAGCCTGCTTCTGTCACTGAGCCTGAAAGGAGGCCTGTGAGTAATGTCTCACTGAATGTGTGATCGTTGCCTGATTTTTTTGGTCTCTCTAGATATCTGTAAGACTTGAATAAACCTTGGATTTGCTTCTTCTTATATACTGTAATAACAGTTATAACTGTGATGAAGCAAACTGACATTTAGGGTAAATACAGAAGAAACAAGATGTTAAAAATGATACTTTTTCTTTTATTAGTTTCTCTTTTAGATAATTAAAACTTGAGCAATCAGATCTCTTATGTGCCGTCCTAAAAACATCTTTATTATGGTGTAATTCACATATCATAAAATTTGTGCCTTAAAGTCTACAATTTAACAGTTTGAACATGTTCACAGAATTGTACATCTATCACCACAATCTAATTTTAGAGTATTTTAATCACCCCTAAAAGGAACTCCCTACCCACTGACATTTTGTTTTTTTCTCTCTCTCTTTTTTAAAGATAAATTGCTTTGCCCTTTGGAAAGTAGAGCTGGGAACATTAGTACCTCACTCCTAGTCAGAGCCCAACCACTGGGCATCTCTTTGTGACTCAGTAACCTAATTGGTGTCGATCACAACTAACTAAACTATCACAGAGCAGAATTAGTGCTTGCAAGATGAATGAAGAATAAAAAGAACTGTATCTGTTTTTGTGGCTAACAGTTGTGCCTGGTTCAGGTGAGAAACACTGACCCAAAGAGATGGTCGATAAACACAGCGCCCAGAGGGCATCCGGAAGACTTCAGCAGCCACAGAGCATAGTAGAAAAGCAGGCTTATGAGTTCTAAAAATAAGCATTCAGGGTGTGTTTCTGCCATTTAGCAGCTATATAAACTTGGGGAATTTATTTAATCTATGTTTGTTTCTTAGTTGTAAAAGGAAAGAGGTAATGGCTACTTTTGGGGTTCCTATGATTGTTAAATGAGGTGACAGACTGGGTACCTGGAATGGAACTGGTCCTCTATGTGGTGGTGGTGGTGGTGGTGGTGGTACATGATAGAAGTGGCTGTACACAGTGAACAGACATACGTGCAGGCAAAATACTCAAATACGTTATTTTTTTTTTATTAAGGGATGTCTGATCACTAAGCTACCTTCAATAACCAGCTCTAAGCTTGTGCAGAGGCCAAGTCATCCTCTTTAAAATTTCACATTATTCAATGTGTCTTTCTTTTCCTTTATGTAGTTATTCATTTTGTTGAAACAAGTTCTCATGATAGAATTCAGGTTGGCTTTAAACTCATGGTAGTTGGCTCTGTTTCATCTTACCCAATGCTGGAATTACAGGCAGGAGCCACATACCTGGCTCAGTACACACACTGGTGCATGTCTGTCTGTCTGTCTGTCTCTCTCTCTCTCTCTCTGTGTGTGTGTGTGTGTGTGTGTGTGTGTAGATCCACCTACCACCATCTCCTGAGTGCTGGGATTGAAGGTGTGTGCCAATGTGCTCAACATGTTTTCCAGGAGGTGTTAAGACACAGACTGCATCATTTCTTCATTCAGGAAGTGTGGTAACCCTGTGCGTAGGATCTGTGTGAGTTCCTGTGATTAATAGTTATATAGAAACGGTCCATGCTGTTCATAAGAGCACTAAGAAATGTGTTGTTCTTCCTGTGTTTTCACTGCCTGCTTGTTGAGAGGGTGAAGTGTCCATCAAGCCCTTATAATCGTCAGATACTGAATATTCTCCCCATTTCAGGCCCTGTCTGTATTTCATGGAAGGTAAGAAACAAAGTACCTACTCCAGTATGAGTCTTCATCTGAGGTAGAATGGCTTAAGCAAGACCAGTAATATATTAAAAAAAGAAGGAAGGGGAGGGAGGAAAGGAGGGAGGGAGGGAAAGGAGAGGAAGGACGTGTAGCAGATGAGGAGATGCATTTGGAGCATGTCTGAAGAAACATGTCAGAGAAAGTGGCCTTGGGAAGCCGATTGAGGAGAGCGCACCAGCCCAACAAGGGAAGAGCATACTGGTCAAAGGGAACAGCTGGAAAAGGCTCTCAGCTGGAGACAGTGTGGAAGGTGGAGCTGTTCCTGGGCTGATGTGCAGAGCTGAGCCAGCTAGCAGGAGACCCTGAAGTGCAGTGACATCATCTAATGAGTGTGTTGAAAGCTAGGTCAGGCTGCTGAGTGGAGAGTAGGTGTGTAGGGAAGAGTGGATGTGGGCAGCTGAGTTGGGCAGTCTGCAGAGCCTGTGCTGTTTATTGGGAAGAGTGGCAAAAGCAAGCTACCAGGGGTCAGGGAAGACTCACTCTGCGCAGCAAACTTCCAAATCACCTTCAAGGAAACAAGTTGAAGTGATGAGATACACACCAGTTCCGAGTTGGCACAGCCAGCGTAGACTGCAGCTCAGCCTCTTAGAACTCATGAGTCACTGAACCCCCAAATACATTTCCTGAAACACAAAGGCAAGGTACAAAAGGATGCTGGCAGTTTGGTGGCGAGATGAGTTATTCAAGCACTTGCCGCCAAGGGCTCAAGAAGTAACACTTCCTTAAGGAAGATGGAGTCTTATTAGCAGCCATAACTATGAGTAACAGTACTTGTTCCTTGTAAGCATGTGAAACAGCAACTGCTGTGAGTAACACTGTGAGTCACCCTTTATGATAGCCCCTTAGTCTATAAACTCAGTGATGGCAAGAACTGTGCTCACAACAGACCGGGCAGCAGACCCTCCATCCACCTGGGTGATCACTACCAGCACGGAGGTCCTAACCAGCACGGGGTCCTAACCAGCATGGAAGAGATAACTGTTGTCTCTGCTCAGCAAGCATATGAAGAAAGGGGCAGGAGAGAGAACTGGCCCTGACTGATCGGCCTCACCTGTCCCTTTCTGTCAAGTCAGAGTTTTGTGAGGTAGCATGAGCCTCTCCTATGTGAGAAGTGAAGCTGAGCATGGAGGGAGGCAGCTCTACCAGCCACTCGGCAGATATGTGTTGCCGGATGATGCTGTGGGTACCAGCCACTCAGCAGATATGTGTAGCCAGATGATGCTGTGGGAATAGAGGGAAGGAAGCTAAATTGAGCTTGCTCTTGTGGAATTTACAGTTAAATGAAGGAGACTGAGCAGGTCATGCCACGTGAATTATTTGACCCTATAGTGTTTTTCTGACTATTCTGCACAGGTAGATTCTTCTCCTCACATAGTCCCTGAACTTGCAGTCATCCAGCACTAGCCTTAAGCATGGCTTCCTCAGCCGGTTGGACTCTGCAGTCTGCTTTTACATCCTCAACGTGCCTTTCTCTTCCTGACACTTATTTATGTGCTCACTGGCTTCCTCTCTAGGCTCCGACATGAAGCCCATGTCTATCTTGTTCAGCCTATCCCAGCACCCGGCAGGGAGCCTGATAGATGGAGTTCATCGCTGACATCATTATCAACACTATAGAAATGAGACAGCTACAGGAGGACAGAAAATTTGACTACAGGGCTAGCTCACCGGGAAAGCCCCTGTATAGAACAAATGACATCCTGGGCTGCATCCCAAGCACACATCAAAATAAGCCCAACGTCAGGCATACACTGGGAGACCTTCCAGAGGGATTGTTGTCCACAGAGGTGTGAGTTTTTGTTGTGGCGGTTGTTGTAACTTTTGATGAGGTTTTAAATTGATTTGGTTCTCTCTCATGCTCATCATTGATACCATAAGGCTTTATGACTTTCCTTGCTGGGAGCAAGCAGAACAGGGTGATGCCGGATGCTGAGGAATACCCAGGAAGTACACAGTAAGGGGATTTCTCATAGCCAGATATGGTGGCACATACCTGTAACTCCAGTCCTCCAGGGCTTGAAGCAGGGGGTCACCATGAGGTCAAGGCCAGCCTGGGCTATAAGGCAAGACCTATCTCAAAGAAAAACAAAAACAAAGGAGGTGAGGTTTTTCATATGTTCCATCTCCAACCGAACCATCTGTCCTGGTTGAAGAGCCATTGACGGTGTAATAATTTTCCTTCAACATTAAAAAAGATTAGTTATCCATTCATTCAGGACACCGTTCTTAGCTAGTGACCCAGTGCATCTGTTGATTTACTGAGCACTTCCTAAATGCCAAGCACTTTGCTAAGTGCTGGCAATACAATAATAAACAACCATTGACCTGTTTCTGGTGGTGGGAGTTATATAAAAGCAAACAGGCTTGTTCACACAGTCATGGGGGGGGGTGTTGAATATGATAGAGAAAAATAAGACAGAGTGGTAATTTAGGTGACTTTTTTTGAAGTCTCAGGACCAGATGAAGTTCAGGAAGATCACATGACATGTGTGCAATCTATTAACTTCTCTGAGGATGTCTAGACCAATATTCCATGATAACTGTTTTGGAAGTGGCAGCTTTTGCCACTCGGTAAGATGGAGTTTTTCTGTCTGATTAAATGAATTGAGGAAAGGCCTTTGCAAATCAGCTTGAGTTGCTTGTAAAGTTGAGGTGCTATGTCATCCTCACGGTCAGTCAGTAATCACAGAGAAGTTAAACGAGGCACATGGAAGGCCAGCCAGTGCGCTCCAAAACCCACTCCACTGTGCATAGGATGGTATGGGCCGGGTAGGTGCCGCTTCTTAAATGGGGGGTCCGAGAAGGCCTTGGTGATTGTGTTAACTGAGAACTGGAAGTGAGGTAGATTTCCTGTTTGTGGGTAGCTGAAGGAGAGCAAGGCAGGAGTGGGCACAGAAGACAGGCTTGGGGTGTCTGAGAGGCAGCAGGGATTGGGAGAGGGGTCTGAGAGCAGCTTGTGGCCAGCTTTCCCCCTACACATACACACCCAAGTTTGGGGCAGAAGTTCCTGAGGCTTTACCAGTCACAGGCCTGAGAGACAGTTATACATCAGTGAATTTCCTCATTTGAATTGGCGGGAATCCATACGTGCTTTTAGGAGGTTTATTCAGGGCTGAAGAAAGAGCTGGCTCAGTAGCTCACAGCATGGACTGCTCTTGGCAGAGGACCCAAGCTCACACAGTCACCTGGAACCCCAGCTCCAGGGACTCAGTGTCCTCTCCTAGACTCTGCCTGTGGGTACTTGCTCTGGCATCCATGTGCCCAGAACCTCCCACCCACTTATCCCACCACATACAATTAAAACTAAAACTTTTCTTTAAAAAAAAAAAAAAATGCGGGCTGGTGAGATGGCTCAGTGGGTAAGAGCACCCGACTGCTCTTCCAAAGGTCCAGAGTTCAAATCCCAGCAACTACATGGTGGCTTACAACATGATCGGACGCCCTCTTTGGATGTGTCTGAAGACAGCTACAGTGTACTTACATATAATAAATAAATAAATCTTAAAAAAAGATGTAACTTATTAAGAAAAAAATAAAAAATAATAAAAAAAATTGCACTTTATCCATGGAACTTTTTAGAACAAGACTTTTAATATACTCAACTTGGGCTTATATAAAAATAGTGTGTTTCTTAACAGCTATTGGTATTGACTCAAAATATTCAATACTGTGTGTATTGATAAAAATGATAGTCTTATAAAAGATTATCAGGATCTCAAAAGATCAGAGTTCCAAATCTACAAATCTGTATCACCATGGACGTGTGCTTTGCTGTGGCATTTTCTGTCCATAGCTTTTGACCTCTTACTTCCCAACCAGCCATAAGTGAGGCCTTGAGATACTGTTTTCTATAAAACAAAGAGTTTGAGACTCAAGCTACACATTCCTTCCTCCCACCTTTAAGATAATAGTAATTTATGTGTACGGGTATTTTCCTGAATGTCAGTTTTGTGTACCACATGCATGCAGTACCTTTGGAGGCCAGATGAGGGCATTTTGGGTTTCCTGGAATTGGAAGGAGAGGGCTATGAGCCACCATGTGGATGCAAGGTTCAACCTGGGTTCTCTGGAAGAGCATCCAGTTCTATTTGCTGCTAAGCCATCTCTCCAGTCCCCACCCCCACCCCCTTTAAAAATGTATTTAGTCTGAGATAGGGTCTTACTAAGTTATCAGTCCTCTTGTCTCAACCTCATGGATAGCTAGAGTAAAAGGGCTGCACTGCCATGCACTGGGTCAGCCTGGGCTGTTGGAGCAATCGTATGATAAACACAGATGTATGAGACAGCTGTTGTTTCACATGGCCTATCCCTTTAGATTTCTTTGTTTTTATTTGTTTAATGAGCAGTATACTCCAACGGTAAAAGTGTACTGTAGTAAGTAAATATACCAGTAACATGGTCAGTTGTTACTATTGTCAATTATTGTCTACACTTTATCATTGTGTGTACTAGAAACTTTATATAGCTGGCAGTGTACTAGGTTCATTTAGACCACATCACCATCAACTTTACCATGACTATAAAAACTAGACAATAGGGATTTAGGGCTCTAGTATACTATTATGGGTCACCATCATACATGATATCTTTATGTGTACTGAAATGCCATTGTATGGTGTATCAATAAGAACCCTTTAAAAACTACTTCCTTCTTCACATTGTTAATGTAAGTACACAGTAAAGGGGTATAGGCAGAGTGCCCACTATTCCTATTTCTGCACCTTAGCCACCGTATTCTCCAACTTGAAACCATTACAGTTCTCTGCCTGGGTACTTAGTAGCTTCAAGCTCAATGCCCTGCCCAAGCCTAGCACCCTCAGAATGTGATATTACGTGACCATATTATTTGAAGAAATAATCTAAGACAAGATGCAAAGATGCAAAGATCAGAGTCCCAGCCGGGTGCCGCTTACCAGTCTTGCCGCTCACATTCTGGGAAAACCGATTTATAACATGGACATTTTATCTGATTTAAGAGAGTGTTCTGAGGATAGTGATAGAAAATACATGAGGATGTTGCCTGTTAAGCTATACAATGTATTTAATATTAGTTTGTTAGGACTCTTTAGACTCATGAAATCAGGTCTAAAGTCTTTGTCTGGTTTGCATATATGGCACATTAACATGCATACAGTATGTGGCTTAAAGTCTTGTCTGTGGGGACTAGCAGAGGACCAGAGCTCAAATCTCAGGACCTGACTCGGGTTGCTCACAATCACTAGTAACTCCAGTTTCAGGGAATTTCTTGCTTCCAACATACACACAAGCATGTTTGCAACACACACACTCACACACACATAAATCATTTTATAAAGACTTGTCTTTAAACTACATTTAAAAACAAAACAAAAGAAAAAACCTTAGTTTGAGGCTAATTTGATAATCAATAAGAATTACCCAACTTCAAGACGAGTACTTTCTGCACGCCTTTAATCCCAGCACTCAGGAGGCAGAGGCAAGCAGATCTCTGAGTTCAGGTCCAGCCTGATCTACAGAACTAGTGCCAGGACATCCAGAGCTACCCAGAGAAATCCTATATCAAGCAAACAACAAACAAACAGAAAACAAGTACTTTCGACCAGATAGCTTTATTTCAGAAACGTAACAGCTGGCAGTTTAGTTTATAGCTAGTTTGACACTAGTTGGCTATTTTCCTCTTTTGTCTGTCTGTTTGCTTCTATGGCAGGTTCTTTATGGTCTTAATAAGATTTTCTCTCCATCTGTTTTGATCCGACCATGAAATCACCCCTTGTGCAATGAGCATCCTGTTGTTAACGGAAATTACCAGTACATGACGACAAATACAGTCACCACATTTTTACTGCAGCATCAAGTAAGCAAGAAGCTGAGCTTTACGAAGAAACCTTGACTAAGGAGATTGGGCCTTAGTGCAGTTGGCAAACCTGATGAGAACAATTATGGAAGCTATGCGTTGTGGGAGGCAAGAAATAAGGTGGTTACTAACACTGGCTGGAGCACTGTTATGGTTGCCTAGCAACTGACAGGCCCTGTTTGATAGAGATTGAGCAGAAATGTTGGTGCTGCCACTCAGAGAAAACGAGACAAGTGCTTGACTACAAAATCGCTGTTGGCTTTTCGGAGACTCATAAAAGGCATTCTCCTCTGCTGCAGTGTCATTCTGTTCTCCTCCCTGCTGTCTGATCCTTAGAGTGTGAAACACCGGGCTTTTGTCCCTTCCTTTGTCTGGTTTTGGGAGGAAATCAAATTGGGTCACACAAAAGAACACTTGTAGAGTTATTGAGTAGACTTGGTTGCCTGGTGCTCCCAAGATAACCAGCATTCTTTGGCCTGCCTCACACACTTTGTTATGAATAATGTTATCAGCCCTTTAGTCTGCAAGTGATTCTTTTTGTGCTTTAGAGATGATTCAAGGCCACAGACCACCTTTGCTTTCTTGCATTCTGGTACAAGCAGAGCAAAGACAGCATTTCTTTGTTTATGCCCGTGTGAGCCAGCCTCCAGAAACATTATCCCTGGTGAGAAAATGTTTGAGGCTGTCCCCTAGGGCCTTGGAGGCCCTTTGTGGACTGACACTCCTAGTCATGAGGTATACTGCTGGCTTGAGATGGGATGCTGTATGCAGTCCCCCACCAAGGACTGGCCTCCAGAGAAAACCCAGATAGATTAGCTGTGCTTTATACAGCATATGTATACTGTGTGCCAAATGACCCAGTGTGAAAGACAGAGAGACCTGAAATTCAAGCCCAGGTCATCCAGCATAGGTATTTTGTGCTTAAACCTTGGTTATGGGTGATAAATAAGACAGGTGTGGCCTTTACTCTCAGGAGCTTGGAGGTGAGTCAGTGTCATCCCACTGACCTCTGCTCTGAGAACGGCACTGCTGGGTTGAAGCACTGGGAGGAGCTCAGACCCCTTGCCTGGTGAAGCAACAGCTGCCCAGTCTCCCTCCTCCCTACTGTTCCTGCTGCTGCTGGGTGAGACCTCAGTGACCTCCCTCCAGGCCCACCACCAAGTGTGCCCTGGCTTCCCACCCAGCTTGATTTTAGTTTCTGACCCAACCAGACACAGGTCTGTAATCCCAGCTACTTAAGAGGCTAGGAAGATTACAGGTTCAAGGCCAATCTGGGCAATATAGTGAAACCCTGTCTCAAAATAAAAAATGAAAAGAAGGGGTAGGGATATAGTTCAGTGCCTTATATATGTGAGACCCTCGGTTTAATCTCAAGTGCCACGCCCCCTCAAAGTTTTCCACCATAGCTATAGCTTATGGCCTCTGCTAAGCAAGTCAGACTGCTGTGCAGTCACTGGGCCTGCAGGGCAACAGCACATCAGGATAGTGAGTACTCAGAGCAGCAAAACCACGTCCTTCATATCCGGGGAGCAAAGCAGGGAGGAAGAGAGACTAGGGCCTCGGAATCTCCTTCAAGGGCCTACATCCAGTTACCTAAAGGCCTCACACAAGGCCACCTCCCAAATCTCATGGCCAGATCCTCTCCTGAAACTATATGCTGTTTCCCTGTGAGAGTGAGCTCTGTCTCCCCTAACCCTCCTCCCTGCTGTCCGTCCATACCCCATGGACGCACCTAACTGCCACAGCGTAAACACATACACACACACACACACACACACACACACATACACACACAGCACCTGATCAAGCTAGCAGTAGTCACAGATCAGCCATCAATATCCCATCCCAAGGCCCATACACCCAGCATGCTATCCCTAGTAGTATGCTCGCAAATGACAGAAGACATGAGTAAAAGACTGACCAATCATAGGACACTTAACAGTGTTGGACAAGAGAACCAGATGACAGGCTGGGGTGCCATTTGCTATTGCAGGATGTGGCTGACTTTGGTATGAAAAGACTGGGTGTTTAGAAGCCAGGGAATTTCAGATACTCAAGAAATGTCAGCGGCCAGGATGTGACTAGAGAATAGGCACTGAGTGAGCATGCAGAGGTGTTTTAGGAGAGCTCTGAAGTTCTTGACATCATACCCCAACAAAACCTGGCACAGACCACATACCCAGTAGACAACTTGTTGAACAGAGGCATGGCACACAAAACCTGCCGGGCAGCAGTGAGTAAGACCCCCGGAAGTGGGGGCCAAAATGGCGGTTCTCTCTGTAAGTCAGTTGTCTTGAGTCTTTTGTTACTCCGATGAATGAGATAGGCTTCGGGGATGCTTTAGGTAGAGGAAGCCATGAACCCAAAGGTCCTGAGTCGGGGGAGGGGAGGATGTGAGCCAGCACAGAGCATTGTATAGAAAGGAGTGGGGAAGAACCAGCTTTGGGGGCAAGCAAGAGATTTTAGACTTTGTGGTGAGGGGTCACTGAAGGCTTTCAAACAAGAGAGCCAGCAGATCCACAGCGCTTCCTTACGATTACTGAGAGTGTCTAGTGTGCAGATCTATTGTAAGTGCCATATTTGTGGTAAATTTCACTGCCGGCTTTCTGAGATCTCCATGGCCTCAGAGTTATTACACCTATCTGGCTGCAGAAACAGGTGCAGGGAATCGTCTGCTCATCTTCTAGATGGTTGAGCTGGAGCTCGGGTCTGCCCTTTTTTTCCTCTACATTATACTGTTTTTCGGGAGTCCATCTGAGGATGGACTAGGAGAAGAGAACGTGAAGGCAGGAAGCCCCCTTGAGACACTGATACTGACTTCTAAACATGGGACCATGCGTGACAGTGGAGTGTGGCAAAAGGAGGAGGCCATTCACACAGCCTAGTACTGAGGGTCAGAGTGGTAGCAGGCTAAGGGCAGGAAGGAGGGAGCACGTGTCCAATAATATGTCATGATTACAAATGTTGTCAGGCTCTGAGCTGGTTACAAGCCCCGACTGAGAAGGCTGTTCCTCAAGCTGTCTCAATGGATGTCGTAGCAAGCTAGTAATCTCTCTAGAACAGTAATTCTTGGCACTCTTCTTTATAAAGCTCCAGCGGTGTAGACTCCCAGCAGACTGTGCCACTATGGGACCTAAGGAAACGAAGCCAAGGTACCAGGCTTCATAAACTCAGGGGCATCAAAGGGTGTTAGTTCTGAGAGGTCAATTTACCCAGTGCTGGCCATACATTGGTCCTGTTGGTCTTCCATGGCTAAATAAACAGCCCACCATCAGCAGCCAAGAGAGATAGTCCCTGCTGCTCTCTGCCTCTGTCCCTCTGTCCACTCAAGGGGTCGGGCTCAGCCTGTGCTGTTCCTTGGAGCCCTGTAAGTACTGAAAACTCCTTTTCAAGGTCAGGACAGCAGACAAAGGGAGAAGAACACAGGCAACCCCTGCTTCTTCTCTAGACACCAGTCTGTTGTTTGTGAAAATGTTTCCTTTGAACAAAGAATTTTTCTGGCTTTAAAAAAAAATGAAGAAATTTTGAAAGTATAATTAAAATATTTCATTTCCCAGGACCCACCCTAACAAGATTTCATAGTTCTATAAAGGAATGAAACTTCTATTCTTTCCTCTGTTCCCTGCTTCCTGGTTGCCTGGTCTCCTTTGCCTGGGTGGTTTCATCAGTCCTCCATCCTAACCAATGAGAATCCAGATGGTGGTAAATCCAGATGTGCGCTTTACAGCTTCTCATACTTGTAGCTCTCCCACCAGGGGAGGCTCACCAAAACAGTGGTGCATTTCGGCAGATGCCAAATCACTGAGCAGCATTTGGTTATCAACACTGGCTATGATTCAGTACACATTAACATTCTGTGATATGGTGCCTCAATACTTGAAAGGCAGTTTTTAAAAGAAGCCATTCCGTTAGTCTGGAGAGGTCAGTTGAGTTGTCTTTTTGTTACACGTATTTACTTGTCTTTACATGTGTGTGGTCAGAGGACAACTTAGGGGAGTCCTCCCCTTCTCCCGTGTGGACCCTGGGGGTCACACTCAGGTTGTCAGCCTTCCTGGCAAGTACTGTGACCCACTGAGCCATCTCACCAGCACCAATTGTTGATTGTGGTTGTTTTTTGTCTTACTAATTTGGTCTTCTGTTTTTAGGTTGGTTGGTTGGTTGGTTGGTTGGTTGGTTGGTTGGTTGGTTGAGTTAATTCTAAGCCCATGTTTGCTAGGCAAGCGCTCTCTCACTGAGCTGTGTCCTCAGGTACACAGGAACTTTGACCATAAGTCTTTTCATTTTGCATCCTTGATGCTGATATGGTAGCCTCTGAAGTCCTTACGCTTGCACCTGTGGGATCAAGGATAGATATTCTAATTAAAGACAGGAGTGGTGTGCCTGTGGAATGCCAGAACCTCCTGTTGGAGTTTACTGCGTGTATGAGACACTGTGCTAGGGGGCCAGGGTTTGCCTGTGACTGGGGGACAAGGTGGGGTCTTCAAGTAGATTGCTGAGACTCCACTGGGTGACTTGTCAGAATGTAGACTTGTAGCAGCCCACACCGAGGGCAGTGCCCTACGTGTCTGACTGGAAACAGATACGGGTGCTCACTCTTCGTGTGTCCTTTTCTGCTGGAATTCCTTTGTTACTGCGTCATATAAGCAACAATCACTCCTAGGCACAGACGCTCCTCTTTTTTTAGCTAATTTCCTAAGATCGCTCAACATGTGCACATTAATTTAGTCTTCGCCATGCTATTATTATGTAGTGAGTACCTTATCACCTTCTGTAATAGCAGCAGGGGACATACATGTGTGTCCTATCTTATAACTTGTCTGTGTTTCTGCCTTGGGGACTTGTGTTGTGGTTATGGCACCAGTGACGCAGCCTGGTAAGTGATGTGTAGACCCATCTATACCAAAACTTTACAACCAGGAAGTCTGGGAAATCTGCTTCCAGAGCATTCTGTCACTTAATCAATCACCCCAGAGGAAAGGGTTAGAGTCCCTGCCCACAAGCTTACAGAGAATTGATGTTGGTGTGCACCGTTTATTAAGTACCTTCATGTGCTGGGACTTTACACACCTTATGTGGAAGACCCCTCATACCAGTGATCGGAGGCCGGCGTCACTGTATTCCCTGCTGGGGAAGCTGAGGGTTGGCAGGATAACTCCAACTGTGGTCAGGGTTCATGTGATTCAAGCTCTGTGTATACTAATCCTCTATCCTCCTTGGCATCTTTTGTGTTTAACTCTGCAGACTTTTTCTCTAACTTTTGACTTAAGCTGTTTTAGTCCTCTGTCTACAATCTTGGTTCTCTAACCACAAGTCTTCATCAGTTGTGTCTTCTAAGCTGTGAGTCTCAGCTCCTTTTCCTGAATCAAGTAGATGTTCCTGACAAATTCAGAATTCAGTGTTAGGAAAGATCTGGGGGCTGGACTAGCAGCCGACAGCTTCTGAAAGAGATGGAGCTCACGGGGGAGGAAAGGACTCTGGCTTATAAGGCGTGGGCAGAAGGACAGAGAGGATGTTTGTGATCTGTGGGGGTGTGGGTAATAAGACGTCATCTAGTCAGAAGCAGAAGAATCAAGGCAGCAACAGGGAATACTGTTGGAAAGCATGGGTCCAGCCTTTCTGGAGGGTCTCAGATGCCAGGCTCTGGTATTTATTTGAGACTTTGCTTGAAAGGATATTTTCTGAGAACTGTAGGATCTGAGAATCAATGCAAGATGAGAACCCTGAGGCAGAGAGAGACTTTTGGAGCTCTGTTCTAGGGTAGAGAGACTTAAGCTAGGGCCCTTATTGGGAACATGCTATAGGCTACATTAGAAAACTGGCTAAAACCTATGAAGCCCATAAGTGCATAATGCCTGAGGTATTGAGATCTGACCAAATGAGACTGAAACAGAAGGGAATTAGCCTGAAACATGGAGGAACAGATAGGCATCCAGCCTTTAAATACTGGGGGCCAGGTGTGCTGGTATATGCCTTTATTCCCAATAATCAGAAAGCAGAGGCAGAACAATCTCTGGGTTCTAAGCCAGCCATAGTGAGACCCTCTCTTAATAAATAAATCTCCTAAACACTAGGGGAAGTCTCTAGAATTCTTCTCTAGAGCCTTCAGGGGGAATATAAACACCCTGCCCATCAATACCTAGATTTTAGCCCAGTGTGACCCATTTGGATCTCCTCATTACCAGGAGCGTGATAGTAAATTTGATATTTGAAGGCACGGACCTTATGGCCAACTGTCAGAGCAATAATAAACACACTGCCTGCATTACTCAGACTTCCCATCTCTGTGACAAACAACTGTGAGGAAAGCTCTCAGGAGGGGTCGTGTGCTTTGTCTCGCCGTGTCAGAGGTGGCAGGCAGTCCAGGCTGCAGTCCTTGGCCCTGCTAGTTCCAGGGCCATGGTGAGGTCAAACATTGTGGTGGGAACATGTGGCAAAGGCTCACCACAGGGAGGACCAGGCACAGAAAGAGACTTAGAGGAGACAGGAACAGGATGCCCCAAGGACCTGCCCCTAACAAGTGCCGTGTTCCAGCCTCACCCCCTGAAGTCTCTGTCCCCTCCAGGGGACACCATGAGCTCAGGAAGCAGGCTTTGTGGTGAGAGACACTTCATATTCAAATAATCAAAAAAGGAAGACGTAATGGTAAAGCATGGTTTCACACAATTCAACAGACACAATTAGAATTACTGCACACCACTCCTAATCAGAGCGATCCTCATTGAAGATGTATTCTGTCTATTAGTATGCACAGTTGTCCTAGATAGTAACTACCAAGTGTTCTCAGTGGCCCGAGAGAACACTATTGTGTACTTGGAGAGAGAATCTGCATAGGGAAAGGTTTTAGAGGGAAATTTGACAATTTCAGAATTCCAACTTATCTGTTCTAAAATACAACATGAATCATTTATAGCGTGAGATCTTCTTTTCCTTCACAGTGAGTTTTTTTTTTTTCTTTTTTGTGACATTTAATTGCAGTCCATAGAGGGAAACAGAGCCTAAAGGCAGTACACAGAAGCCTAGAGCCAATGCAGAAGCAAAACATCATGCACCGCCTGCGTGTGTTTGCAGATGTGCTCCAGGGGGCGCTAGGGAGCAGATGACAGCAGCAGTGGCTGAGAGCCGTCCCTCCCTTCTCACTGCAGCTGCTCAGTCTGAGCTTCAGCAGTCACTGTTAGCACTGTGACAGTTGTCTGTGCAAGTGTCAGTCCCCACCTCTGACATTCCCAAGCTTGGTAGCCCAAGCGTCAGTTTATAAACCATGTCTTCACTTTGTGCAGCTGCCGCCTAGGCTGCCGAACAATTAAGACCCAGAGAAATGCTTCTCCAGCCAACGTGTCCCTGTAACAGCAGTCAGTCACCCTGAAGGACACCTACATCCTTAACACAGGGTTAACAGTGAACCCAGTCAGCAGCTCCAGCGATGCTCAGGCTGGCGCTGGCCATGACAGCCACTGCCGTCACCCGTGTTTAGTCTCCAAAAGATTCGTGGAGCAAGGTGTGACCTCGAGGCCATCTTCATGGCGTCCCTGCTCTAGAGTAGGTGCTTCCAGCAATGTACATGAGCCTCCCGTAAGCGCTCTTGGTATGAGGCTTCCATGGAAACTAGCAATGTTTCTCTGTGGGTGATAGGGGAGCGTCCCAGCTACATAGGCAGAGGGTGGCTTGGAGAATCTGGTCTGGCAGTGTTTGGTCTCAAAGGCTACCCTCGTCCTCGAGCATACCCACGCCAGAGACAAGAGCCTAAAGCAGAGGAGAGGAAGGACTTAAGGAGTCCCTTAGTAGGGAGTAGGGATGAAACCATCTGCTCTGGCTTTCCCAGCCCTTGCCTGCCTTTCCTCCCCAGGGGCCTTACGTACCATTCCATATGTACCTTATCTAGTCCATAAATACCTTACATGCAGTGTCCTGGGATTTCATATGGATGTTCTTATAGTTACGGTATAAGTTTATTCTTCAAAAGTTGATACAGTTTTTTCATACTGTGCGCCAAGGTCAAAGTGAGCTGCCACACCTGAGGAGCTGCGACGCTATCCATGCCCCTGGTAAGCACTGCTCTTGGTCGCCTTAGCAGTGTTGACTTGGTGTGTGGTTCAGTTTGGGCTACTGTGTGAGTACCACTTGTGGCTTCAAAATTACACAGCGTATCACTCCCAATTCCGGAAGCTGGAATGACAGGTAGGGATGAGATCACGCCTCCTTCCGAGGTTGTAGATGACCTCTCCTCGTACCTTCACACGGTGGAGGAAGGCCAAGGCAGGTCCTAGGTCTCTTACAAAGTCTCCATTATCTCATGAGGGCTGTAGGTCTATCACTTCCTGAGGCCCTCACGTTGGGGGTTAGGATTTCAATGTAAAACTATAGGTATAGTCGTTAGCACTTGGTACATAGAGTCACCCTCAGTTGTCTGAACCATACTATCCAGAATTCCTGTCCCTGTGTATTTCTCATCAGGATGAACCCGAGAGAGAGTCTTAGGAGTGTTGGGAGGGTGGCAGAGACAGCTGCCTTTTTATAACACACAGTCGGTTACTATGTCCTGTGTGCTGGCTCACTCTGTTGGCATGAGGTGGGAGCTGAACCTGGTTCCCTATGTAGGTCCTCCAAAGCTCCTCTGACTCCTGGAACTCACTATGTGTTTATCTAGTTCTGGGATCTACGGTCTGTCTTCTCTACGACACCCACCCAGTACCAGAGGCCACACAACCTTACCTGAGTTTTCGAGTTCATGGCTTTAGTTCACGCCCATGTGAAAGCTAGCGTGTTGCTTTCACTTTGTCTAACTTTTACCTGCTCTGGACAATCCCGGCTCCTGTGTCAGCTCACAAAGCAGTATCTCACACAGCTGTACTAACCAGCTCCTCCCATGATTTTAAAATGTCAGATTTCTTGACGAAAGCTTGCACATATATGTTAGATGCAGTCTTCTACCACTGTACCCTTGACTTGAGCTTAACTGACACGCTCTGTCCCTCAAAGGTTGCTTTTTCCCCACTATTACTGTATTAGTACTTTGGGCAGTTTCTAGTGGACAGTAACACTGGACACACCATGAATCCTACCCTTGTCTACAGCCACACCACCCTAAATGTACCCAAGTTTATCTGAATCCTACCCTGTAGAATTGCATCCCTCAAAGAATGAAGTAATCCTTTCCTTTTTAATACTCAAGCACCACTCCAGATACAGCAAGAGCAAGGAAGTGGACCTTGTACTTGGGGAGAAGGTCGCTGGGTCCAGAGGCAGGCAGGAGAGAGCTGGAGGGTTGAGACAGTGGACAGCAGGCCTGAGTGGAAAGAGCAGCAGAAAGGCCTTCTGAGTTCCAGGGACACAGCTCTGCATGAGCCCCGGGAAATCACTTTGCCTTGTAGAAGGCGCTGGTGGCTTCTCCTGCCTGTCTATCCCACCCACACCCAGAGCAGACAGCATGAGATTTTGGAAATACATTCCCAGGCATCCTGGCCACCAGGTGCCAGTGATTCAAGGCATTACTCACAGTATAAGACATTATTAAAGATGACATTTCAAGGAATGTTGATTTGTCACCCAGACAACCTACGAGTGTCTTTGAAGTCTCTCGGTGCTCAGGATAGAATTTTGAAGACTGCAGATAGTTGCTAGACAGCAAGTACAAGAGCAAGCTAGGAGGAAGCCATCTTGCAGTGTCCCTGTGGTCTCTGTCTGTCCTCGCTATGGAAAAACCCTCAACCCATGGCAGTGAGGGAACACAGTTCACGAGAAGCCTTTCTGAGGGCACCTTTGACCCGGGTGACATGTTGCTGACATTCAACGGAGTTACTAGAAGGTAAAAATCTAGAAAGTAAGAAAAACTTGGAGAAGACAACCCCCACCTCAGCCTGCTGGCTAACTTTACCTTAAACGTCTGCCTCAGCATGAGAAAGATGCCATTTATTACTGACCGGTGAGAAACCTAAAAGCTAGCTGACTTTCAAAGGAAATAATCTGAACTCTCCTACTCCTGCGGTGTTTCTCTGTGGCCTGGTGCCGCACAGAACAGCTCCCGGTCCCCAGTGTCCTCCAACCACTTGAGAAGGCAGGTACATCCATGAACACTCTTTGAGCAAGGTCCCCGGCTGGCCCTGTCCTCCTGGTCCTCTGGCCCCCAGAGCTGGGCAGTCACACTCACATACTGCCATGCCCTGCTCCTCATCCTCATCTTTAAAGAGAAATAGGACTCAGGCAAACAGAGTTGAATTGTTTTTAAAGGCCATGTGGTAGGTTTAAACTGATTAATCTGGTTAACTTTCCTAAAGTTGTACACATTTTGGAATACCGTATACAATGTATAGTAATCAAGTCAGAATAAAAACCGTTTCCATCTCTGTAAACACTCATTTCTTCGGGTTTCTCAACTCCTTCCATGTAGCCCTTTTTATAACATGTAAGAGGTTCTCAGTCGTTACAGCTGCTAGGGTGTTGATAATTTCCCTTGGCACTCATATAACCTTCAGATACTGTAGTGCAGGTCAGTGCTGACTGGATTCCCCAAGTGAGACCTACTACTATAGTGCAGGTCAGCACCGACTGGATTCCCTAAGTGAATCCAGCTGAAGTGTATAGAGTCTTCAGCAGTAGACTTTACCTTCATATTCTGGGAGGTAACCAAGGACAGTAGCAATAGGCTGTATTGCTTGGGGGTATGGTGGACCTTTCTGACCAACAGCTCGACTGGCACTAGAGTTTTTGTTTGATAGTGTACAGCTTCTGAGGAAGGGGAGATAAATATATATAAGTTTATAACATAATAGGTTTCCGTATAGCTTTTTCAGATATTTTTAATGTCATTTCGTCTTCCCTGTTACCACTCTCCTCCCTCCCCTCTCCAGACCTAGTCCCTGCCTCCATTTTTTCTCTTCCTAGCACCTGTGTCCTGCTATCCTCATTACACACACACACACACACACACACACACACATTATGATGATTAATTTTGATTGTCAACTTGTCAAGATTTAGAAGACAAACTTCTAGGCATTTCTGTGAAGATGTTTCCAGGAGGTTTAACTGAATAGGGAAGACCTATCCTGAATATTGTCACCCTGTCCGGTGGTCCACCATTCATCTCTCTCTGCTTCAGAACTATGAGCACAATATTCAGCTGCCACAGCTACAGTCACTGTCACTGCCAAGCCATAATAGATTGTATCCTCCTGCCTGCTGCCTGCCTGCCTGCCTGCCTGCCTTAAATAAACAAGTATATGAGAAGCTGTTTCCAGCTGTGGTCACTGAGGTTAGGGCTCTAGGACTCACTTTGATACCAGCTGTCTGGCCTTCTTCTGCCCTGCCTGAGCCCCACCCCCTCCCATCCTCCACCCAGTGCTGTGCGCCTCCCCACTTCTGTGAGGCCAGCTTCTTAGCATAGCTGGGGTAGAAATGAGGGCCAGTGTGCATCTTGGCCTTCCTTCATGTCGTCTATTCAGGTCTCCTTCCTCCTGCTGTGCTGGCATTTTTTAAAGCCATACCCGCAACTCTGCATTAAACATGATTCTATATAAGCCATTTCTTTCTGACTGCAAGCGCCAGGCTAGTGGCCCCAGAGCTGCTTTCTTCAAAGCAAAAGTAGAAATTAGCTTTAGTTGTCCCTCCCCTAAAAAAGACAGAAAGTAGCTACATGAATATGATATTAACAGCTTTTTCTCTAAAAGTTTTATTTATTTATTTATTTATTTATTTTTAGTTATATCTGTGTGTCTGCATGGGGGCTTGTCCTTGGAGGCCAGAAGAGGGCATTGGATCCCCTGGATCTGGAGTTCCATGCACTTGGGACCTCTGTATGAGCCTCACTTGCATACACCCTTAACCACTGAGCCATGTCTCTAGCCCACAGATTTGTCTTAAGTGATGCTTTTATGTACAACAAAACTAGAAGCCATAGCAATCAATACCAGGACTATAAGAAGAAAAGGGAGTTTGGACATGGAAAAAAAAAATACTTCTAAGAAAGATAATCACTTTAATAACTGCCCTGGAGGTCATGCATATGAGAGTGAAGCTATCCCAAATTAGCAGTTAGATAAATCCTAAAAATTACAGTACAGTGTGCCTTAAATTTCCTTTTCAATACCACAGTTGGGCTCGAGATTGAATCGATATGATTGCGGCTGTGTATTCTTTGACCAGTGCTCTCGCAGCTGTGCACGTCTGACCCACACAAAGACGCCACACTGAGACAGCTCCTGTGTCCTTGTCTCCACAGTGCGAATCTGTCCAAGGCTGCCTGGGGGGCACTGGAGAAGAACGGCACCCAGCTGATGATACGCTCCTACGAGCTCGGGGTCCTCTTCCTCCCGTCGGCATTTGTGAGTAACATTGTACCTGCCCACTCACTCACGCGTGTTATGAATGGGGCTCTGTTCTCTTCCTCTTGTCACAGTGTGGGCTCAGCGTGGTCTGGTGGTAAGATCAGGATTCCAATCCAAAACCTGTGTTTTAATCTGGCTAGCTGCTGAAGGCGAGGCTAATAACCATATTAAATACATACTGTGAAGCACAATGTGAAGACTCATACGGTGGGAAGTAACAAGTTGTGAAAGAAGTAGTCCAGCAAGCGCAGGACTTTGAGGGGTGGAGTGGTAGGGGGAGGGAAAGTTAGGGAGGGTTTTGAGTACAGGGAGAGTTGGAAGAGGCACCACAGCTGAAGAGGGGTTGGCAGTAGCAAGGCTGGGGAGCACAGAGTTCAGGCTTCAGCTGAGGACACCTGTGGGATGAGCGCCCAGAAAGGGCACCATGCTGGAGGTGCTCTCTCAAGACGTTCATTGGAAACTCGGCAGCTTTAAAATGGCTAACAGCTTCCGTGGCCAGACACCAGATGAAGTGTCTGCTGTGCCTGTGGGGACCAGGTGGCCTACGCCATATGCTTCACTATGCACTAGAATCATACTCCCAGAGACTCATTTCCCTGAGGGGCAGATGCCCCAGGACCTCCTGTATCCTCATCACACTCTCTGGGCACATTCTTAACCATGGGATACAGTCAGGGTTGCCTACACAGGGAGATAGCCAATGCCCCCTCCGTTCCCCTTTGTACCACTGGCTGTAGTTTTTGGAGAGGTCTGTTGTGAGCTGCTGGGGATGAAGTAGGTTTAGCTAAGGGGGTACCATGAGCTTGGCTATAGACCTAAGTGAGCCCATGAGCAGTGATGGACTGACACAGTAGCACAGCACGCTGCAAAGCACCCTCTTTCGTAGCACGCCCAGGTGCAATCTCTCTTATCTCCTGTCTCCCCACATTCTGGGAGCAGCTCACTCTTGCCTCTCTCTCCTCCACTAGCTAGTCCTCACCTGTTCTCCTCCACCCCAGAGGGTTTCAGGATGGAGCTGCTGCCATCCATCTTCAGCCCCTTCTCTTTTCTACAGGGTAAATATGTTTGCTGCTTACAGCTGGATTTCAGCATCACAGCCCCACAAGTAGATGATGACTTGAAGGACAAAGATGTGATGTCCCTGCGGGCCCGCAGCTAGCATAGGGTCTACCCTGAGGCCTCTGCCTTCTGCCTGCTCCCTCTGATCTTTCAATTCTATCACAATTCTGAAAAACAGCAAGTTCATAATTCTAGACTGCAGTGCTTAGATATTTGCAGTGATTGTGGGGTCTGGCTTCAGTCTAGGTAAGAGCTGTCTGACTCAGGTGCTGACTCAAATGGCAGAGTACATTGCATGTCTCTTCTTTGGTGTCAGCATTTCTAAGTCTGTTCTGAGCTGATCCCTAAGCAAGGGAATGCTCATATGATAGAAATGTACTGTCGCCCCGCCCTCCAGGCCACCATCACTACGGTTATTCTTTTCCTGTATATCAGAGGAAGGCCATAGAGAAATGGGAATAATGCCCAAATTGACTTCATTAAGAACAAGGCAAGGCACATATAGCAATGTGAGGTAAAAGAGAGATTGCATTAGTTATGAAGACTGTCTAGCAAACATGAAAGATAATGCCGCCCTTCTGAGCTGTGCTACCCAGGAACTGGGCCCCAAACTCGGGGACCATGTTTTTCACATCCTGACTACAGGTAAGCTTGAGATTGACCTCACTGACCTCCGCTTTCCAGTCTGTGAGCAGACCTATCAGTTACAGCACTGGCCGAGGGGAGATCAACACAACGGCCACAGCAGTTTATACACGCTGTGGGTTTGAAGAATGAGAGGCAAGTAGGAGGAAGAGAATAACAGGGAAAGAGAAGGAAACCCAGTGACTTGAACTCGAGGCCTCGCTAACCATGTGCCTGAAAGTGCTGTCCTTGGCCTCACCATGTGTGTGCTTCCCTAGGCTATTGTTCTTGCTGGTCTTATATATGTATCAAATAAAAAGGTATTTTACAAAAAGCATAATAAGAAAGGCCGCAGATCTTTCTTTGTCTCTAGAGCCTGGGACAGTAGGTAGCCGTGCTTCCTCCATAGAACTGGTAAGGACCAGCCAACCATTACCCTGTCCAGCATCTTCCCATTCAGTTAAGCTATCTGACTGTAAGATACATGTCCCGGCTCTGAGCTGAGGGCTAAACCATGAGCGTGCCATGCTGCCCAAGTAAGCAGACACTAAGGGGCTACAGAGTTCTTTTGTTTGCAATATATATATATATTGCAAACATATATATATATATATATATAAACAAAAGGTTAATCCCACAAAGAGGGAATTTTAAAAGATGCTGGAGAAAGTCGTGGAACCAGAGGACTTACTGGAGGATGGAGAGGAGTCAGCCCAGCTCTGGGTCCGATGTAGTCCTGTTCTCTGGCTGCAGCCACCAGTGGGCTTCCACTAGCTGAAGACCACTCTGCAGATCTTTCCACACCTTGGGCTTCTGTCTGTCTTCTACATCTGGGCCCTTCCCGTACATCCCCCCGTTGTGGGCCTGTCTCTAGAGAAGGGAGGGGTGCTGTGAGTTAAAGCCACCCCAGAGCTGAATTCCCAGAGCACATCGCCAAAAAGTGAGCTGGCATGGGCCTTGTTGGTCTATGGGATGTAGTGTTCATTTTTTTATATAGGAGGAGACTGTAGCAGAGCTTCTGTGTAATGGGAACCCTTGGAAAAGCAGCAGAAATGCTTTGTGTGGTGTTGACTTTGAGGGAAGCCAGTAATCACCCAAGTTCTGGAATTATCACCCTTCTTTGCAAGAGAGGTATGCCATGGAACTGCCCAGTTTCCTCCTCAAAGCCCATCGCAGACTCTGAGCTGAACATCCAGCAGTCAGGATCAACCTCATCACTGCCAGCTCATGTCCACAGCCACCCAGGACTTCCCCTATAGAGGGCCCTGGGGAAGGATGAGAAACGAGCTCTGGTCCTCGTTCTCAGGACTCTTGAGGAGACATTGAGATCCATAGATACAAAGTGTGCAGCACATGATCAGAAGCATGGTCAAAGACATTTCCAGGTACTGGGAGTCCTGGTGGATGGGGAGCATGGGCTATGCTGAGGACTTGGGAAAGGAATCTGGGAGGTGGCCTTCAGTGAGTACGCAACCCAGTTTCAGGCAAAGGTTTGCAGAGAAATATAACATTATAGTCAAGCAAAATGTTGTTTTCTGTGTGCTGGGACTGAGGTATTATGATGGGGCTAGTTTAGGAGGCTGGACTGGTAGTCTGGGGGTTGCAGGGCAGGGTCACTGGGAAGGACTAGGTCCCACCTGGACAGAGGAAAGACAATCCACATCATATGCCAATTGTCAGAGCCTCAGAATCTTATAAAACATAATTCTTAAATTATAGATTATCACTTATATTATTCAGAAGGTACTTGAGGATATATGGCATTTGCAAATGTCATCAAAATCAGCTAAATCATTTAAAGGACATTAGCCAGACGGTCTGATTGCTAATGAATTACTGTTGCTGGTCACCCCACTTCCCTGCTTTGAAGCATGCGCTATACCCATGGCAACCCTTTCTCTCCCTGTCTTTTAACCACTGGTTCTTGTCATTCCTAACTACTCAGTGCTGCTTGCTAATGTCACCTCTGGTCATCATCCCTGCCACAGTAGCCAGAGCATGCCAGCTGTTCTACATCAGCCTCTGCTTCCTTCCCTGGGGTTCCTTTCTTCAGGCTTCACTCCCAGAAGGTGTCTGCAAGCCTCGCTTCATCCTGCTGCCAGATAGATGGTCTCTGTTGACCACAGGCCTGCTAGTGCTGCCCACCGCCGCAGATCAGCAACACACAGTTCAGCCTCCTGGTGCGCCACCCTCCTCTCTCCTCCCTCCAGCCACCTCTCCTGACTCCTGACCACCTGAGCCCCACACACCCTCTCACTGCCAGCACCTCTTTAATGTTTTTTATATTTATTATGTTTCCCTGAATGTGTGTCAAGTGCTTGCCTGGTGCCCATGGGGGCCAGAAAAAGGTGTCAGTTTCCCTGGAACTGGAATTACATACAATCGTGAGCCATCTTGTAGTTGCTGGGAGTCAAACCAGGGTCCTCTGAAAGAGCAGCCAGTGCTCTTCTTAACTGTGAGCTATCTCTCCAGCCTGGCACGTGCTCCGACATGGGCACATGAGGGCCCATGGTTCTTACTGGGCCATCCTCTAGCCAGACCTAATCCATATTAGAGAGCAGCTCCATGCCCCCAACCTTAGCTATTCCACCTGCCCCTGTAGGCACTCCTTTCTCTGCCTCCCAGTTTCTGGGATCCTGGGCTCCCTGCATCTCCCACTTGTAGGGTGGATGTTGTTAGCATTCCCTCGTTCCTCGGTGCTGTTCTCCTGGGAGTGTGTGGAGGCTCTGAGAGCATGGCCATCAACTGATGTTGCGTTGCTTCCTTTAACTTTTTGGACTTTGCAGTCTTCTCTGAGCAGCTGTTACAGAAGCAGCGTGCACAGCAGTTTCTGGAGACTAAGCTTAGTGCTGTATCACTACATACTGTGCTGTAAAGGCATCTGAACTGTGGATGAGCTTGCTTGAAGCAATCTTGTTGATGTTATGTGTTCTCTCTCTCTCTCTCTCTCTTTCACACACACACACACACACACACACACTTTCCTAAGTCTGTATTTATGTCTAACTTCAACAATGCATTTACCAATACAATTTTCAATTTAATACCAATCCCTGAATTAATAAATATCTTGAAGATTTCTGTGTTGCTAATAACCTCACAGTGTTCACTTACAAGAGCACAGCTTGCTGGGAAATAAGGTCAGAGGTTGCATCTTTCTTAGTGTCCCCTGTTTGGTGCTGATGAGACGCACCTCAATGTGTTGCATTCCATGGTTTCCGGAGACTTAGCTCATCCAGACTGGTACAGTCCTCCTGCTGTTACACCATCCAGATCCACCTTCCCCATCAGCCTCTGTGTACCTCCTGGTCAGAGCTCTGTGTCCGTGCCACCCACATGCCTGAGTCATTGGCTGCCAGCAGTGCTGCTTCTGTCCTAAGCCTGTGAGCCACTGCAGTCCCTGAAGCCTGCACACTGCCTTGAGACCAGTGCTGCAAACAGGAATGGGTAGCATCCATAGACCGAGGCAGTAGCTAGAGGGTCTCCACTTTCCCACAGCTGTGACAAGACCTGACATTCGGTCATCTGGCCATGTGACTTAGCACTTTTAGGGCCCCCAAACGGTAGTAGGTACAGAGCCAGCATGCCTCATTTACATCAAGAATGCCTTTGGCAATTTTAGAAGTGATCTAGAACAGCAGTTTTCAACCTGTGGCTCGTGACCCCTTGGTGGTCAATGGATCCTTTCACAGAGGTCGAATATCAGAATATATTGCATAGCCGATATTTGTGTGATGATTCATAACAGTAGCAAACTTACAATTATGAGGTAGCAATGAAATAATGTTCTGGTTGGGGGTCATCACAGCATGAGGAACTTTGTTAAAGGGTCTCAGCGTTAGGAAGCCTGGGAACACTGCTCTAGAAAGTGATAATGTTTCACCCTTGACAGAAGCAGAGGACCATCCTAGTCTCTTCTGCGCCCCAGGTTCATTTGCTTCTCAGAGGATGGATTCCTACTTTTCTGTCATCAGGATTAAAAGGAAGAGAAAAGAATCAAGTTCAAAGGCCCTGACTTCAATCAGCAAGGCTACTCTCTCCTTACTCTGTTTTGGTGAAATCATTTTTGTTGCTGCTGCTTTCAAAGATGATGCTGTCTTCTCGGATGATCTTTGGTCAGTCTGGTAGGCTCCACTAAGACGGGTATGGCTGAGAGAGCTAAAGAAATTCACAAGCACCGCACCTGAGCCCTCCTCCTTGTCCCTTCGCACACTCTGTATCTGGCCGTTGCCTGGGCTCCCAGTCTCCTAGGAGGTCACATCTGAGCGGGTGCTCCGTGGAGCATGTCTTGTAACCTTTAAATTCCACCCAAGAATCACTCCCACTGAGATAATGTGGGAGGAGACAGACTGGGAGAAGACATTGGAGAACGGCCCAAGAACCAAGAAAGGGAATTCTCCAGGGCACCAGATGGAAAGACTAAGAGACCTGGATCTAGGAGCCAAAATGACAGTGGAGAAAAAACTTGAAGTGAGATCCGGATGGGACCCTGTTTGTCAGCTGGGCTAGACTGGCCCAGTTTCTTTACTCACATAAGCCTGTCCTATAGTGGGGACCATGCAGTAACAAATTCATAGTCACATGAAAATTAAAAGCCCGAACCTGCAAAGGGTTTTAAACAAGCCTGGTCGTTTCCCAGAGCTCAAAAAGGCTGCTTCTAGAGATGGGAGCGGTACAAACTGCAGGGCTGAAAGCAGAGGCCTGTCCTCTAGGCCCTCAGCCACATCAGCCTTCATGCCACCCCACACTATTGGACTGGCCCTCCTCCTCGGAAGCTGCACTCTCAAAAGCATCCTAGCTACCAAAGCCCCTCCTCTCCAGAGCCCTGTTGGTGTGCCCACTCTGTAAACTTTCCTCAGACCCTGGCTGGAAGCATCTGAGGGCCAAGGGCACAGGCCACCACCTTTCTGTCATTTCCTTTCCTAACAAGCAGCCCATCTGATAAAGAAGGCGTCTTCCCTTGGGTCTCTGTGAGTTCAAGACCAACCTGATCTATATAAAATATCCCAAGTCAGTCAGGATTACATAGTGAACTCCTATCCCAAAAGACAAACAAGAAACCAGTGCCTCGTGGAGAGCTTTCCACTCTCAGTTGCTACACAGGCTCACGCAGCTAACAACATAAACCACATCTGCGGCTGCAGACGGAGTAGATGTCTATGTGATTGAGTCAAACCGCTGAGCATAAATGATCCCAGCTGAGGGAGGGAGGAGCCAGCCATTTGTCATGTGTGAGTCGTGTCCACCCTCTCACCTGGGGTTTTATAAATGCATTGTCTTCAGTACTGTGCCTGGGAGGGCGCCTCCCTCTGTTTTGTAAAATGCCAAGCAATACCACTGTGATATATAAATAATGATCATTAGGAGACAGCCTCAAATAATTTGACATGCGATTGAAGAGAAAAGTGGTGCTTTATTTTTTTTAATACCCTAGAATTTGGATCAGAAATGGCATTCAAGAAAAAGGCATACTGGTTCTTGTCAGTTGTGGATGGTTCAAACATTCTTATGTCTGAGGTCAGACATCACACGAGGATGGCCAGGCTTGGAACATGTAGGGATCAAAACTGGGTCAGGGCCATAAAGACTCCCCCATGGCTTCATGGCTGTTAAAGAACACAATGAGCCTCTGAGCTAAAAACTTGTACAGTTGCAAGACTCTGCTTTCCTGGTTCACTGTGGCAAATCTGAGGCCGATTATTTGCATTGTAGAAAGAGCATAGGACCACAAACCCCAAAGACGGGGTGTGCGTGGACAGCTGCCAGCCCAGGTTTGTCTCCTCCTCGCTAAAGCAGGAGTCACTGTCACAGAGCACACCCTGAGAACTCAGTCTGGCTCCTCCCTGAGAAGGTGTTGGTGGCAGTGCCTGCCAACAGTGTCTTCAGCTCGCCTCACCAGGCCCAAGCCTGCAGGCGTTCTTGGTCTCCAGCTTCCTTCCTCTGCCTTTTGCAGTTCTAATTCTTCGGTCCGTGTCTCCCGTGACCACTCCCTGTTTCTCTTGGGAGCGCACGTGGTCACCTGGCTGAGCAGGCTCCAGTCCAGTCCCTTACCCAAGCTCCTCCAGCTACCTCCCGATGAGCTGTCTCCTTCAGAACCTCAGCAGCTCCTCGGTGCCCGCTGATGAAACCTCTAAGTGGGTCCCTAGGGTGCATGTGGGTGTCACTGACCGGTAGTCACCAAAGTATAAGCAACAAGGCAAGCGTAGAAGGCGGGTCCTTTGCTGCAAGGCAGGGCTTGAAGTCAGTAGTCCAGCCGTATAGTCGGTGTTCTGACATCTCCAGCTGATGAACATGAGAGCTCCCGGCAACAAGGCACCTCCCCCCAACATCTCCAGGCTGACTCGTGCCGGAGTCACGAATAACCAGATAGCATACCAGAGAGTCACTAATAACCAGGTAGATGACTTAGTGGAGGCAAAGCACAGATGTCCAGCTCTCTTCTCACTTAGGGAAGTGCTAACAGTCCCAGTGTTGACATCCCTTCTCCCATGCCAGTGCGCTCAGCTCCAAGAGATGTGCCTCCTCTCAGCTTTTCCGTGACTGCAGTGCTCCCCCCTGACACTCTCCCCTGCCATTGCTGTTTGTCAAAATTATACCCAAGTTTTAAAAACCACTACAGCACCATTTTTCTACAAAGCCTTTCCTTAGCCTGCCACAGACATGAGTCATTCTTCCCTTTTATATTTATTTATTTGTTTGTCCGTCTGTCTGTCTGTCTAGCATTTCGGCCATGCCTGTGTCACATACTGCATTTTGCAAATCAATCAATGTCTTTGCCACGGCTATCACCTCATACCTGCCTGCAGGCCCTCATGGTTTGGTTTTTCTGTGGTGCCCGGGATTGAACCCAGGGCAGTATACATATTCAGAAAGTTCTCTACCACTGAGCCTCATCTCCAGCCCTCTTCCGTGGTCCTGAATGTGCACAAGACACTTTCCCATGTGTTACGGCAGCTGCTGGTATGCAGAAGCCAATAAAGCAAGCGGAACAGGCACTTGAGTCTCATGTCTGCAGTGAGGTGTTTCTTGCATACCTACGGAGCAGCAGGGCTTGTCCTAGGGAATGAAGGTTGAAACGTTGTACGGGTTGGTTTCTTGTCAGCCTGGTACAGGCTGGCATCTGGGAAGAGAGAACCTCAACCTTGAGAATGCCTCTACCAGATTAGCCCCTAGGCAAGTGTGTAGAGCATTTCTTAACTTGTGATTGATGAGGGAGGGCTCAGCCCACAGTGAGGGGTGCAGCCCCTGGAGGGAGACACCCACTGGCTATCACCACTAAAGGGAAAACAGGCCGCTCTCCTGTAGTCCTCCAAGACAGCTCTTCACAGCACTTACCACAAATTGCCATCATCTGTTAGACTTGTACACAAAAATGTTTCCTTAGCGCCTCCCCAACACTGTGCGTTCCATGCGGACAGGAATGATGATGGCCCTATTGATTCCTGTATATCCAGAGCTTGGGTGCCATGCCTAACCCAGAAGGGAAGGGAAGCTTGTTAATCTTTCAGCCCGGGGTCCATTAAGGATTCCCAAGGCAGGCTGACATCTGACAGAAAGGTAGTCTCATAAAAGTTCCCAAGTTCCCCTGGGATAGAGGATTATTGGCTTATATTTCTTGGGATCTTGAGCTACCCCATAAGGGAACTTAAAAGGAGAGGGTAAGGGGCAGTCAGTGGAGCAGAACTTACGGTAGGTTCACATGTGTTCTGAACGGATACAGTTATAGCTTTATGTTCATGGAGGCTGGGCCAATGACGTCATTGGTTCATAGCTGTGCTGTTCATTATTCCTGTTTCACCTGGATGGGGTTGGGGTCATCACCTTCCCTTTTAGTGTTTTAAGACCCCTGAAGGGATAGGAAACCAGAAATACTATGAGGTTACAAGTTATAAGTGCAGTTACACTATATTCTCGGGAGCTCTAGCATAGCTTCAGCTGGAGAAATACTATTTTGAATGAATGAATGAATGAATGAATGAATGCTTAGTGAATGCCAGAGCAAAGGCTAGAACTTGGGGAGTGTCAGGAAGCCCCTGTGTGACGCTGTGTCCTCCCACATGGTGCCTATGACTACCCCACACACCTTACTGGGGACTGAGCCCTCTACAGTTTTTCTCTAGTCAGCTGCTAGGACATCAGCATTACTTGCTATGTCTTTAGAAGGTGGATGTCTTTGGATTGGTAGAGAGAGAGACAGTAGGATTAAGAGTCAGTGAAACAGACTAGAGAACTGGGTGTCAGGATGGCCCAGGGTCCCCTGAGGCAGCGCTAGTGTGTTAGGAACTTGTACTGCACAGGCCTGTGAGGAAGAAAAAGTAGTGTGCACAGCAGCCTGGAAGGAGCCACTCCCCTCCACCTTGGTGCAGAGTGGAGATTAATTCTCTGTTCTACGGATCTCCAAATGAACCTTTCATTTTGGTAGGTCTTGAAGAAATTTCACTTTTCTATTCCTATCTTATGTTGGCACATGTTCATTATACATAAAAGCATATGTATTACTCCAGAACAGGCAGCCTGATACTGTAGCGATATTGAAAGTATTCTGGGATGTTCCAGGGAGTCCTGGAACCCACCCCTGCTAACTGTATGCGGTGCTTGGTAGACTAGGCTTACACCCAGCATCCTGTGTCCTTTGTTAAACTCACAGGACTTAACATCATTCTTACATGCAGCTCTTCTTAGATTTACAGAAGAAAATAATTTGGGGGAAGGAGTCATAGAACATATTTTCCTGTCCATCATTGAAAGTAGCTCTGAAATCACTCAACATTCTTGGGGGTATCATAAAGATAAATCATTCTTAAGATCTTCTGGCTACTTTAGAAAACAAGATTAAGTCACAACCCCTCCCTCTGTGTCTGCAGGGCCTGGACACCTTCAAAGTGAAACAGAAATTCTTCTCCAGCAGCTGTGAGCCGACAGCCTCCTTTCCTGTGCCCTATGACCTGCCCCCAGAGCTCTACGGGAGTAAAGGTGAGACACAGGGGGAGCCATACTCATGTGCAGCAGTGGAAGCAAGCACCTGGAGGCGGCCCTGGTCTCCGTGTGAGCCTGGGTCCTGGAAACCTCTGCAAGCTCAGATTTGCCAGGGTCCCTGCTTCCCTGTCTGAGGCCACTCAAGCGACGCGGTTCTCTTAGAGCCCACTCGCACTCAGTTACCAGGAATCAAAAAGAGCCTTAATTTATTCGAGCTTCATGTATGTATTGGTATTTTCTATAAAGGAAACTAGAAAATGCTTAAATGTTTATATTGACTTGTTAGTTTTAAAATAATAAGCCACTTTATGCTTTATGGCCAGTTCCAAAAGTAAAGGACAAAATTAGTGAGGGAAGTGGTGTCATTTCATGGTTTTCAAAAACATCTTTATTGTGCAGCCTAAAAGCTGACTGCTGAACTCTCTCATCTGCTGTCACTCCCTCTGCTGTGATGTCACCCACACATGGCCTCTACACACATAAAAGTGAGGAAAACACATGATGGCATTGTATCACTAGGAAACAACTTTGATTTATAACACACCCCCAGGAGAAGTCACCAGGCCACACTTTGAAACGTGCTGTGGACTCTGACTTTTTTAGAGGCAGTGAACAAGTATATTCCCCAAAAAAGAGTCCGTAGGACCATCTACAGCAGTGATTGCCGATCTGTGAGTCACGAACCTTTAGGGTTGCATTATCAGATATCCTACATGTCAGATATATTTATATTACAGTTCATAGCAGTAGAAAATTACAGTTGTGAAGTAGCGATGAAATAATTTTATGGTTGGGGGAGGGGTCACCACAACTTGAGGAACTTGATTAAAGAGTCACAGCATGAGTCAGATTTCCTCAGTAGGGATCATCCCAGGGTGACCATCCTCACTGGGCAGGTGGTATCACCCCAAGAATATCTGTCTTTAAAGTGGGTTCAGGGAAGGTCATAGAGATGTGCAATCAGGAAACACTTCCAGCCTCACATGGCAAGTGTTTACTATCCAGTCATAACTGACATATTTTCTACAAAACAGACGCCTCCAGGAGTGGTCAAGTTAGAATATGCAAATGTGCTAAATCTGAGCAGAGACTGTTATGTGACAGGAGGTTTGAATGGCGTCACTCCATTATCTGTCTGTCATTCAGTTCATGACGGACAGTCCAGTGCCGCTGGCCTCTCACAGCTGAGCCAGCTGGCTTCTGCCAAATGCCCTGCCCACAGTCACCTTGGGGCTTTCTTGATGAACCAGACCTCCCTGTCTGGTGGACCCATTTCTTAAGATTGAGATTCTTAAGATTGAGCTGCCAGTGTGCCATCCCGAAGGCTACAGGTGACATTGGCCCTCCCCAGCTGTTGACACAGTTATGAGGCGTGACTCGTCTGTGACCTTTCAGAGTTTGTGTATCATACATATTCATTGTAGCAGCAAGGCTGCAATAGATTTCAACCAGAATTTCACCAAAGGTGAAATTTTACCTTAGCCTCCGCCAAAATAAAATTTTCAAAAGGAGGCCATGATTTACAAGAACGCGTTTATGCACCATCTGTCCTGCTTAGGAAGTTGCCTTGGGCAGCTCAATGAGTTTTAGGCCTGTGTCAATTTGCAAAGTGGGGAATACCAGTCCCTCCTGCGGGCCGCTGAGAGCATTAACTGAGGTGAAGTCTATCAAGTGCTCACCGCAGTGCCTAGCTCAGCTAGCAGTCCATAAACATCGGCTGGATTTATCATAACTACTCTTCTTCCAAGGTCTAGTTTAGTCCCCTGTGCATTGGACAGTGCATCCGTGTGAGCCCCTCTCCCTGGTCCTACTGAGCAGTGGGTTTTGAGTTTATAGCTTTTGTAGGTCAGTCCCCTTCACCTCTGGCTTTGTGCTTTCATTTCTTCCTCTATTCGTCACGCTTCTCTATTCTTTTAAGTCAAATCCTAGAGAAGAATGACCTGGGATGGTTGCTTTGGGCCCTACCTCCTGGGGTCGGACCCTGAGCCTTGCCCTCCTTAGCTGTGGCTGGATTCCCTCCCAGTCCAGTAGTCCTCGTCTCCAGAGGGGTAGGAAAACAAGAGTGGGGAGATCACAAAGCCCTAAGATGTCTTAAAGTCCCTTCCCCGTAGTAGGAAAAGCATTCACAACAGCTCAGAATTTTGCAGTGGGCCAGCATTATCCCAGACTGTAGGAAGTTAGATCTTCTATTTGACCAGCACACAGGGTGCTTTATAGGGTGTTTTTGTTGAATTTCTGTTTCTTAGGCATTTCCTTTGAAAGATACATAGAAAAGAAATTGGAACATTGTGCTTTATCACTGTTATTTTGTCTTCTGCAGTCCTTCAGCAGTGTGTAGAATAATGCCAGTAATTCAGATATTACTTTCCAGATACATCCAATATTCTGTAAAGGTCTGTGGCCCATACAGAGATGTTTTATTAAGGCAAAGGAAAACGAGTGGTTAAGGCCATTTCAAAAGCACTTCATTTTTAAAAGGGATTTTTGAACCATGGCAACACACACAAGGTCTCATTCCATATTTTTAAATCAGAGGTCTGCACAGAAAGCTTAACATAAGAATATCCCACTGTGAAAGCTCACCCAGATGTTGTCTTGGAACAAAGGAAATGATCAGATACCGTGACAGGAGTTACGCTCATTTCCTGGGGTGCTTTGCTCTGAGCCATAGTTGACAGTTCTCTACAGATCCATAATATCGAGAGCCTACTATGTGTGGGCACAGTTCTTAAAGTCTGTGGGTAATGCAGATGGGCCTGAGTTCTCCCCAGCATCAAGTTTAGGTTACGATTTTGGAGGGGAAAAAAAAAAAGAGATCCATTTAATAATAGGAATGGTGAGCTGGGTGTGGTAGCACGCCTTTAACCTTAGCTCTCAGGAGGCAAAGACAGGCGGATCTCTGTGAGTTCAGAGTCAGCTTGGTCTGTGAAGCAAGTCTAGGATAGCCAGGGCTACACAGAGAAACCCTGTCTCGAAAAACCAAAAAAATAAATACAACAACAACAATAATAATAGGAATGGTGTTTGCATTTATATTCCTTCCTTCCCGAGCTGGGTTAGAATCCAGGACCAGCACGTGTTGGGTGGGCACTGTGCTACTGAGCCACACACCCAGTTCTGTGGGTTTTTAAATTTTCATACAAATATGTATTTTATTTTGAACATATTCTCCTATACCTTCCCCCTTCTCTGCCCTCCCAGCCCCCGTTAGTCCCTTTGTGTCCCTAGACTGCTTTTCTTCTCCCTTCATGGCATGTATACATGAATAATTTTATGTGAGTATAGAAAAGTCGAGGAGCCAAGCGAAAGAAAGCCTGTTCGTCTTTCTGCAACTAGCCTGACCCGCAACCACTTGCATTGCCTTGCCTGCCGTTAGCATAACTGCATTCTTGTTTGTGACTGTTTTCTATTATACATACATACATACATACATACATACATACATACATATATGTAACGCTCTCCCGTGACTGAGCCACTGTGAATACTGCTGCAGTGTCGTGGTGTGTGAGTGTCTGTGTGTGTTGCCCTGGAGTCCTTTGGGAAGGTCACCCAGGAGTAGTGTAGCTGGGTCCTATGGTAGATCTGGTTTTAGATTTGAGACACCTCTATGCTGGTGTCCAGTGTCTGGACTAGTTTATATTCCCACCAGCAGTGTGGAATAACGAGTGCTGGCAAGGATGTGTGTAAAGGGAACCCAGAGTCTCTTTGGGAGCAAGATCACCAGCCCCTTAAATGAACGTGGTAGTCCAGTTTCTCCCCCTTATTTATTTATTTATTTATTTATAGCAGATATTCTTTGAATTCTATAGTAAAAGAGTAAACTACAGTAAGGTTAGAGGAAAGCCTGTCATACTCTGACCTACTAAGTGTTAAAGGCCAGGGATGTTGCTCAGTGTTAGAGTGAGCGCATGAGACCCTGGGACTAGATCCTTGGCATTGGAGGGAACAAAGCAAAGAAAGAAGATAAGCAAGCACAGAGGCGAGAGCCACCCTCGTCTCCCTGTGGCTGTTTTCCTGCCTCTCCAAGAGGTGGCAGACCTGTCAGCCAGCCTGGGACATGATCCACCCAAGAGTGCTGGCACTCTGCTCACTTATAAAGCAGAGCTTCAGAGATCTGCCAGCAGGGAGCGCCCCAGGTCCTTGTCTGGTCCCTGTTGCCTGAGGGTGAGGGACAGGAATAAACGCAGTACTGATCTTGAGGTTACTGGCTGGTTAGTAAGTCTGTCTTCTGCCAGGCATCGCTGTGAAGTACACATGGCAAGAATCAAGGTGGCCTCTGCCTTGAATGAAGGGGGCAGTGTCAACCCACAGAGCAAGACATGGGAAAGATGGGTATATAACAGATCCAGGTGCAGAAGGTGGTGCCTGTACAGGAAGAGCGGCATAGATAGAGGGTGGGAAGTCAGGCCCAGTGCCATTAGCCCCCAGGCCGGCAGTCCTTAGAAAACAAACCTGGAAAACACACCCTGGGGTTACCAGGCTCCAACAAGCTTGGTGAGTCAACAAAAAAGGGTTTGTTCCGTGCTTTCAAGGCCAGACCAGCAAGGATATTAAGATAATTTGTTGCCATCTTTGGAGCTCTTTCAGATCCTCCTGTGTGCGGCTGTGGGCATGACTGCTCTGAGGTTACTCGACACAGTCTGCCCTCTGAACTGCCATCACTTCTTTAGAGAAGGGGGAAAAGGTTCCCAGTGTCAAATTTGTAGGGCTGGGTCACTGCCTGGCCATCTTTACGACTGAGGAAACCTGTTTACAATAAGCACTGTGGCCTTAAAAGTCCATCTTCTGTAATACTTACCGAGGCAGTGATGGGGACTCCCTCTTAACCTGAGATTATCTGCACCCCACCTGTCTCGTGGTTTTTTTGAAATGGTTCCACTCTACCCATAGCAATGTGTTGTGAGAATGGCTGGGAGATGAGTTATTAGTGGTTTAAGCAGTGGTTATACAAGTATGGCAACTGGAGTTTGAGTCCCCAGAGGCCATCTAAATAACAGGTGGGCATGGTGGACCACTTGTCATTCCAGTGGTCAGAAGGTGGTGGGATTGCCACAGTGAGCTGCCAATCAGACTAGCTGTATTGTATGACAAGCTCTAGGTTGAATTGAGAACCCTGCCTCAATGAATAAGGTGGAGAATGATTGGAAGATTTTTGATGTCAATTCAGGCCAGTATGTATGTGTACCCCAATGTGTGTGTGTGTGTGTGTGTGNGTGTGTGTGTGTGTGTGTGTGTGTGTGTGTGTGTGTGTGTGTGTGTCAGAGAGAAAGAGAGGGAGAGAGAGAGAGAGAGAGAGAGAGAGAGGGAGAGAGAGACCCCATTTAGTAAGCATCTTCATTGCGCTAAGAGCCTTCGCAGACCTTCTTGCCAGAGGACAGACGCAGGCCTGTTGCCTCTGTGACATTAGCCTTCAGTCATTTATAGAGATCTTCTTGTCTTGTTATCATTAACCTTTAATACAACAATATAGCAAAAACATTCCGGGAATGTGACCCCAAGGCTTCTTGGTGATGTGTGAGCCGCTGAGAGCAGAAAGATGTCAGCTGCTGCCGTCAGCTTCCTAAGAGAAGAGAAAGGCTGGGGGTGGCTCGGTGGGTAAAGCACTATGCAAGCATGGGACCTGAGGTCAGATCCCAGCAACCACACAGAGAGGGATCATGGTGGCGTGTACTGTAACCCTGGCCTCCGCACACCACGTGCACAGGAAAGAGTATACTCATGCACATGCATGGGTCATGTGTCTGGTGCTATGTCTTACATGCTACATGGCTTGATGTCGCTTTCTCCTGGCCTGTTGTTCCCCATGCTTATCTAACCCTCCGCTCTAACATGAACCTTTACAAAATCTATTGTCTGCAGATGGTATCATGGGGGGGGGGCTGATTTGGAAAATATTCTTCACAACTTGGAGAGCTGAGCATCAAATGCTTGATCCCAGTAGGCAAATAGCTGCATTCTGTGATAGCCCAAATAAATGTAACGTGATGTAATTCCTCTGCAGATCGGCCTTGGATTTGGAACATTCCTTATGTCAAAGCACCTGACACGCACGGCAACATGTGGGTGCCCTCCTGAGATGAAGTGCCATGGCATTTGAGTGTAAGACATTGGATGCTCTTGTCTGTACTGAACATTCACCTCCCCTAAAGTCTTGTACCCGTGCAGGACTCCTCACAAAAGTCCATCTTGGCTATGTGTCTGTTGGTCATTGTCAACATTCTTATTAAAGCAGAGGTGTTATTTTCTTAATTCACTTTTATATGTCCTTAAAATCAAGCTATTAAATTTCACAGTATTTAAAAATGTGTACAGGTCTGGAATGAAATTACCAATCCCCAGCAAGCAAAAAAAAAAAAAAAAAAAAAAAAAAAAAAAAAAAGGCGTGGCAGTGGTGTCTCTGTGACCCTGAGCTTCGCTGGCTAGCCAGCCTAGCCCAACTGGTGAGCTCAAGGCTCAGTGATGGTGCCAGCTTTCCCAATCAGTTTGACTTGTGGTGGGTGTGTCCGCTGTCCATGTATGCCCAGAGATGTCCTTCCTTCCCCTGCTCAGGAGAGCCAGACCAGACCGTTCCTTCTCTCCACCCTCGGTTTTCAGTCTTCCTGGATCCCAGAAACCAACCTACTATGGAGCAGCGTAGGGGTGGTGCCAATCCTCAGCCGAGTACCTCAGATCCCCGTGCATTGGCCCTCCAACTGCAGGAGCAAAGCAGTAGCATGGCCGGCCGTTGCAGGGGGTCACCAGCAGCACCTGGAAGGGACGGGCTTGGGCCACGAGGGCACAGTATACACAGGCTGAGAACCGTGTGAGGCTGCGCTGTCTGTCCTGCAGCGAATCGGCATGGTGAACCTCAAGTTCATGGCATGCTCTGCGTGCTTATTATAGGTTGGCCCTCTGGTCACACTCCTCTAGACCAGCATGGCCCTGACGGTTCACTTCATAGAGGTTCTGTAGTGGCCTTGGAGAAAGTATGGCAGCAACATCAGAGACTATCTGCACTCAAGAGGTTTGTGCTTCCAGTGTCTACAAACCTGTGCCCCTCTCAAGATCATGGGCCCTGCAAAGAGCAAGTCTGAGCCAAGCCCACGTGGTATGTATATATATATATATATATATATATATATATATATATATATATATATTAGATTTATTTATTATTACATCTAAGTGCACTGTAGCTGTCTTTAGATGCACCAGAAGAGGGCATCAGATCTCATTACAGATGGTTGTGAGCCACCATGTGGTTGCTGGGATTTGAACGCAGGACCTTATGAAGAGCAATCAGTGCTCTTATCTGCTGAGCCATCTCTCTAGCCCACCCATGTGCTTTCTACACAGTTGCTAACACACAAAGGAAGTAGTGACCCAGGAATAAATGAGAGCACATGACAGATCGCCTTTACCTGTATGGGCTCTTCTTCTGTCTTCCTCTTCCTCCTTCTCTTCCTCTTCTTTGTCCTCTTCCTCTTCCTCCTCTTCTTCCTCCCCTTCATCTTCCTTCCTTTCTTCTTCCTTCCTCCTTTTCTTCCCTCTTCCTTCTTCCTCTCCCTCTTCCTTTTTCTCCCCCTCTTCTTCCTCTTCCTTTTTCCTCTTCCTCCTTCTTCCTCTTTATCCTCCTTTCTTCTCCTCCTCCCCTCTTCTTCCTCTTCTTCATTCTTTCTCTTCCTTCTTCCTCTTCCTCCTCCTCTTCTTTTTCCTCATGGAAGTAGCCAATTTACCCAAAGTACTACAGAGTTACACCACAGATCGTGCTGCTAGTGTTTCTGAGGAAATTGTACTTCATTATTCACGGGTTCCTGCTCCGCTCCCTACGCTGAAGCAGTCTCTCTGCCTTTGTGACGCATGGTGAGCCCTTCTGTCCTCCGTTTCCCGCCTCCGCTGTCTTTGAGGTCTCTCAGACACACTATAGAGTGACTTTCTCTACCTGCTGGGGACCTGGACCCCTGTGAAACAGCCAACTTCTGCTTCTCTGTCACTGCCACCAGACTGGTGAGAGGAGTGTCCCACACGTGAACACAGGAATCGCAGTTGGGGAGCCTGTGTTTTGCTGTGTGACAGAAACAGGCAGTGGCTCCTGAGGTTCCCTCTGTACCCTGTGCTTAAGTCCTTGTTCTGCAGATGCAGAACTGAAGCTTCAAGGGGTGTTCACGCGATGAGGGGTGTCCACGCGACGTTGTGCACCAGACTCAGTTCTGCTGCCACGGAAGCTCTCATACTCTACCCCACACCATCCTCACAGAGCAACCTCAGTTGTCCTATTTTGCAGGAGATGTTAAATGGTTTCCCAGAATAGAAAATTTAAAAATGTATGACTTTCAAGAGAATATAGTTTATGTACAAGACTTAGTATGTTTAGAATAAGAATCTTGGATCAATCTTGTCATATCTTTTTTTTCCTCTGCAAAAAAGCTGATTGTCTAGGTTAACTTATAAGTATTCTTTTTTTTTAAGATTTTATTTATTTTTGTATCTAAGTAAACTGTAGATGTCTTCAGTCACCCAAGATGAGGATGTCAGATCTCACTACGGATGGTTGTGAACCACCATGTGGTTGCTGGGATCTGAACTCAGAACCTTTAGAAGAGCAGTCAGTGCTCTTAACCACTGATCCATCTCTCCAGCCTCTTATAAGTATTCTTAATGGTTATGAAACCATTTCTGAAAGATCTAGGTGGTTTATTTTAAGTTTTATCTATGTGTCTCTGTAAGTCTCTGTCACATGTGTACCAGGATCTTAGGAGCCCTTGGAGGTGGAGTCCCAGGAGGCTGTGTGCTGCCTGACGTGGCCGCTGGGAACTGAACCCCAGTCCTCTACAAGAGCAGCTATGCCCCTAGCCCCTACAGCACTTCTTTAGTTTGGGGAGAGCATTTGACTTTCATTACCAGAGAATTACCTCTAAAATCCCATCCTTAAGAATTCAAGAAAGAACATGAGAACGCATGCCTTCAACTGAAGAACACCCCAAAATGAATGCTTGCACAGGCGTTCTTTATTTACATTTATAGGACTGCAGTTATATTGGTGGATAAATACAAATTGCAGAATTATAATGTTTGCATAAGAACTCAGTCACTAACAGGAACAATATAGCTTAACTGGTATAGGGATGAGTCAGTCTAAAGCTCTACTGATTATATGTTAAAAGCATGCTATGCATAGGTAAGATCCAATTACAGTAAAGTCTTTGGAAATTATCCTAGTAGCTTGCTCGTTTTAAGCAATAACTCAGACAAGACAATACTGCAAACTACCTTTTTTTTTTTTTATCTTTTAAACAAGGCTTTATTTGGACTCACAGGAAGCTGTACTTAACTACCATTTCTTTTTCTATCCCTGTCAACTGTGACTTAGATGCATTGCTCATATAGGGTCCACACACAAGCCATTGGCTTCTGGGAAATGCTTATAGTGACCCGGCATGGAGCAGGTGGTCATCACTGAGCCTGTGTGCCCATTGGTCCCCAAGCTCCACCTTCCCAGAACTGTCTCCTGTGTTCCATCCAGTCTTCTAATGGCCCTGTCAAAGATGCTCTCTGATTCTCATTTATAAGCAGAAAACTAAGCAGATTATTCATCCAAAATCACATTGATAGGATTTGAACCCAGACGGTGTAGTTCCCATGCCCTGTCCTGTGGCCAGGCAGTAACTGTGGCAGGTGTTCCATGTTCCAGCCAGGGACAGTCTTCATATACATGAGATGTAACTATAGATACAAGGCCGTTTGCTTCCATCCACTGTAATAACAAATTATGGTTGGCATGTCAGAACCAGCTAGAAACTCATAAACCCAAACACTAAATGCCACATTAGTATGCAGGCCTGAGTGGCGAGTAACTTGTGCCAGACTAGCTTCCTGAGGAGCAGACTCCTCTCTGGTTTAAGGGCTGAAATCGACACTGTTGAGTTTATTCTGTTACATTCTCTGACTGAAGCCTGCTGTTTCTACAGACTAGAGCAAAGTACAGTGTAGCAAAAATTAGACCGAAGCCAGATGCTGGGGAGAGCAGGAGGCAGCCCAGGAAATTAGGTACTGGGATACTTACTAACAAATAGAGTGGCATGCAAATGAAGGTGAAAGCTTTTGAAGTCTCAATGTAGTCTGGATCCTGTGGTTTCCAGTGTTCGAAGTAGTCCATCTCCAAGCAGAACCCAGAGCATGAAAACAGCCCTTCCCTTTAGACAGTAAAAAGCTCCATTGAAACCAGTCTGACAAAGCTCAAGTTGCAGGGGGCAGTATAGGGACATTTTTAAAGAGCTCTCTTGCTATTTATTAAGTGGGAGATATTTGGGTCAAACTCTTGTTTACAATACTCACAAGTGGGAATACTCAGCATGAGACGCACAGGAGAACTGGAGGCTGTAAGGCATTTGGTGTGGGTCGATTTGATTATAGCTGACCATATGCATAGTTCTACATTGTGGCACAGTTAAGATTGATTCTCTTCGGTGTATTAGAGGGGCATGTTACCCAGTTAGCAAGTGAACAACAGCTGTGCCTCATCTCTGCTGCTGGATCTGTCTTGGCCGAGCCAGCACATGTCCCTTTCTGTGCCCAAGGACACAGATGATGTCACAGTATGTGCCTTGCCTGGCTGTCTGTTCTGGGGTTCTTTAGAAATTATCCTGACAACTGAATGCTGATTGTGTTCAGATAATTGACTTTGCTACAATTTAGAAGTCTTTATAGTCATTTGCCATTCTGTAACCTTTTTTCAATATTTTAATGAAAGGATACATGAGTCAGGATGCTTCCATAGTTACAGAAATGGGTTAGTGAGTCTTGAGAGTTAAGAAAGACTAGCTGAGATTCAGTGTGGGTGCTGAAGCCAGGGGATCTGCAAATACAATGAAGACTGTGTCCAGATCTCAGCTCTGCTCCCAAGAATCTGGCCATCATTCTCACTAAAGCTCTCCCCCAACTTGTAGGCTGAGATTGCCCCCAGAACCCCACCTTCCTACAGCTGGTCAGTCCAGAAAAAAAGAAACTATATCCCAGATAGCTCCAGCCAGAGGCCTGGATGCCCCAGTGGACCAACTTGACCCACAAGTACATTCTGTGAATTGCAGGAGCACTTAACCCAGACACCCTACACACACCCTGGTGGCCCTGGTAGGGAAGGAAGGAGCTGGAGAGAATGCTGGAGACAGATGGAAAACATGGTGTGGATTCCAAGCAATGTGGGAGCAATGTTGACCCTGCGCTGGAGGGACCCTGCATTTCTCTGCCTGTTCCTCCAGCTGCACACAAGCTTGGTAGGATGCGTTTTCAAATCCAAGTTTCTGAAGAGCTGCATAAATAGATGAGCTCTGTGTAACCTGAATGTTCTAGAACTAATTTTTCAAACCAAGGATGACAACCCGTGGTGAATCAGGAAATCCCTGTTAATCAAGCCAGTGGGCATCAGCCAGCACTTTCAGATGTTATGGAATCAAAAATACTTGTATCTAGCACTGACCGAGTGGGTTAGGTTTTGTTTGATTTTATTTACATAGCTGAGTGTTTATAGGATTCCAAGTGTAAAATGTATTCCTTTCTAGGTTTGCTGGTTCACCTGCCCTGAATGGACAGTCACCCCAGTTAAGGACTGAGAACTGAATTGATGCCTGTGAGCTTCAGGGTGCTGGAGACTCTTAGAATTGTCTAGCAATGTCCCTCAAGCTGTTTGGCCTTAGGCAAGTCCTCCACTGCACACATCCTCCTGTTCCATAAAGTAGGGCTAATAGAGGATTACACGGATGGATGGAAAGGTACCCTGAGCAGAGTGACAAGATCTCCATCGAAGTCATGAGGATTCTGCCTGGTCCATGGTAAGCAAGTCTGCACCAGGCAACTTCTGGAGCCCTTGTAACTTAGCAACCAGCATAGGAAAGGAAATCACCGCCCCCCCNCCCCCCCCACACCCCCACCCCCGGAAGCCAGCATTCTTCCATAGCACTACTTCCAGGCTACCAAACCCTACTTGCTTCAGGAAAATAGGTAGATTTAAGAGTCCCAGCTGCTGCAGTGGCCACAGGACCTTAGGATCCCCTGAGCAGATGCTTCATTCACAGGGAGGGCTTGCCTCCAGGATCAGTTTTAGAAGCTGCTGAGGTCAGCATGCTGGTTGGTTGGCTGAGACAAGAGGCAACTGTGAGTTAGTTGATGGTTAGTAAGGAGGGAGAATGTAGAGGTAAGGTCCTAAATACATAAAAAGGGTGACAGGTTAAAAGCAAGTGGGTTGGAAATAATAGGCAAATGTCAGGTGGAGGAATGCTGTTATGGCTGGATTGGTATCACAGAAAGTCCTCTGTCTGCAGGGCATTCCACATAAACACAAAGAGGCTGTGATGAATAAATGTCAGTGCCACCTTATGGCTCCCAAAGGCTTGAAATGACACAGTGGTAGCTGGTGGTTTTAAGTACCCCTATTTTGCCAATCCATAGAATTAACTAGAACAAGAAGAGGAGCTATAAAGCACCCAGATGCCTTTATCAAAATGAAATGGTCACAGCTCCGCACACCTACAGCTGCAGATAAGCATTTGGTGTGTTTGCTAAGACGGGCCATCTAACTAGACCATTAAAAAAAGTCTCTTAAGTACGCATGAAATAAGTTAGAAATAAGTTTTTTAACTGGAAATTAAGCAGAGACAGGGAGATTCTAAGAGCCAGAGGAAACATGTCTATAATAAAACAGCATTTGCCAAGCATGCCGCCACAATTGCACACGTGAACTCCCAGTTCTGGGGACCACATACACAAGGCTTGCACAAGACCAAGCCAGCCAAAATCCCAGCATGGATGGGAGAGGGGCTCAAAGTTCCTCCCCTATCTAAGGAGCTATTGACAGCTGCTGCCTGCTAAGGGAAGGAATGTCAGTTTTCTTCAGGGATGGAGTCCCTGAGTCTACCCATCCTCCAGTACATGGTCCCATACAATGCACATATAAGAATCACTAAAGGGACGTGTGTGTGTGTGTGTGTGTGTGTGTGTGTGTGTGTGTGTTTGTGTGTGTGTGTTGGAAGAAAAAAGGGGTGAAGAGATGGCGGTTGATTTGGTCCAAACAAATTCTAGGCAGTTATGAATATTAAAAGACTGTTTTAAAGTAAGAGTTTAAAATCAGTGATCTTGCCATCTAAGTGGCAAGATCTTTTCCTCCTAAGCATCTGGGGGCCGGGAGGAGACACAGCACACCTAAAGAGAAGTAGAAAAATAAAAGTGGAATATAATCCCAAGTAGACATTATCTCAAAACTGCCATGCTTTTAAATGTTCATACTTGTTATAGTTTATCCTAAACTAAAAATGCTAATAGGTTGATGAAATCTAGCATATTAACAGAATAAAGAAAAACATGATTATTATAGATACAGAGAAAGCATTTGACAAAATTCAACAATCACCTCTGCTTTATTTGAAAGAAAGAAACAAATGGAAGGAAGGAAGGAAGGAAGGAAGGAAGGAAGGAAGGAAGGAAGGAAGGAAGGCAGGCAGGCAGGAAGACAGGCAGGAAGGAAAGAAAGGAAGGAAGGAAGGAAGGAAGGAAGGAAGGAAGGAAAGGAAGGAAGGAAGACAGGCAGGCAGGCAGGCAGGAAGGAAGGACCTCAGAAAACTAGAAATAAAAATAAAGAGAAATATCTTCACCCTCAAAAAGAGCATCTATGGCTGGGCAGTGGTGGTGCACGCCTTTAATCCCAGCACTAGGGAGGCGGAGGCAGGGGGATCTCTGAGTTTGAGGTCAGAGTGAGTTCCAAAACAGGACTTCACAGAGAAACCATCTTGGGGATGAGGGGTGGCCAAAGAATATCTATGGCAACCCCAAAGCCCACAACATCTGTAATAACAAGCTGAAGGATTCATTAGAACTTAACAAAAATAACCTGTCTCCAGCTCAGCTGTACCTTATTAGACACTGCAATAAGACAAGATTAAAAAAAAAAAAAAAGTTAAAGTAAGCCTCCACTTCAGATGACATAGTTACGTGAATAGAAATTCTAAAGGACCATTGAAGCTAATGAATGAGTGCAGCTAGTCCATGGGATACAATAGCAAAAATGAAAAGATAAAAACATTTGAATTTCTATGCTTAATACCATCAGGAGAAAAAGTCTTTGTTAGAGTCATAAAAGATGTGCGAGATCCCTGCACTATAACAAGGGAGAGTACATACATGCAGAGATAGATTCATTCATGAATCATCAAAATACCATTTCTTCCCAAAACATTTAATGTAGTCCTAATCAAGATAACAGACTTTTTCTGAGCCTATGTTTAAAACATCTGTCTTAAAAAAAAAAAAAAAACACCACAGTTCTTTGATTTTTTTTAAATGGAAACAATTCATTACATCCAAAGAAATATCAAAAAAGAAGAGCTAAGTTGGAGATTTTCATTTCTTGATTTCAAGAGCTATAAAATTAATGTAAATGCTTTAATGGGCATAACAGCTAGATAAATAGATAATGGACCAAAAAAAAAAAAAAGATTCCTGAATAAATGTATTCTTACTTTCCTTCTCAATAAATGCCATTAGAAAAAGTGAGTCTGCTTTTGGACAAGGTCAACCTTGTCTCACTTGCACAATAAATAAACTCTATACCACACAGACCAACCATACAAAATAGGGGAGAGAGACCAGGAACATATACAACCTTGAAAGCAATAATATAATGCACAAAGGGTATCAAACATTACAGACTGGAAAACTGGACTTTACCAAAACTGAAAACTTTGTCAAGAAACTTTTTTTTTTTAACAAGTAGGTATTCCAGAGAAGAAGAAAAATAATGGTAATAATAATTGCAAAATACACATCTAAGAAAGGAGTGGTAGTCTAAATTATATAAAACACTGCACTTCAATAATAGGGACCATCGTGTGTGTGTGTGTGTGTGTGTGTGTGTGTGTGTGTGGTACGTGTGTGCACATGTGTGCATGTGGAAACCAGAGGAACTCACTGAACCTAGAATCCACTGACTTGGCTAGGGAGGTGTGGCTGGTCAGCTCCACCTGGCCCTACCTGCTCAGGAGGACTAGGATCTCAAAAGTCCACCCCCACGCTCATCCTTTGATATGTGTGTTGGGGGGCTCTACTCTGGTCCTCAGACCACGATGAGCACGTTACTGACTTGGCCATCTCCCCAGCTCCAAGACCAAGCTTTTTAAGTGGGCAAAATATTCCAACCATTTACAAAAGTCCAATATACAAGGTATCCAGAGAACATAAAACCCCAAGGGATACGTTTATGTGCCTGTATACAGAGGGTTTAAAACTAAAATGGCTGGCACTGTCGGGAGTCTCTAGGATGTGGACACTGCATTGTTGTCGGTTAGAAGAGCTATTTTGAAATTATGTCAGGCAGTACACTTCAGAAACACACTTTACACAAGACACATAACTGGTTCTCATGAATACAGAGACCTGAATAGACAAAACCAAGTACTACAAAGGAGAAATATTCCATGGTGGAAAAAGAAATCAGAATAGTGGTTACCTCTGTGGGAATGTGGGTGGGGATTTGCTGGGACGATATTTGTGGGAGCTTTAATCAGTTGGTGGCTTTTAGATGATAAGGGAGGGAGGCCACCATTGTTTGGCTCCCAAAGATAGTTTATCAGCACTCACCTAATGGTACATTTGCATGTCATTGTATGCAAATTTTACCACAAAAGCAAAAATCCGAGGATGGAACTCTTAATAAAGGCCAATACTGGTTGGAGATGGGGTGAAAGTGTGTGGATGTCTACAACCATTCGAAGTGCATCCTAAGTGGGTTGGTGAATAGAAAGGAATAAATATAAGCAAGCCTGGTAAACTGTCACTTGTAGAATCTAGGTGGTGATGTGTTGTGTCATTGTAAATGTCATTCAATTTGGATGTACTTGACCTGTTTCTTAAACTAGTCATGGTAATTGGGTTATTCACCCTGGGTGTGAACTCAATACCCTCTAAAGTTCTTCCTCCCCAGGAGACACAATGCAGGGTAAAGGATCTGTTAGTTACTCTCACCAAAATCATTTGCATCTATTCAACAGAACTGCAAGCTTTTCCAGTTCTGTTTCTGGCTAGTATCGTGGGTGGGTCTCCTGGGACCACTCTCTCTCTCTCTCTCTCTCTCTCTAAAGGCGGAGAAATTTTGTTTAGATCGTGGGTGGCTATGAATCCATTCCTTCACACAGCTATATTCGATCCCCTGTGGCTAAACTGCTGGGGACCAGGTGTGTCTGAAAGGCACGCAGCGCCCTCTTCTGGCCCCAAAGGGACCCACGCAGACCATCGAGGCTCTCGACCTATCTCTTAAGCAACCACTTCAGGCATCTGCACACCCGGGTGGAAGCATCGCTGTTTAGAGGTTGGCCTTCCGAGCTTCCGAGCTCCTGAGCAGAGGAGACCTGCGCAGGAGACTGGCCCTGAGGCCAAGGGGCGGACACCGGGTGGAGTCGCCTCAGCTGGCAGCTGCAGAGCTTCCACCTGTTGCAGCATTTGAGCACTCCACAGAGAAGGCAGCTCTGGACACAGACTTCTGCTCTCAGTCCCACTGGGCAGGGCAAGATTACTTGAGAAGGGGAGCCAGGGACCATCCTGAACCTGTCCCACAGAGCAGGTGCGTTTGAGAAGGTGAGACGCGAAGGCGACAGTGGCTCCAGAGCCCATGGCAAGTTGGGGTCTCTGGGTGGGCGCCCCAGCGGTTCACAAAAGAACCTTACTGCTTACGGCTTACATGTTGTAGCTTGGAGTTCTCAGCTCAGGGCCACTGACTGCACAAGAACTACAGAGCCGAGACGATCAAAACCGGGTGGAAGAGATGGAACTCTTCCGGGCGCTGTCCTTGGCCGGCTCTCCAGGAGATGGGCTGGCAGGGCCAGCACGTGTGGACAGAGAACGCCGGGTGCAGGGCCTAGAGGCCATGGGCGGTCTGGTATGGGGGAAGTCAAGGAAAGGTTCCCTGGGAGGATGCTTCTAACTTCCTTCACTGTTCCAACCTCCCCCTCTGTTCTCCTCCCCACAGCGGTCCGCCCTCGTGCTGCCGCGGAGCCTATGTGCCCAGCGGAGATCCGAGCCGGCTGATCTGCCTCTTCACACTGTCCCTGCGTCTGTGCGTCTGCCCCAACCCGTTCCGTTCCGGCCTCTGAGCCCTGGTTATTCTGGTGGGTAGCGGAACACTGTCACTAATACGCAACACAGATCCACCTGGAGAGGCACGGAAGACAAGAGGACAGCCCGTATCCCAGCCATCACAGCTTGGAAAGCAATGCTCCGAGGAACCTTGATGAGACGCTTACCGCCGATTCTCTCTGGACCCACGACCTTTTTTCTTCAAGAGGAGTTCAAGTTCTAGGGAGTTTGCCTTGAAGGCACGCCACGCCCCCTCCCCAATCTGAGCCGAATTAGAAGCTCGGGTGAACCCAGGTCGCCCGCACCCTCGCACCAAGTCGAAGCAGACTCCGTGCCCGGACCCTCTGGTCTTCAGCCTTAAGGAGAACTCCAGAGCGGACAGGGAGGCGGCGACGACAAAGCGGATTCGAAACCACTAGTCCAGGCGGACGTGGGGAGCTGGCTACACAGGAAGGACCGAGGAGGTGGCGGCCGGGAGAGCCACGCCGCCTTGGGGAACGCGCGGCGGGCATGGGCGAGCCCGCATGCAGAGGGGGCTAAGGTCGGCAGAGCAGATCCTCCCAGGGGCGTGGGCACAAGTCCGCGGGCAACGACCCTCGCGGGGTTGTCCTCCAGTGCCATGGCTGGCCGTGGTTGCGGCTGCAGCCCCGGCCACCTGAACGAGGACAACGCGCGCTTCCTGCTGCTCGCCGGGCTCATCCTGCTCTATCTGCTGGGCGGCGCCGCAGTCTTCTCCGCGCTGGAGCTAGCTCAGGAGTTGCAGGCCAAGCAGCGCTGGGAAGAGCGCCTGGCCAACTTCAGCCGGGGCCATAACCTGAGCCGCGAAGAGCTGCGTGGCTTCCTCCGCCACTACGAGGAAGCCACCAGGGCGGGCATCCGTATGGACAGCGTGCGCCCTCGCTGGGACTTCACGGGCGCCTTCTACTTCGTGGGTACAGTGGTTTCTACAATAGGTAAGTGAGCCGTCTGGTCACTTGATGCCCCTAGTTCCTGGGCCCTCACAGGACCTAGCCTCTCACCCTTGGGGTTCTCCGCTTGGGCGCCCAGCGATGCACCTAGGGATTCCTTTGTGGCTAATCAACAGGTGTGAATGGATCCCAACCACACCTGAAGATTATTAGAATTACCCCAGACCTCTGCCTAGACCAGAACCAGCCACTGTTTGTTAACCAGTCGCCTGGAATGTGAATGGTTCTTAAATTAGGGAAGCGCTTTTGTAGACAAGTCAGTCTGGTTTAGGAGACAGGGTTGAGTTCGTAAATTCTGTGGAGAGAGCTTACAAAGAGATAGAAAGCTAGGAACGTTTATTGAGTGTTGAACTATGCAGAAGCCACTGCTCAAAGCAAAGGCCGGTGATTTCAAACTTACAGGGAGACGCTCAGAATTCCAAACTGGAAAGAGGCAGAGGAGTGTATTAAATGGGGCTCAAAGAATGGGACGTGTTTCCTTCCGTGAAGAACCAGGGGAAATGTGACGGTGGGTCTAGCCAGTTTGAGTTCCTATGAATTGGGTTTAGGGACCAAACATAGGGGCATTCACGGGGGCAGAAGTGGCTTGCATCCAGAATTCCCTGAGGTGCTGACTGAGCTTGGACTAGAGGAAGGACTGCTAGGACAGACGGCCTGGTGGCTAATGAGATGAACTTAGAATTTAGTAGGAGGCAGCTGAGCCCCTAAGAATTTTGAAAATGGTGTGGCGGACTGACATCGGTGATATTCCCCTGCAGAATGAGGTGGGAACTGGAGGATTTGTGCAGCAACACCCCCCCCCAAAAAAAACCCTGCTCACTATTGATGTATAGCTGAGAAATGCGTGGGCTGGAGAAAGTACTGTAGCCGTCCTGGGGAAAGAGGCCTGTGATGGGGGAGGGACTCCGAAAGAAAGAAGGGAAGTAGTGCAGAAGCCACCGCAAGAGCTCATGGCGGCAGCTGGACACGTTTGAGCTGGGCTCTCAGCAGCCAGGGCCCTGGGGCTCTCTAGAAGGGTTTGCCTGTGGCATCGGTGACAGGTGACCCACCTTGAGAGGTGTCATGCAGACATTCTGCCAGGAGAACAGGAGCCTCAGGCTATAGACCAGATTAACCAAGGAAGACTTCCCAAGATTAGCCAGGAACCCATGATTCACTCAGCTGGCCAGCAAGTGAGAAGTCGAAAGGGACCAGAATGACTGGGGACATAACAACTGGACTCAAGTGCTTCCTGCTAGATGATCCAGCTCACAACCCCACGATCACGCTGTCTTTTGTCTTTTTTTTTTCCCCCTCGGTGGTCCGCTGTTTGTCACCTAGAAAGAGGAATGATTTTCATTTCTGCAGCTTCCCGAGTCAGGCTTTCCTGACTGCTTTCTTCCCTCTTGCCTGCGTTTGGAGCATCTTTTCCACCCAGTCCCGTAAGGATGAGAGGCGTAGTTCAACAGCTCTCCATGTCCAGGCACAGCCAGGAGTTTCTGCTGGGCTTTAAGATGGTTTTCTGTGGGAACGATGGCAGGTGCACCTAAGATCTGCAGCTGGGCAGCAGTGAGTGCTTGGGTCTGGAGAGCAGGAGGGAGAGCAGCCGGTGAGAGTTTGTGCCCACTCGAGGGGGGGTAAGAGACTCATTCCTGAGACCCGCCTCCTAAGATTTCCCTGGGAAGCTCAGACTGGCCATTCTGAGAAGCTGGAATCTTGTTGATTACTCATGTCCTACCTGGAAACTTTGAGGACTGTGGTTATCTGACTCCTGACCAGAACATAACTCTCCCTCTCACCACTGGGCATTCCTGTCCTTTCCTATGTTCGCCTGAGCTAGTTGCATCCAGACTCCTTTCTAGTAATAGAAATCCAATGATTTCTCTGTTTGAATTCTCAACTCCGGTCTGTGATCGCTTGCTTCCCTCTCGCGCCTTTCTCTCTGAAGAAGAGGCGGGTTTGATGTGGTTGTAGCACAAATCATTCTTGAGGTCCTGTGCAAAGTGGCTGTCTTTTCAAAGAAGACTGGTCTAATAGCTAAAGTAGCGGGAAACTAAAGTCAATGTTCCCTTGCCTCTTTAAGGAAACTTAAAGTTGTCACGTTATAACACAAAAGAAACGTCCCTCTTTCCCATGGCTCTGGGAATTTTCATCTCTAGGGTCCTCCCCTAAGGTCTTCCCAGGCTCGAGCCTTCTGTCATTCTGTCCTTTGAGGTCCCCTCTTCCTATTTCTTTTTCCTCTGTTCTCAAATTTGACATAGCCTCTCTTCTCTCTTAGCTTACTCTCACTAACCTATTACCCGGAGTCTCCAGAATACAGGACAGTCCCAGGAGGTGGCCAGCATCAACCTTGTCCTCTTCAAAGCACAGGAACAAAGGCACTTGTAATCAGTGTGTGACTTCTTGAGCCTGTGGGTTCAGACCCGGAAGCAACCCAGTCCAGCTAATGACAAGAAGCACCTGTGCCCCCCCCACCAGGGCTGTGGTCTCCCCTCCCCACACCCACTGTTTTTCTCCCTCCCTCCAGCCCTGTCTCTCATTATGGACTGCCAGGCATTTCCTCAGTGATGGCTCTTCAGCCCACAAGTTGCACCTTCCCTTTATCCTGAGGGCCATCTTTAGAAGCCTAATTAAGCTCTTGGGATGTTTGGTCTGATCACACCTGCATCTCATTTATTGATCACCTCTCCTTGTGGGATGGAGGACACTGGTCAGTGAACCAGAGATCAGACCATGAGTGGAAATCAGTATAACACGGGGTGCAGGGCATTGGGGGGGGGCAGCCCGGTCCTGGCGGGAGCAGTGTCACCACAGGAGTTCCCTAAGTTTAAGACCATGCTAGCAAGACAACTGTGTGGCCTTGAAGTCCCCAGATGAACTTGGGTCACAGGGGAGAGAAGTCTGGCCTTGCCTCCCTTGGGAAGGGATGACAGGAAGCTCTCCCTTCTCTTGCAGTCTCTTGGTGTTGCAGGTTACTCTAGTCTAGTGTACACAGGATTCTTGGTCACTCTGGAGGGTGACATGTGTGTGCACACACTTCTTCCTGAGACAGGAGATGCATTTTCTCCGCTCTTCTGATTGCCGCAATGCTTCATCCGGGCACACACACCATTCAGCATTCTCTTTCTTTAATCAGCTGACCATGAGACATGAATGTGGAACCACGTAACTGTCCCCTGGAGGCTAAACAGAGCATGTATCTCTGTACACATCAGACTCTTACAAACACTCTGTAATGCTGGCCACACTCTCCTGTGAGCAGCAGCGGGTTCTGAGGCTCAGAGAGCTTCTACGATGGGTTGGAAGTAGCTCAGCTGGAGGTGACAGGGCTCTCCCTTCCAAGCTGACACCCAGAACCATCCTCATGCCTTTTCTTCCTTGTAGGCCCCTTTTTATAGGGAGAGTTGGTCCCTAGTTAGATACCTTGACCTCTTTCCTCAGTTGTGACGGGTTTTAGGTACCCTAAAATAATGACAAGTGGAGCTAGCAGGCTCCTAGGAAGTTTGTGATTCCAGTGTCTGCTAGTACAAGGCGAGATTTGAGCAAAGCTGGCCATGCAGACAAAGACTGACCTCTGGCATCATGTTTCACTCTCTTCACCAATTACACATCTCCCCACATACCATGATGGTTGACAATGTCTGCCCCACTTCCAGTGCACCCCCTTCCCCAGCAGATCCCAAAGTCACTTCCTGGCCTTTCCTGTTGACTCTTGGCACATTGGTACCCAGGTTGTCTGTGTCTTGGGAATTCCCTTGGAGTAAGCAGCTGATGAATGTCACGGTGAGACTGGGCCACCCACTGACCATTGACTTGGCTTTCAAACTGCTCTGAGGAGTTCACGGGGTTCTCTATGCTATGCTAAGGTCATTCTTCAAGGCTAAGGGCCCCCATCCCTCATGATGGGCTGACAGGAAGCTTCCCTCCCCTGCCCCGTGTGTGTGTGTGTGTGTGTGTGTGTGTGTGTGTGTGTAAGAGAGAGACAGAGACACAGAGAGAAACAGGGGGGGAGGAGGAAATTAATCGGATGAATGTTCATCTTTTCAACTACCTTCTTACCAACTTGAATTTTTGGTGTAGGAAAAAAATACTTATTTGATTGACAGAGTATTTTTCCTAGTTTTTCATAATTCACATCCTTTCCATGGCTAAGATAAATATTCTTGCTCATTCTCTGTGTAGCTGTTTAACTCATCTCCAGTGTTATTCAGAAAGATTGCTTTTTAAAGGTTCTGTGAGGTTGGCTCTATAATTATGCTTTGATTTATTGCTAAAATTATCGCATAATGATCTGAGAGTGTGCATGTTGTACAATTCTCTGTTTTCTTCTTTGAACGTTTCTTTGTGTCCTGGAGTCCGTATATATTCAAGCCAGTTTTTCCTCGGGTCACAGATTTCTGGAGGTAAAGGGAACATTGACACCCCACCCCCACCCTACCACCACCTGCATAACATTGCTCATCCTTTTGGGGCTAACCTGGTGCCCTCTTCATGCTCTCTGCGACAGTGGCCATCTTAAACATCTGAATCTGGAATTAAAGTTCTATGTCGTATGAGCCAGTGTATGCTGACCTTTAAACCGTTGCTCGAGGGGTAATCATCAGTAGTTTTTGGTTTAAATAACCACTTAGCGTGTTTTCATCCTTTTATTTTTAACTAGCTCTATATTTTTCTATGTGTGTGAAAATTTGGCATGTTCGCTACCTGGTTTTCTCTCTTCCTCTTCCTTCTCCTCCTCCTCCTCTGCCTCCTTCATTCTTTCCATCCCTGGTTTTTTTTCAGTGCTGATTTTCTTCTCTGGTAGGTGAGTGCCTTAGTCAGGGTTTCTATTCCTGCACAAAACATCATGACCAAGAAGCAAGTCAGGGAGGAAAGGGTTTATTCAACTTACACTTCCACATCGATGTTCATCACCAAAGGAGGTCAGGACTGGACCTGACACAGGGCAGGAACCTGGAGGCAGGAGCTGATGCAGAGGCCTTGGAGGAGTGCTGCTTACTGGCTTGTGATTGCTCAGCTTGCTTTCCTTAGAGAACACAGAACTACCAGCCCAGGCGTGGTACCACCCACAATGGGCCCTCCCACCCTTGATCACTAATTGAGAATATGCCTTGCAGCTGGATCTCATGGAGGTATTTCCTCAAGGGAGGCTCCTTCCACTGTGATAACAACAGCTTGTGTCAAGTTGACACAGAAAACCAGCCAGCACAGTGAGTATTTCTTGTGGTCATTCTAAGTATGATCGAGACGGAATTCAACTACCTGAGGCCAAAGGCCATCTCTACCACTATCCTTCTCTGGACAAGGCAGAGCCTTTTGATCTTGAGTCTAACACCACCACCCCCAGCTTCCAGCCTCCCACCCAAGTCCTGGTCTCATAGTCTTCAGGAAAGGCGTTCCCAAACCTCCCTGGTATCCTCATATCTAATAGCTGAGAGTCCATCTTTTCCTGACCTTCTCCATCCCGCTTCTGAAGGCCACCACTATCATCCTTTTCCTCCTTCCTCCCTCCTTCCTCCTCCTTCCTCCCTCTTCCCTCCTCCCTCCTCCCTCTTCCCCCTCCCTCCTCCTTCCTCCCTCTTCCCTCCTTCCACTGAGCTGTATTCCTAATCCTTTCTGGTCTCTTTATTTTGTGACAGAGTCTTACTAAGTTGGTCAGGCTGAACTAGAACTAACTGGAGCCTATGCTGGTTTTCAGTTTGGAGTTGTCCTACCTTAGCCTCCCGAGTAGCTGAGATTACGGTTTTGTACCACCAGACCCAACTAGGACCAACTTTCCTTCCTTCCTTCCTTCCTTCCTTCCTTCCTTCCTTCCTTCCTTCCTTCCTTCCCCCATCTCTCCTTCCCTCTCTCCCTTTTCCTTCCTTTCTCAGTTTTTGAGACAGGATCTTACTCTGTAGTCCAGGCTCTTGGAACTTGCTATGTGGTCCAGGTTACCCTATGTGGTCCAGGTTACCCTATGTGGTCCAGGCTACCCCATGTGGTCCAGGCTACCCTATGTGATCCAGGCTACCCTATGTGGTCCGATACCCTATGTGATCCAGGATACCCTATGTGGTCCAGGCTACCCTCAAACTCACAGCAGCTTCCCTGCCTTAGTCTCCCAAGTGTTAGGACTGCAGGCACATACCACCAGGCCCAACAAAAACGGTTCTTTCTCTGCAGCCCCAGCTCGCCTCCAGTTCCTTTCTTCTCTGCCTCTGTACCTGGGGCTGCACTGATCTTACACAGCATCACAGGATTTGTCTCGAGCTTTGCTTCCGCTTTCAGATGGAAAGTAAAGGCAGTAAGATGAACCTTCACAAAAGTTTTCCTGTGCAGTCTGGGAATAATGCCCCATTTAGCATGGAGGGAAGCAGGAGAACAAGGGACCCCAGCTGCAGATGTGCCTGCTGCTTCTGTGTGGGAGACCTGTGGCCTCTCCTGTGCTCACACCTGACCTGGCACCTCAGTCTTTAGGCGGCAGCAGCACGCCCTTCCATTGCCTGCAGCGCCATTTCTCTGTGTCTGCAATCACAGAGGAGAGAAAATGGCAAGGAGAGCAGTTTCAGGTGGCACTGGGTTGTCTGTGAATATGTATATGTATATGTATTTACATATATGCTAACAGCAGTGCCAGAGACACGCTGAAATATGATGTTGAACACAAGAAGTGCCAAGGCCCATCCATGCCCATAGCTGGACAACCAGGAAGCCACCAGTTTGGCAGCGCCTCCTGCCTGCCTTCTTGACATCATATCTGTCTTCTTCACTATCCCATAGAGGATTGGAATGAGACCTTACTGCAGATTTGATTGGCGTTCTGTAATAGTGAGTAATGTTGAGTAACTATGTCTTTAATGACCTTCTATATACTTTTTATGTGTGTATACATTGAGACAGAGCTTCCCTGGGTAATCCAGGCTAGCTATGGACTCATAATTCTACCTCGTCTCCCAAGTCCTGAGGACATGGCTGTGTATCACCACAGCTAGCCCTATATATACTTTCTTGAAAGAAATATCTATTCACGTCCATTGCCTGGGTTATCTGTCCTTTTACTTGTATGTAAAAGACCCTCATCACATAGGATCTGTAGGTTGGTTCTCTTTTCTCGAACTTCTAAGTGTCCCTGGAAACACAAAAGGTTTAAATTGTGATAAAGCCCAATTTATCTAGTTTTTACTTATTTCTTTATCATTTTTATTTCATGCATGTAGGCATTTTGCCTGCTCATGTCGGTCATCACCTGCTTGCAGTGCCTGCAGAGTCCAGAAGGGGGAGCTGGCTACCCTCAGAACTGAAATAACTAGTGGGCGCTGGGAATTGAACCTGAGCCCTCTGGAAGAACAGTCAGTGCTCTTAATGGCAGAGCCAGCTCTGCAGCCCCTCCCCCCTTTTCTTTTTCTTTCTTTTTTAAAAGATTTATTTATTTATTTCATATATGTGGGTATACTGTCACTATCTTCAGACACAACAGGAGACAGCATCAGATCCCCATTACAGAAGGTTGAGAGCCACCATGTGGTTGCTGGTGCTCTTAACCACAGAGTCATCTCTCCAGCCCTCCCTGCTTTTTCTTTTGTTGTGTATGTTTTTAGTGTTAGATAAGAAGCCATTGTAGAAATCGGGTCCTGAAGAATTGTACCTGTTTTCTTCTAGTTTGCAGTTATGCCCTTGCCTTCAGGTGGCTGATCCACTTTGAATTAATACTTGGCATATGACATGAGATATAGGTCTATCCTTATGCAAAAAAAAGGAAGTTCAGGTGTGCTGGTAACATTTATCGGAAAGTCTGTCACCATCTGTCCCCTGTCTCTCCCACCCACCTCCCCATTCACACACACAGAATTGGTTTTGGCACCTCTGTCAGAAATCAATTGGCCACTGCTATGAGGATTGCTTCCTGGACTGCGTTTTATTCTATCAACGTATAGGCTTTCTTTATACCAGTGCCTTGGATATGGAGGCTTTGTAGTCAGAAAAAATTAGGAAGGGTGAGGATGATAAACATCCATGATGATGATAAGAACATCTTGTTCCTTTCTGTAGAGAAAACTTACGTTGAGTGTATAGGCTAGCTTGGGAATATTCATTCCAACCGGCAATATGAAGTTCTCTGGTCTGTGACCATGAGCTGCCTCCCTCTTTATGTAGATCTTTTTATTAATTAATTAATGTTAATTAATAACTTAGCAGTGTTTTGTAGTGAGTTTTGTACTTTCCTTGGTTAATTTCTTTTCAAGTATTCTACCATCAGTAACATCCCACTCTTAATTTTCTTTGACGTTCCTTCAGTGTTGATGTCCAGGAGCAGAACTGGCTCTTGCATCTGTTTGATGCTGTGATCTCCTGGCCCGCATCTTGGCTCTTGCATCTTGAATGCTGTGATCTCCTGGCCCGCGGCTGTTTGTTCTTATCATCATAGTTTAGGGGTTTCTTCAGGGTTTCCTATATAGGAGATGGTAGAATGGTAAATAGTGATACTGTTAATTATCTCTTTCTAGTCTGGAAATTGTATATCTTTAGTCTTGTGCCTGACTGGAGTCTTGAGCACCGTGCTGGTGAGAATGGATATCTCCCTTCATCCAGCTCTCAGGATGAGAGCTTCTGCTTCCCACTACTGACCTCTTGGTTCTAGAGCTGGCCTTCCTGGGGATGCTGGGCTGACCTCTTGGTTCTAGAGCTGGCCTTCCTGAGGATGCTGGGCTGACCTCTTGGTTCTAGAGCTGGCCTTCCTGGGGATGCTGGGCTTTCTTTTCACTTGATATCTTTTTTCTTTAAACTGTGAAGGGAGCTGGTATTTAGCCGAACTGTTCCATGCCTCTCTTGAGAGGATCCTGTGACTCTCCCCTTTGTGCCATGAATAGAGCGTATTACAGTAGCCACTTCTAAGCCACCGTAGCAAGTTTGGGTTCCCACAATAAATACCACTTGTCCGGGCTGCATATGCCTTTTCTATGGCTGGGATTTTGGTCTGGTAATACTTAATAAAGGGTTTTTGCATCTCTAGCCAAAAAGATGCACATCTGTTTCATTTCCTGTGATGTGTGTGTCTTGTCTTGGTATCTAGATAATACTGAGGAGTGAATGGGAAAGTATTTTTCCTGTAGCTCTATCTTCCTGAGGTCAACGTGAGTTCCACAGCCACAGTGTAAATGTCCACTCACTTGCCACTACAACAGCTCTCTAAGTCACATTTTAATTGTGTATATGTGTATGTGAGTGTGTGTGTAGGCACTACTCGTTTTATAATGTTTAGATAAGAATATCTCTTATTTTTTAACTTTAATTTTTAAAAATTTAAACGCGATACATTTTTACTATATTCTTTTCCCTCTCTCAATTCCTCCCAGAGCCTCCCCACCTCCCTTGATGTTAATTCTCTCTCTCTCTCTTTCTGCAAAAAAAAAAAACCATACACAAATCAAAATAGGTTTTAAAAATGAAAGAAAAAGAAAGAAAGAAAAGAAAGTCAATAGAGAGAGCGCGCAAGAGAGGGGGAGAG
>NC_034596.1:94472751-94486728 GCF_900095145.1 Mus pahari
GAAGAAGAAGAAGAAGAAGAAGAAGAAGAAGAAGAAGAAGAAGAAGAAGAAGAAGAAAAGAGAAAAGAGAAAAAGAGAACACTCAGGAGGCAGAGGCAGGTGGATTTCTGAATTCGAGGCCAGCCTGGTCTACAAAGTGAGTTCCAGGACAGCCAGGGCTACACAGAGAAACCCTGTCTTGAAAACGAAACAAAACAAAAAAACCCACAACCCATGGAGTCTGTTTTGTGTTGACCTGCCTGGGCATGGGTCCTGCCATAGAGCCTGAGTGATATACCCAGAGACTCTGGGGACAAGGTCAGAAGGTTTTAGAGAAGAATGCGGCCTAGGGACTGTTTTATGATCTTGTCTGAAGATCTGCCTGGGACAGAGCAAGTCCTAGGTGAAGAAAAGTTTAAGCCCAGTCATGGCGGTACAAGCCCTTAATCCCAGCATTCAGGAGGCACAGTCATGCAGATCTCTGAGTTCAAGGTCAATCTACAGAGCAAGTTCCAGGACAGCTAAGCTTGGGCAGAAAAGAAGCTGAGAAGACTGGCTTCCAGGTAGCTAGGAGGAGGGTCTCAAAGCCCACCCTTAATGTGACACACTTCCTCAACAAGGCCACACCTCCTAATAGTGCCACTCTCTAGGGCAACCACACTCCATTGGAGAAAACTGGTTTTCTTCCTTTGTCTGCAGGTATCAATCACAAGCAGATTCTTAGTTATAGGTGGGACTTTGTGTCCATGTCCCCTGCCCAGTGCTGGGATTCTGTCTGGTTTAAACCTGTGCAGGTCTTGTGCATGTTGTGAGAGTCTCTGTGAGTTCATAGGTGTATCTGTCATGTTGTGTCTGAAAGACGCTGTTTCCTTAGAGTCTTCCACCACTCTGGTTCTTAGAATCCCTGTACCTTCTCTTCAGCATAGAGCCCGGAATCTTGGAAGGGTTTGCTAAAGACATTCCATTTAGGGCTGAGTGCTTCAAAGTCTCTCAGTCCCTGTACATTGTCCAATTGTGTGTCTCTGAGTTCGTTCCCATCTTCTGCAAAAAGCATCTCTGATGAGGAATGAGCGAGGCACTGATCCATGGATGCAGCAAGTGTCTTTAGGGGGTACTGTATTGCTTTCTTTCTTTAGCAGAATACTAGTAGTAGAATTTTCCCCTAGGACCATGACCTATCTAGTCTTAGGTTCCTGGTCACTTTGGCATGTGTGTGTTCCATCTCAAGGAGTGTGCCTTAGATTTAAAACAAAACAAAACAAAACAAAACAAAGACCACAAACCTGGTTGGTTACTCCCATAGCATTTCTACCACTATTACACCAGTATATCCTGTAGACACATCTCTGTGGTAAGCCAAAGAGTTTACAGCTGGGTGACGCTGATAGTTACTTTCCTCCTTATGTAGTGTGAAAAGCACCTTTTAGTACACGAACGTTAATCAATAGGGGTGAAACTTCTAGTTGGGCACCAGCTAGATTTAATGGCTCCATGTTAATGGCTTAAATAACCAGTATGACCTCACCGTTAGGTGATTGAGAGTAACCAGTAGACGTGACAATAGTAACCTATGAAGTTTGGGAGGGTCCATGAGACCCCTTTAGCCACAGATCAATAAGATGCAACCCATTCCCGGCCCTGGAGGTTTTACTTGGTGGTATAGGATGTCGCCCTCAGTATATGGTGACTGCATTTAAATCCCTAGATAGATAGATAGATAGATAGATAGATAGATAGATAGATAGATAGATAGAATATATATATAAATGAAAGGGAAACAAAACAAAGGGAAATCCCTTTCATTTATATATATAATATATATCCCTTTCATTTATATATATATTCCATATATGTATCCCTTTCATTTATATATATACTCCATATATATATATGTATATGTATCCCTTTCATTTATATATATACTCCATATATATATGTATATATATCCCTTTCATTTATATATAATCCATATATATCCCTTTCATTTATATATATTCCATATATATGTATACATGTATACACACACACACACACACACACACACACACACACACATATATATATAAGCTTATACAGAGTATGTTATCATATGGCTTTCCAAAAGGCCTCTAGTAGTAGTTGTCCCTCCTTATCTTGCCCCCGTTGCCCCCCACTTTCCCACCTTCTTCGCCTTTGCTCCTCTTTACTCTAGCTTATCTTTATCTTATACTCTCATTCCCTTCCTTGCTTGATCCTCCCCCTCAGTCCCTTACAAACTCCCTAACCTCTGCAGTTCTTCAGGCTGAAATACACGCATCTAAAGCTTAAAAGCTAAAATCCACATAAAAAGAGAAAACATGCAATACTTGTCTTTGGGACTGGGTTATCTCATCCAGGATGATTGTTTCGAGCTCCATCCATTTACCTGCCAACTTTATAATTTCATTTTTCTCCATAGCTGAGCGATATATTCCACTGGGTAATGTGTCACATTTTTGTTACCCATTCATCAGTTGACAGACATCTAGGTTGTTTCCCGTTCTGGCCATGATGAATAGGGCAGCAGTGAGTGTAAATGAGCACGTAACTCTGTAGTAAGAGGTAGAGTCCTTTGGGTACATATTCCAAGAGCTGTATAGCTGGACCTCGCTCGTGGTAGATCTAGTTTTAGCTTGTTGAGGAAGTGCTACCCTGGTTTCCGTAGTAGATGTGCAAGTTTTTGTGCTCCCTAGCAGTGAATATGTGATGACTTCATTCTCTCCAGCACTCGCTGTCACTTGTTATACTGATCTGAACTATTCTGATGGGGTGAGATGGAATCTCAAAGTAGTTTTAATTTGCATTTCCTTGATGACTAAGGATGTCAAACATTTTAAAAGTACTTCTCAGCCATTTGATGTCTCATCTTTTGAGAATTCTATTTAGTTCTATATCACATCTTTTAATTGGGTTGTTGTCTTAGCCAGGGCTTCTATTCCTGCACAAACATCATGACTAAGGAGCAAGTTGGGGAGGAAAGGGTTTATTTAGCTTACACTTCCATGTCGCTGTTCATCAAAAGGAAGTCGGGGCTGGAACTCAAGCAGGTCAGGAAGCAGGAACTGATGCAGAAGCCATGGAGGTATGGTACTTACTGGCTTGCTTCCTCTGCCTTGCTCAGCTTGCTTTCTTCCAGAACCCAAGACTAAGCAGCCCAGGGATGGCACCACCCACAATAGGCCCTCCCCCCTTGATCACCAACCTAGAAAATACTCCACAGCTGGATCTCATGGAGGCATTTCCCCAACGGAAGCTCCTTTCTCTGTGATAACTCCAGCCTGGGTCAAGTTGACTCACAAAACCAGCCAGTACAGTTGTTTTCTCGATGTTCTGGGGCTGTTGTCTCCCCCCCCCAATCCCAGTTCTGTATATATTCTAGATAATAACCCTCTCCCAGTTGCACAACTCGTAAAACATTTTCCCACTGGCTTGGTTGCTGCTTTATTCAAATGGTGATGTCCTTTGTGGTGCAGAGGCTTTATAGCATCATGGGGTCCTGTTTACTAATTGTTGGTTTTAGTGTCTGGGCTCTCAATGTCCTTTCCAGACATGTGGCAATGAGCTCAGGCCTATTCCCTGTGTTCACATCTAGCAGATGCAGGGTATCCGGTCTTACATTGAGGTCCTTTACTCATCTGAACTTGAGTTTGGTGATGGATAATATGGTATGGATCTATTTTCATCCTTCTGCATCCTATCCACCCTGACCAGTACCATTTGTTGAAGATACTGTCTTTTTTTTTCCAGTGTTTGGCTTCTTTGTTAAAAATCAGGCGTCCATAAGTGTGCAGAATTATGTCTGGCTCCTTGCTCCTGTTCCATTGATCAGTGGTGTCTGTTTTGTGCCAACGTCATGCTGTTTTTATTATAATAGCTCTGTAATGCACCTTGAAACCTGGACGGGGATACCTTCAGCAACTATATTATTATTCAGGAATTATTCACAGTTGTTTCGACTATCCTGAGTTTTATGTTTTATTTAAAGTTGAAGTTTTTTTTTAAGTTTTATTAATCATTATGTTGGAGTTTCTATGGTGAGTGCATTGGATCTGTAGATTTCTTTGGGTAGGATGGCCATTTTCACTCTAGTAAAAAACTACCAATTCACAGGCGTGAGCAATCTTTTCATCTTCTGGTGTCTTCTTTAATTTCTTCCTTCAACGTCTTAAGTTGGGGGGGGTGTTTTGTTTTAACTATACAAGTCTTTCACTCACTTGGTTAGAGTTATCTTAAAATATTTTTTATTCAGCCAGTTGTGGTGGCGCACGCCTTTAATCCCAGCACTCTGGAGGCAGAGGCAGGCGGATTTTTGAGTTCGAGGCCAGCCTGGTCTACAAAGTGAGTTCCAGGACAGCCAGGGCTATACAGAGAAACCCTGTCTCGAAAAACCAAAAAAAACCCGACTTTTTTTATTCAGTCTGTTGTAAAAGCCACTCTTTTCCTGGTTTATTTCTCAGCATGTATGTTAGTTGTATGAAGGAAGGCTACCAATTTTTGTTTTAATTCTGCTACTTGGCTAAGGTGTATGTCAGCTGTAGAAGTTTCCTGATGGAGTCTTTAGGATTTTTTTTTATATATAAATTAATATCATCTACAAATAAGGATGCTTTGACATCTTTCTTTTCTGTGTGGATCTCCTTGATATCCCTCAGTTATCTTACTGTGTTAGCTAAGGTTTCAAGTACTATATTGATAGCTATGGAGAGAATGGATATTCTTGTCTTGTTCCTGGTTTTAAAAGAAATGCTTTGAATCTCTCTGTAGTTAAAATGTTGGCGGTGAGCTTGCAGGGCATTGCCTTTATTATATTGGGATGTGTCCCTTGTATCTCCCCTCTCGTCAGAACTGTTACAATGAAAGGATGTTAGATTTTGTCAAAGGCCTGCTCTGCATCTAATGAGATGATTATTGGTTTTCTCCATCAGTTTGTTTATGGGGTGGATGACATTTACTGATTTCTTGTATGCTGAACCACAGTGCATGCTCTTTTTGATGTAATCTTAAATTCAGTTTACAAGTATTTTCTTGTGAGTTTTTGATCTCTAGTTTTCTTTTTTTCTTGGGACTGTGTGTGTTTTGGGTATCAGAATAATAGTGGCTTTGTAAAATGAATTAGGAAATTTTCCTTCAGTTTCTATTTTGTTGAATAATTGAATAATTGGAAGAGTATTGCCATTAGTTCTTTGAAAATCTGGTAGAATTCTGCACTGAATCCATCTGTCCCTGAACTTTTTTTTTTTTTTTAAGTTAAGAAAAATTTTTTTTTAATTACTAATTCTATTTCACTAGAGGATATGGGTACGTTTGATTTTTTTTAAATTTCATTTTGATTTAACTGTGGTACATTATATATAACAAGAAATTCATCCATTTCTTTTGGGTTTTCAAGTTTTGTAACATACAAATTTTTAAAATATTTTCTAAGTATTCTCTCAAATTCCTCAGTGTCTGTAGTAATATCTCCATTTTCATCTCTACTTTTATCAATTTGAATATTCTCTCTGTGTCATTTGGATACTTTTTTCAAAGAATCAACTCTCCATTTCATTGATCCTTTATATGGTTGTTTGTTTCTATGTTACTGACTTCAGCTCTGAGCTTATTTTTTCCCATCTACTCTTTTTTAAGTGCTATTTCTTCTTGCTTTTCTAGAGCTCTCCAGTGTGAAGTTATTTGTATGAGATTTCTCCGGGGTTGTGTTTATCTGTTTGTCTGCTTTAATTTAAGCAGTTTAGTTCTATGGCCCTGCCTCTTAGAAAGTCCTTCACTCTGTTCCATAATGTTGTATTTTCATTTTCATTCAATTCTCCAAAATATTTTAATTTCCTTCTTGATTTCTGTTTATACCCAGTTTTCATTCGAAGCCAGGTGATAGTAGCACATGCTCTTAATCCCAGGACTCAGAAGGCAGAGGCAGGCGGATCTCTGTGAATTTGAGGCTATCCTGGTCTACAGACTGAATATCAGGGCTACACAGAGAAACCCTGTCTCAAAACCAAACCAAACCAACCAACCAAAAAAAACAAAAACAAAAACAAAAACAAACAAAAAACAAAAAAAACCAACTATTTTCCTTCAGTAGTGAGTTGCTCAGTTTTCATGAGTTTGTGTACTTTCTGTAATTTCTACCATTGTTGATATCCAGCTTTTAAAAATCAAGGATGCTCTGACAGGAGGCAGGGCGTTATTTCAATTTTTTAAAAAAATTTCTGTTGAGATGTGCTTTCTGTTCTCTTACGCGGTCAGTTTTGAGGAAAGTTCCATGGGCTGCTGAGAAAAACAGTGTATTCTTCAGTGTTTGGCTGGGATGTTCTGGAGAAGTGTTCGAGGTCTGGCTGATTTATGCCATTATTTAACTCCAGAAGTTCTCCACTTCGTTTTTGTCAGAATGACCTGCCCACTGGTAAGAATAGAGTATTGAAGTCAACCACTCTCGCTCTGCTAGGGGTTGATATGTAATTTAGCTGTAATAGTGTTTCTTTTATGAACTTAGGTGCCCTTGGGTTTGGTGCTTAGAATTGTAATACCTTCTTGGCGGATTTCTCCTTTCCTATCTCTCCTGATTAGTTTTAGTTTGAAGTCTATCTTTTTGGATATTAAAAAAGCTACACCTGTGTGATTGTTTATATATGCTTGGCCCAGGGAGTGGCACTATTTGGAGGTGTGGCCTTGTTGGGAGTAGGTATGTCACTGTGGGTGTGGGCTTTAAGACCCTACTCCTAGCTGCCTGAAAGTCTGTCTTTCACTAGCAGTCTTCAGATGAAGATGTAGAACTCTCAGCTCCTCCTGCACCATGCCTGCCTGGATGTTGCCATGTTCCTGCCTTGATGATACTGGACTGAACCTCTGAACACGTAAGCCAGCCCCCAATTAAATGTTGTCTTTTATAAGACTTGCCTTGGTCATGGTGTCTGTTCACAGCAATAAAACCCTAACTAAGACAACCTGCTTGTTTCTTATTTTGATTTTGTTGGAATAGCTTTTTCAGTTTTTTCCCCTAAGGTGATCACTATCCTTGGTTGTGAGTGTGTTTCTTTGATGCAGCAAAGATAGATCTTGTTTTCTAATTCAATTTGTGAGTCTGTGTTTTCAGGTTGGGGAACTGAGATCATTAGTATTGAGATTATTCATGGGCAATGTTGGTTAGTTTCTGAAAGTTTTGTCATTTTGTGTGTTTTTCCCCTCCTTTGACTAACTGTTGTGGGATTATTTATTCCTCTTGAGTGCCACTAAACTCCTCCTCAGACTGTTTTCCTTTTTCTGTGGTGACTGGTTGTCTTTCTGGGTATGGTAGTCTGGACTGGCATCTGTGGTCTCTTAGAGCTTGTAGAACATTCATCCAGTCCCTTCTGCCTTTCAAGGGCTCCACTGGAAAGTTAAGTGGACCTATCTTTTTATGTCACTTTATATTTTCCCCTTGCGTCTTTTTAATATCCTTTCTTTGTTTTGTAAAATTAGCATTTTGGTTATTATATGTCATGAAGTTTCTTTTCTGGTTCTGTCTCTTTGGGGTTCTGCATGCCTTTTGTACCTTGATGTGCATCCCTCTCTCTCTTTAGATCGGGAAATTTTCTTCTATTATTCTGTTAAAAATATTTTCTGTGCCTCTAACCTGAGTGTCTTCTTCTTCCTGTATCTCTATTATTCATAGGTTTTGTCTTTTCATAATGTCCCGGATTTCTAGGACGTTTTGTACATTGAATTTTTTAGATTTTATGCTTTCTTTGACTGAGCTATCCATTTCTTCTAACTTACTTTCAAGATCTGAAATTCTTCCTGTCTTTGATCTCTTTTAAGCTGTTGGTGAGGCTTAACTCTGAGGTTTTTGTTAGATACCCTATGTTTTTGTTTTGTTTTGTTTTTTCTTTTATTTCCAGTTTGGGTTTTCTTTAGTGATATGACTTCTTTGCTAAATTCTACCTTCAGATCTTGAATTGTTTTATTTCATTATTTCACTCAATTGTGTGTTTTCACAGTCTTCATTAAGTCTTCATCCATACCCTTTTAAAGAATCTTAAACATTCATATTGCTATTTTGAAATCCTTATCTTCCATTTCAGCTAAATTTCCTTTCTCAGGGACTAACACAATAGGGTTGCTGACTTCTGGAGGAGGCACGTTATCCTAATTGTTCATGTTTATGTTTTTGTGCTGGGATCTAGGCATCTTAAATGATAACTGAGATCTAAGTTCCTTAAATGATTGAAGTATTGCTTGGTATGGACATCTGGTCTCATCTTTGTTGGGTGGGTGTCCCATCCTTTGGTTGTTGTTACCCACTCTGGTTCCTAGCCAGGTATGATATCTGGGGATCCCTGGTAGAGAGCAGTTTTAGTCCCAGCTAAGTGGTGGGTGTGGGGTCCCTGGTAGAGAGTTGTTTTGTGGGTCATTAGGGAGTCACAAAAGAATGGAGATAGGTTGGGGAAAAAAGTCTGAGAATGACCATGCAGAATAACTAGGGACCCTGGGTCACCAAGAGGTCTAGTCCCAAGGGAATAGAGGCAGACTGAGAGGAGGTTGTCAGGCAGGCAAGCTGTAACAGGGCTAAGGGGAACTCTGGAGAGTCTGGGATGGAAGACAGGAAGGAAGATGAAGGTTCCCTACTTGAATCCAAGCCTAGTATGGTAGCTAGTATGACCCCTGAGAGAGACGTTGTGCAGGTCAGCAGAGTCACAAAGGACTGGAGATGAGCTAGAAGGAAAGGCTGAAAAGGGGTAACAAGGGAGACCCTGGGTCTGCACCAAGAGCCTGATTCTCTAGGGTATGGAGGTAGGCTAGAACAGGGGACTCTTGTGGGCAGTTGCAGCAGGACTAAGGGAAGTCTGAGGCGACTATTCTCTTAATGAATTTGCAAGGATCTTCTTCTTACAACCACTGTGGACTGTATTCTTGCTCTTCCTTTGGGCTTCAGCAAGCAATCTGAATGCAGTCCTCCATCCTCAGTGAGATTGTAGCCCAGTTGACTGAATGCTTGCCTACTATGCATAAAGCCCCAGGCTCAGTTCCTTCCTCCACATTAAACTTGGTATGATAGCATATTCTTGTAGTCCCAGGATACCTGTTAGGATCCAGCAGGAGGATCAGAATTTCAAGGTCATCCTCAACTCCATAATGTTTAAGACTGACTACGTTGCATGAAGTTCTGTCTTTAAAAGTTCAAAGTCAATCCTTCAACCCGGGCGTGGTGGCTCACGCCTTTAATCCCAGCTCTCGGGAGGCAGAGGCAGGTGGATTTCTGAGTTTAAGGCTAGCCTGGTCTACAAAGTGAGTTCCAGGATAGCCAGGGCTAGACAGAGAAACCCTGTCTTGGAAAAAAAAAAGTCAATCCTTCATCCTATGACTGAAGACTGGTATTGCCTCCGTTGTGTGGGAAAACTGAAGTACAGTGGTTAGATAAGTTATTCTAAGTCAGATGGCTAGTCAATGGTGGTGTTGTGATTCAAACCTCATTCAGCCCTGATTTAAATAGAGCATGGCTGTCAGGCCTTGAGACTCTCCAGGGTCTAATGGAAAATAGAACCATGGCCTGCTTCTGTGTGTTTGCCATCATTAGATTTGTGTATGATATTATAGAAGAAATATTTCTTGAGCTAGAGTCTTGCTGTGCAGCCCAGGCTAGCCTCAAACCTGAGACAGTCTCCTGCCTTAGCATCCCAAGTAATGGAATTACAGGCATGTGCCTCCACACCTGACTAGGATAATAGTGTCTGGATATCCCACATTGGGGGTGCGGTGTGTGTGTGTGCGCGTTTCTCCCTTCTTGTTATCTCGTGTCAAATATAAATTTCCGTTGGTTCAACTGGAATCTTTTGAATCGCCACTGTGTAATCAACTTAACTCTAGGGCTTTTCCTTTAAAGATAGAGTTCAAGGCAGGTGTGAATTTGGATGGGAATATCACCCCCTTCTCTCTATGGTTGCTAGCCTTCAGTAATGAGTGTAGAGACAACCTGGCTGGTAGGATGGATGGTAGCTGTTATTTTGTCACCTGCAGAAATGACAGACCTATTCCACTCACTTTACAGCTATGTCAGGAACTCCATTGCCACCACTTCAAACTCACGGATGTTATTAGACCGACCTGTCTCCCTGTGTTTTAATGAGAGGCGCATATAGCATGTTACCTATTTGTCCCATAGTTTTAGAACTGAGCCTTCGGATGGTGGCTCTGTTCTTTCTGTGCATTTTCTTTCATTGGCTTAAAAACAAAAACCATCTGACAGACAGATCTGCCCTGGTTGCCAGAGAGAGGCTCCTTGTTACAGAAACCTGGACTAAGGTGGACCCAGTATGAAGAGGAAGAGATAAAACTGTCACGCCACAATGGCTGCCATGTGTGGTTATTGGAGAGTGGCCATTGCCTTGTAACCACTGGAAAGGCATTGGGATTGCGTGTGATTTTCAACTGAGTCAACATACCCTCCTTTTCTGATGGCTCAGAGATTGCTCCAGTCTCTTGCAAAATCTTAAGTCACCATGTGAGGTATGAATGGCCACAGACTTCACATAAGTAAAGAAACAGTGCCACTCACACATGCTATGACAACAGAGCACTCTCTGTAGTGCAGGAGATCAATAGACACCCCCACCCACCACCACTGAGATTCGGCTTTCATCCTCAGCGAGCGATAAGGTTCTTTTGACCACCACCTATCCTATGGCTTTACTGTCACAGGGACTCTTTGTCGCTAAATCTCTATTTGAGACTATACAATTCTCCTCTGTGGGTATTTAACACTACTTTTTGGTTTATGTTTCAAAGAGTAACTATAACCAACTGCCATTTGTGTTATCTGGCTCAGTGATGATAACAAATTAGCAAATGCTTAACAACTATCTCAAAGGAAAACTGAGTATGGCTGATCCGAGCACCAGCCTGGTCTTAATGTTGTAAATACTCCGAGTGAAGCCACTGATGGCAGAAGGCAGATCCAGTGGAATGAGCTTCATCAACAACCAGGAGCCTCAGTAGTTGGGAAAAGTTGCCTATGTGCTAAACTTTAAAATAATAATAATAATAATTTCAGATAAAAGAAACAAACAAACTAGGCTTCCAATTTATCTTGGAAAAAATGGGAGATCTGGTCAACCGGGCCTGCATTTGCACATGGTAACCACTCCCTGAAGACAGACTGCGGATGCTCCCTTGGAGCAAGCTCACTGCATCCCATGCTTCTGCCCATGGCTCAGTGTCACCTGCCATTCATCTCTGTGTTTGGCTTCTCTCTTGTCTCTTGGTTTAAGCATTATGTTTGAAAGAGAAACAAACGAGCAATCTCAATGCCCAACTTTGGATAGAAAACTCAAGAAAGGGTCGCCCAGCAAGCCTCCCACCATGGATGTTGTTTCTAATTGCTCCCTGTTGAATCACGGGGCCAGCAAGGTTCTCCTGATAAGATACATGGAGATTTTATTCCATTTTGGTCGTTTTCCTTCTGGTCATCCAAACCAGTAGGCACAAGTGCCGTTTCTACTTAGGGTATTTAATTAATGAGGCTCATCCAGAAACTTGTGAACTGTGTGGCAGGCTAAAGATTTCCCTCTAGGGATATTAAGGCCCACTGACTGGAAATGGTGCAAAGTGACAGGTTTAGAGGAAACTCAGCACGGTAATTAAGAACACATCAAGTCCTGTACAGTGAGCAGATGACAGATCATGGCAGAATTAAAAAATAGAATCTCTGAGCCCTCCTTGGACAACAGCCATGTTGACTTTGGAAAATGCTCAAGTATTGGGGGAAGGGGAAAGACTGATCTCTAGCCTGAACTGTAGAATGCCCAGAGTCACCAACATCACGCAGGGATTGGATCATGAACATCAATATCATTCTTTATGATTATTGAGGGATCCATAAGGTGTTAGACATTTAAATGTCCTGTTCTTGCTGGGGTAGAATATGTCCACAGAAGATCAAGGAATAAGGGGTTGGAACAGGGTTTGCTGGGGTGTGTGGGGACTCCTTGGGCTACCGGCACAGCTGGACATCTGCCTACCACCAGTGGCAGACGGAATGATTTCCCTAAGAGTCCCTCTCCTCTGACAGCCACAGTAATGGGAGCACAGTGGTCGCTCAGTGGAACTACAGGCGAAGGCAGCGTGAAGTTTCTTTTCTTCATAAAAAAAACGATGGTTCTCTTTCTTGCCATCAATCAGAGAGGACTTGATTACCTTGCTTCCTTCTCCTGCTTCTTCACCTGACAGGGTCGAATCTCATGTCAATGGATGGGACTTACCCATCCCCCCACCTCCCATCAGGTGTGCACCATGGCATTATGCGATGTCTCCAATAACTGAGTATGAAATCCTTCCTCACTGAGGACTTTAGAGGGGACTATAGTTTTGCCTAGAGTCGTGTGGTTTGTTGTTGTTGTTCGGTTTTTGTTTGGTCAGTTTGTGGTTTTTCAGAACAGGGTTTCTCTGTATAGCTCTGGCCTTGCAAAAGAGAAGGCTTCCTGTGCAAAGACAGGAAGAATTGTATTGTCAGAAAATGGCTGTGTTCTCTGTATTGCCTCCGTCAGGGCCCCTCTGCTTGCATGTTTCAGGAGCTCACTTGGACTGGCTCAACACAAATCATACAATTCTCTTTAAGGGCACATGGGACTGTGGGGCAGGGAGCACAGGTGAGCCTCTTAGGAATCCTAAAGCAGGTAGAAACCAGCCAGAGATCAGCAGCCCTTCTCCCCACCCCCCAGCCTCTTTCTTTTGCTCTCTGCTCATGCCTGTGCTGTTTTTTATGCTTTCTGATCCTCCTCACTCCAGGTTGCTAACATCACTCCTCAGACACTGAGATTCTAGCTCCTCAGTTGACACAACTAACAATCGCCTACTGTTTCTTTGTCCCAAGTCTACATTCTTTGGGGGGGGTGCGGAATCTGATGAGCAAATGTATGTCAGCTGTTTATCCCTGTCAAATCAAATGATCCCTGTGGGCGGAAACAGGGCCATACCCTCAAATCTTATCTTCTATGTTGTACCTCTTACTGTAAGTCTTACTTCTATATACCCAGAGGCTCCTTTCCCAGTATAATCAAACATTTATCGACAGTCACAAACCCTATCCCCATCCTCGATGGAGAATATTCCAAGTGCTATTGCGTTGCAGCAAGAAGGTTCTCCGACCCTGAATGTGTATGTCCATTTTCTACAACATATTACACTGGAAGTAAAAACAATCACACTAAAATTTCCCCTCCAGTCTCTGTATTGTACCACAGAAACACCTGCACATCTGTGTTTACTCGTACACATTCATAGTAGCTAAGGACTATTTATAGCTAAGTAAAATTCCATCAACTAGTAACTAGATAATGAAAATATGGTATGTATACACAATGAAATTTTATTTAGCTATAAAAGAAAAGTGAAATTTTAGAAGAGTCATAGATGTATAAAGTATTTTAGGTGCAGAAAAGTGCATACATTGGTAAAATACAATTTTAGGCTAGGTGCTCTAAACACTCAGAATGACAGTATCACAGGTTCTCTGTCATATGTGGACCCTAGCTTTCAGTGTGTGTGTGTGTGTGTGTGTGTGTGTGTGTGTGTGTGTGTAGAGGCTATGAAAGGAGGTAAGGGACCACAAGAGGAGGAAAAGAGGTGTTGAGGAGGGGCGGGCAAGTGATCTAACACATATGACATGAAGAAACATGAAGAAAGGAGATACTGCCTGTGGAAGGACACAAGGACGGAGAGAGGTATATGGGTTACTTTTCTTTATCTGTGATAAAAAACAAAACAAAACAAAACAAAACCAAGGCAATGTATAGAAGAGTTTATCTGAGATAACAGTTCCAAGGGGATAAGAGTCCATCATGTCCAGGAGGCACAGCAACAAGCTGAGGGCTCACACCTTTCTTTTTCTTTTTTAAATTATTATTTTCTTTATTTACATTTCAAATGCTATCCCGAAAGTTCCCCCCCCCGCCCCTGCTCCCCTACCCACCCACTCCCACTACTTGGCCCAGGCCTTCCCCTGTGCTG
>NC_034596.1:94487618-94522462 GCF_900095145.1 Mus pahari
TTGCAATCCCACCAGCAATGGAGGAGTGTTCCTCTTTCTCCACAACCTCGCCAGCATCTGCTGTCACCTGAATTTTTAATCTTAGCCATTCTGACTGGGGCTCACACCTTTCAACAAAAGTCTGGAGCAGAGAGAGCAAACTAGATGTGGCTTCAAAATTTTAACTCTCAAAGCCACCCCCAAGTGACAGACATGACAGACATACTTCCTCCAACAAGGTCATACCTCCTCAACCTCCCAAACGGTGCCACCAACTGAGGACCAAATGTTCTAATATCTGAGCCTATGATGGACAGGCTCATTCAAAGCATGCATGGGGAGAATCAACCAAAAAATTAAGTATATTTCTTATTTAAAACCATTTTATGCCATAATGAAACCTAGGACTTTGTATGCTAATTTTAAAAAAGTATTAATTTTTAAAAGGCCCTTTAGGGAAAGGACTGGAGTATAGGAACCCACCACGCATCTCACATCCATTTGTTATCCACTGGCAGTGAGCATAAACACTATCCAAAGGTCAAAGGTAAAATGCAGCTCTGAAATACAGATTCAGATTTAGGAGGAGTCATCATGAGACTCCAGCTTTCTCAAGATGACCTGCCCCCCAAGACACATCAGTGGACTGCACCAGCAGAGACGACCCTCTAGGTCTCTCTCTGTGCCTCCTTATGGTCTCTGGTCTCTCTACTGCTCCCTGTATGAGTAACTAACCTAAGGGTTCCAAAAGCTTTTAAAATACAAACTCAGGGGGTGGGGAGATGGTTCAGAGGTTAAGAGCACTTGCTATTCTTGCAGAGGATCTGGGTTCAGTTCCCAGCACCCATATGGCATCTCTCAATCATCTGAAAATCCAGTTTCAAGAGATCTGATGCCCCCTTCTGGCCTCCACGGGTACCTGCACCCACATGGTGCACATACAGACAAGTAGGCACACATACATGCACATTTTTTTTTAATTTAAAAATTAAATATGAACTCAGAGGATCTGGGTATTCTTACTGCAGGGTTCTCTAAATATCACACCAAGGCTATTCATCATAGCACATAGAAAGCAGCACACTTATTTAAATTGTTAATTCTTTGTCCTTTGTTTCCATTGTTAATTTATTTAAATGAAACACAAAAGTATTCTGTGGTTTCTTTTGCTAAAGTTTTACCTTTGTTATTTTGATTATTTTGTTCATGTGTGTGGATGAAGGGGGCACGAGTGTGCAGTGGCTCATATGTGAGGGTCAGAGGACAACTTGGTGGAGTCAGATTTTTCTTTCTACTTTTATGTGGGTTTCAGAGATCTAACAGGGGTCAGCATGCTTTGCAGGAAGCAATTATACCCAGCGAGTCATCTCAGGAGTCTATGTCCCATGGTTTATTGGCTCCTGTTGCTTAGGATAAGGTTAAATTAGAATGTTAAAGTACTACAGTTTATATAACACATTAAGGATGTGATATCTGAGGCTGAAGGTCTACATGACCACATGACAGAGACTTTCTGAAGGACAGAAAAGCCGCTTCGGGGTTTCTTATCCATTGAGGGGTCCACTCCAAACCTTTAGAAAACAATTTTGTATTTACCTTTGAACTTCAATAAAACTCCTAAGTGACTTCTTAAATGTCCCTGTTTCTTTAACAAGCGCTATCTACAGGGCTTCAGCGTAACTGCAGGGGGATGTCTCTAAATAGTTAACAAGGCTAACTGTTCTCCCTCAGCGAGAAGGGGTTTCCAGCACAGTTGACCTTGTATTCGAGGAATGTTCCCAGTGCTGCATTGCCACTTACTGTGAACAACAGCAGGTGTGGAGGGTGACAGACATGAATCTGTCTCCATCCCTATTCCAGTCACCCTCTCAGTGGCTTTGTTAGTGCCCTAAATAAATCTCGGAGTCATTAGGTTTCTTGTTAATGGGTTGCTTTTCATAAACGTTGAATATGTACATTTCAAAAATAAAAATATTGAGCCAGATGTGGTGGCGCACACCTTTAATCCCAGCACTCGGGAGGCAGAGGCAGGCGGATTTCTGAGTTCGAGGCCAGCCTGGTCTACAGAGTGAATTCCAAGACAGCCAGAGATAGACAGAAAAACCCTGTCTCGAACCTCCGTCCCCCCCCCTCCAAAATAAATAAAATGAAAAAAATAAAAATATTAGTCTAGTGTCAAGAAACTGGGGGTTGATGTGTCAACACGGTAAGTTATTATTAGAAGCTTTGGGTTCAGTGGTCAGCTCTGCATGTTAGAAGCAACTGTTTGTGAAGACGAGGCCATCTATGGCTATTGCAGAACAATGTTAACCCTGCGTAACGGAAGCAGCATGCCTACGGGGTGAAAAAAACCTTACTTCACGGTGGGTACATAGACTAGAAGTGGGTGGCACGCTTGCATAATTATTCAGAAGGGTTCTGAGCATGTGCCTGAAGGAGAAAGTCACAGAACTCTACACTTTCTCTTAGCAAACAAGTGGGATTTCCCCTCCAGGGGAGGCTAATATATCAACAGCCCCCAAGCCAAGTACTGCTTTTGACTGACATACATACAGACATACATACATACATACATACATACATACACACAAGATTTACTCCATGTAGGACGGATACCTGGCTAACCGTGCTGATCTGAATCCCTCTCCAGCTGCTGTTCCAAACTTTAGCAACTCATCTCTTCCCTTCCCTGCCCTATATTAAAGTCACCTTGCACGGTCTATGTTAGTACCTAAGGGTCAACAACAGGTTTCTCTTTGGAGTTCATCTCACTTTGGAGCTCAGCGCATAGATCATCTTACATGGGGAGCCAAGGACTGGATCCATTCAGAAAGACTGAATAACTGCATGCAGGAAGGCTGAACCAAAGAACTGAGTCCATTTTCCCACCCAAGAAACTCCACGATCCATGCCAGTGATCTCTATTACATTTTTTGTCATTTGGCCAGTTCTCTCATCACATCAGTGTTGGCCCTGATAAAACCTAAATTGGAAGCTGACTTCACAAAATGAAATCTGCCTTGGAACAAGCCACTCTCTGACTGGTCATGCTGCCCTTTCTTCTGAGAGAGGATTGCTTATCTAAACAAATAGACCCCTCCCCCCACCTATTCAGCCCCAAGGATATTAGGCAAGTGGTCTCGGGATGCAGAACAGTTGATCACACGAAGGAAAACAGTAATTCTGTCAGTTCAGTAGTGATGGCTTTTTTATAGCTCCGATGATCTGCATGAAATAGTAAAAGGATTTTGAAAAATATTTAAAAGGATACTTCCCTTTTAAAATTCCATTTGCTTCTGAGATTTTGGTATTTGCCACTTCCCTCTCCCCCCCCCCCCGCCCCCCAGAAGATGCCTCTGTTCTTTTAGCTAAGTGGCCCCGGCATGTAGAGGGAAGTACTCATGCAAGGTGCTCTGCTCCCTTGTTCCCTGTTTCTCCATCTGTAACATGGAGCTGGTAACAGTAACATCAGAGTAGCTATAAAGAGGAAATAAAACAAACGCAGACGCAGCATTAAGAACCCTCTCTGAGCCGGGCGTGGTGGCACATGCCTTTAATCCCAGCACTTGGGAGGCAGAGGCAGGCGGATTTCTGAGTTCGAGGCCAGCCTGGTCTATACAGAGTGAGTTCCAGGACAGCCAGGACTACACAGAGAAACCCTGTCTCGAAAAAAAAANCNAAAAAAAAAAAAAAAAAGAACCCTGTCTGAGTGCATGTCATACATGCTCGCTCTTAGTCCCAGGACAAATGGCTGTGAGACTCTGTCTAAAGTCTTGGTCAGACGTCCCAGCATGTCTCTATCGGTTACTTATTCCAAACCCCCCAACAAGAAGCATCCCGAAGGCCAGGCTCAGCCAATAAAGGTGTTTGCTGCTGAGCCTGACGACCTGAGTTCAATCGCTAGAACCCTCATGCTGGAAGGAGAGAACTCTCACAAAGTAAAGCTTTGCTCTGGCATACCATTGGAAGGTATACAATCTATCCTGGCAGAAAAGGCCTGGCGGCAGAGACAGGAAGCTGCCAATCACATGGCATCTAGTCAGGAAGAAGTGAATATACTTCACTTCAGTGAGGGTTGGCTGTAAAACTTGAAGACTGGGCTATAAAGGCCCAGGAATGCACTTCTTCCAGCAAGGCCCCCACCTCCTCACGGTTCCACAACCATCCCAATATCATTACCAGCTGAGAACCAAGTGTCCACTCACTCGAGCTTATGGAGGAGACTCACATTCAAACCACAATCGATCTGTCCTCTCTCCCCCTCCCCCTCCCCTCTCTGAAACATCGTCTTAAACTAACAGTGCCAGTGAGGGTGTCTTGTCCTCACGTGGCAAAGCCAGCGCTTTGACTTGAGAATACCCCTGTTTCAGGAACCCCATCTTTTAAATGGACACTTTGGTGATTCTGGCTAGGGTTCGTGCAGTCAGCAGTGGCACAGAAGCAACACTAAGCACAGCCAGGATGCAGAGAGTCCCTTATAGGGCAGGTCCAGGATATAGCTTTTTCATTGAATAGTGAATTTTCAATTATGAATATGGAAGTTAGAGCTTAGAAATATGGAAGAAGAATCCTGCACACGCAGGACTTGCCAGCGGAAAGGACAGGAGGCAAGCCTGGACGGACAGACTCCATCAACTCCACCCCACTTGGCTCAGCTACATACACAGCACTGTCATCTCTCCCATTGACATCCTGGTTATTGAACTCAATCCCCTGGATGCCTGGATGCATATTCTCTCCTGTGTCTGCCTGTGAAAGTTTTCCATTTTATATAGACATGGCCTCTGAGAACTGAAGTGTCCATAGATCTTCTATGCTTGCTTTCATATGAACGGGGTTTAATCTCTGTATTTTCTGTTTTCCCATTGAATTGGGAAGTGTTAGTCTTAGATATTAGGCATCAGATTTAATGTTCTAGTTAGGTTTCCCATTGCTGTGAAGAGACCCCATGACCAAGGCAACTTTTATAAAGGACAACATTTAATTGGGGGTGGTTTACAGTTTCAGAGGTTCAGTCCCTTATCATCATGGCAGGAAGCATGGCAGCATCCAGGAAGACTTGGTGTTGGAGAAGGAGCTGAGAGTTCTACATCTCGATCTGAAGGCAGCCAGGAAGCAGACTCCTCTCCTCTCTGCACTGGGCGGAGCTTGAGCCTAGGACCTCAAGGACCACCACCACAGTGTCACATTTCCTCCAACAAGGCCACACCTATTCTAACAAGGACACCTCCTAATAGTGTCACTCCCTGTGGGTGAAGCTTTCAAACACACGAGTCTATGGGGGGCCATTTCTATTCAAGCCACTACATGTAAGGAACTGAGTTTCTGTTAAAGTTCAGATTTCGAGAGTCACCTGGGTTATTTTATTCAGGACATTTGCATCAAGGATATGGAGGGGATGTCTGGGAGATGAGAAATCCATGGAAACTAGACCCACCCTGCAAAAAAAAAAAAAAAAAGAGTTCATCTCCCCTTTCTCAGGTCAAGCCAGTCTACAAGCGACATCTCCTGGCAGTCAGACTCCAGTATGCCCGCTGGTCTCCCAGCCTGATGAAAGCACAGATGTCTCCAGATGTTTCAGATTGGCCTCTGGACTTCTGAAGACCCACCTGCACCTGGCCCTGGTTTTGTCAGCAGGATCAGCCTCTCTGTGTGGGCATCAGCCTTACCTCCTCCTCTCTCCTGGTCCTTCCCCCTCTCTGACAGCTCAAAAACCTCATTCATCGGTCCAATTTTCTTTCCACATCAGTTTCCCTTTTCTTGGCTCAGCCCCCTAATCTTGTCTCTCCTCAAGGTTATCTTGATAAAAGCCTGGCTGGCTGCCTTCTTTGTATGTCTTTTGACTATATATTCCCTATGTTCCTTTTGGTATCAAGGGATGAATTATTCCTGAGTTTCTCTTTGGGCTTTTTTTTTTCCTAGACTGCGGTAGCATTCATTATTTTTTTACATTGTACAAAATGTATTGTTTTATAGGCTGTTCTCTGAGTTTCTAGAAACCTTACTGAAAGCACAAATTCGCTGAAGATGGCCTCCTCTCTTGGCACAGCAAGCAACCAGATGGCAGTGAGGCACAGCCTGTGTGTTACAACACAGGCGCCTATGTTTGGGAAGTCCTGCGTGTTACAACACAAGCTCCCATGTTTGGGAAGTCCAGTGATTTGCTTGATAATATGATCTTCATTCATTTTTGGAAGCCTTCATGTGATTGTCTGAATTCTAGAAATGCCTTACAAAGTTGACACCTCTGTGATGTTCTGCCAGCTCACATGTCCTCATGGGATGGCCAGGTTAGGCCCAGGGGAAGTTCCACTCCATCCAGGGAAGGGAGGTGGGAGAGCCCCCAGGAAGTCCCTCCTTGGTGAGATGCCATTGTCTTGAAATTGGGGATGACTGCTTCTGCTCTGTGCTGCTGTCTACAAGTCCAGGGGCAGCACTTCCCACACTCCCAGAATGCCCGGCACTACCATTTCCCCACCCAAAGTATTGTCTCCTAATTCCACTAGTTGCTTCTCCCTTCTGCCTCTTTGAACTTCTTCTCTGAGCTCTTTCAGAAATGGCACCACCCTTTACATGAAGACGTGAGAAGTCCTCTTCCTCTACACACAGCTGCCCAGCCTTGTTTGACTGTCCTTCTTAGTTACCCTTTCATGTTCAGGCTAGAACAAGTGACAGAGCAGCCAACATCCAAACAGCCCAAGTGCAGAACTATAGTTTGTGGGGACACTGCGTGTGTGTTATCAGTCCCCACACACCCTGTACCAGAATCACCATCATTGAGACTGTCCGTGCTACTGACAGGTTAGAGACCCAGGCCCTGGGCTTGTTATATACAAAATCGACACATTCTACAGTCAAGGAAATTATTACTTTTCTTGCCATTTCCTCTAAGGCCCTTGAATCCAACTCCAAACAGACAGGGACAAGCAGTAATTTGTGTCCACAGAGAGCTGGGAACAAAGGCTCTGTTTATTTTGTAATTTCTTTATCTGCAAGAAAAAGATCCTGAGTTAACTATAATGAGAGAGTCAAGCAAAGGTTTTGTGCTTTCTCGTTAGGCTGTGTGAGTTTACAAATCACTGTCTAACTGTCCAGGCCTTGGCAAGAGCTGAACAAAGAAGGAAAGAACGCTCCAGAGTAAGCCAGGCTGGACTGGCAGTGCGGGGGCTGGGAGGCCACGCAGCAGCTGTGGGTGGCTCCATGGAGATCTGATCTGCTCTGTGGGTCTTCGCTGCTCCTGCACCTTTCAGCACCCACCTCCCCGGGCTCTCATTGATCAGAGTATTTCTTCTCAATCCCTGTCATAGCTAACAAGTTCATTTACAGGTAGAAATTTTTCTTATGAAGTGTCTTATTTATTGTATTGCTGCTGCGACTCAATCCTTGGCAAAGCAACTTTAAGGAAGAGTTTATGTGGCTTACAGCATGAGGTGTCGGTCTCTGAGGGAAGGTCAGGTCAACAGGAGCTGGAAGCTGTGGGTCATATCACACCCATGATCGTGACGAAGAGAGAGATGGATTCGGGGGTTCATCTGGCTTTCTTCTTATGTAATCCAGAACACAAGCCCAGGAATAGTGATGTGGACATTTAGGGTGGCTTCCACACCTCAAATAATTAAGATAATCCCTTATAGTCCTGCCCGACCTAACCTAACAGGTAGGTCTTCACAGACATGGCCAGAGACTTGTGTCCTGGGTGATAGTTCCTATCTTGTTGACAATCTATATTAACAATCACATACAGGATGAATATTTATGAATAAAATATTATCCTGAATGACAACTTTAGATTAGATAAACCATCTGAATGACATAAACCATTTGGATATATAATTCCAAAAGGATAGCATATTGTCTTGCTTGCATCGATGAGACAACATAAAACATTTCACAATAAGGCACTATGGATTTAATGTATCGCTGCTAACATCTGGCCTAGTGAAGCTAAGATCTGCACTGTGAATGATTGTCAGGAGCTGGGCTATCCATGAATATGGCTACGCTCACCACTGCACCATTAGCCTTGAAACTGCCTTGCTGGGCACACACCTCTTTTCATAAAAGATTTTATTTTTGATTATGTGATCCCTTGTGTAGGGGCATGCACATATGCATATGCATACAGGTGCCTCCAAAGGCCAGAGGCATCAGATCCCTTGGAGCTGGATTCAAAAGCAGTCAGAAGCTGCCTGATACGGATGTTGTCGAACTGTGGTACTCTGAAAAGTGAAGTCTACTTTACCTCTGAGCCATTCCTCCTGCCCCTGGTCCACAGCTCTTGCCATACTTCAAACACAGTTATCCTTCAGGGTCTACGGGATGTCAGTTCCAACTGAAACTAAAAGCTAAGGATGCCCAAGTGTTGGCATCAGGACCTCCCAGACCAGTTGTCAAGACAATGGCCACCATATTCCCAGAATCCATTGGGCTCCCCTCCAACCTTTACCTGCCTTACATCATTTTCCATATAAATAAGGGGAATGCCCCTCCTGCTCTCTCTTTCTCCCTTCTCTTTCTGCCACCGCCTTTCCCCCTCTCTTCTCCCCCCTTCTCTTTCTGCCGCCACCTTCCCCCCCTCTCCCCCTTCTCTTTCTGCTGCTTCCTTGTCTCTCCCTTCCAATAAAACCTCTTCCAAGTGGAACTGTCTTGACCTAGTGTGTGACCCGCCATTCTAACATGTCACAAGTCCCCCATGTGAGATGCTGCCGTAATCACTGTCAACCTACAAGCATCTTATGCTTCCCGTCTTCTCCAGTGGCCAGTGCCCATGGCAGGTGCAAAGCTATCGACTTGTGTTGCTTAGATAATAACGATGAGAAGAAAGTTCTGTGTATGTTCAATACAGACATTTTTCCCCAAATACTTTTAGAGGTTGGATGGCTCTTCAGCTGTGAGAACAGAAAGCCACCTGGAAAGGCTGACTGTCCCTGCCAGCTGCCTTCCTGGAAATGCCACTATATACTAAAGTGGTGTGTTAAAGAAGTATTTATTTGTAAAACAAGAACAAGGTAGGCTCAGGTCAATGTAGATAGGTTTTCTGTATGCTGGGAAACCCAGCCAGACTTCTGGAAGTGTCATTCGCCATGCAAGTTAATTCTTTAATGTCCTGGAAACCTCAATCCCTGGCTTCTGCCCACCAAAAGCTAAATCGTTATGCCAGCCCGTTATGCCAGCCCGTTATGCCAGCCCGTTATGCCAGCACGACCATCTGACAGATACATTTCCTTAGCGTTGTGCAGGGGCAATGCGGTCCCTTCTGAGGGCAGTGCAGTTCCTTCAGCAAACTGAGAGGTATGTGTGCACACAGCCTAGGAAATCTCATAAAGTGCAGCAGGTTGGGGACCTGGGGGTAGGTGGCAACGACACCACATTCTAGGTACTGTCTGCTGTTAATCTGGGACCATTGCTTGAGTTACAGAAAGTCCCACAAATGTTTCCTGGGCCAAATTCTAAGGATTCATCTCTGTCTCTGTCTCTATCTCTGTCTCCTCTCTCCCCTCCCCCCTCTCTTCTCCCCCCTCTCTCTTTCTCTTGTGGGGTCCCTTTGAGAATCATCTGCTATGAGTAACCTGGGTGTTTGTCAAAAATACACACTGCTGGGTCTCGGGCGCTAAATCAGGAGCCTGTGTATCTGAGTCTCAGTGCTCATCATGCTGAGCATTGTCCAGACAATTTCACAAAAGTTAGAAACCCCCATTATCTTAAGGATCTTCGAGGAACTAAGCTCTGTTGTTCTGTCTTAAGTGTTCTTTTGCTGTGAAGAGACACCGTGACCACAGCAACTCTTATAAAAACAAAGCATGTAATTGGTGCTTGCTTACAATTTCAGAGCTTTAGCTCATTATCAGTGTGGAGGGAAATGTGGTATCACACAGGCCAACAAGGTGCTGGAGAGGCTGAGGGTTCTACATCCAGATCCACAATCAGCGAGGAGGAGAGAGCCACTAGACCTGGCCCCAACCCTTGAAAACTCAAAGGCTGCCTCCACTGACCTACTTCCTCCAACAAAGCCACAACAAATCCAACAAGGTCACACCTAGTAGTGCCACTCCCTGGTGACCAAGTTTTCAATCTTTGAATCTATGGGTGGGGCAGGGTCATTCTTATTCAAACTACGGCATGCTTCATTCAAAACGCAGGTGACAACCTGGGTGGACCAAGCTGGGGAGTCAGTCACTCTACTGAAGTTCCGGGGCTTTTGTGTGTCTTCATTGGACGATGGGTACTTAGATGTCCAAGCTATTTGTTTATTCTCTTTTCTCTGAGCATATGTTACATTTCACATCCACATGGCTAAAAGGCCTTCCTCTCTGTGGCTTTAATAGATGTAGTCAATTAGCCCAGGGAAGGATAAAGAGTCTTACTCCAGGCTACTTGAGCCCAATTACTTTTTCCTCTTCCAGCTGTGGCCTTTTTCTATTGATTTCATATAATCCAACAGCGGGAGGGGACAGTCGAGGGACACAGAGAACTGGCCCTTTTTGTTTTTTGGGGACCAAGCAAAGAGAGTTTGACCTGTATATCTTCAAGAAAGGTCATTTGGGGATGTTGAGTCTCTCTGCCTCTGGGTGCAAACGTCCTCCTCCCTCCCTGTGTCACTCTGGCCTCAGATGACTGAGTCACAAAAGTCAAGCCACTTTCCTCCTGTTCTGGCAGTGGGTTTCCATGTACCTGCAAAACTGATACTGCATTGTCCTCAGATGAATGGCCTTTGCTAATTGTTGTTTGCCTGCCAAGACACAGTGAGTCTCTGGGACACACTCAGAGTCTCGATGTCAGATCCGTGCCTCCGGTGCCTCCCAGGTCACTCGAAGGAGTATGGGCAGTAGAACAGTTGTCAAAGAAAAAGCAAATTGTCCAGACCAGCTGTTCTCAACCTGTGGGAGAGGGCCATCGGTCCAATGGTCTTGTAAATGTTTACCCGAACAGAATGAGAACTTTTGTTTAAAAAATTCAAGTAGCTTGTGCTGGTATTCACTAAAGAGAATATTGTTTTCAACAAACTTTCTTCAGTGTTGATCAAATTTAGATGAGCATATATTTTTATAAGGACAGAAAAAAATAGATTTGAATATTCAAAAATGGTGGGTAACATTTTGGCTAAATGCCATGGGTTATCTTAGGTTGGTCCTGAGCAGAAAAGTGATGTTGATGTTCATGAGAGTGTTTTTTGTTTTTTTTGTTTTTGTTTTTTTGTTTTTTGCTTTTTTGTTTTTTTCTGGAAACAAGATGGCGATGCCCATCCTGAGAGGCCCTCTGCTAGCTAGGTATCTCTGGCTCTAACTCAGAACAGCCTTTCTCTTTGGCTGGCTTTCTCTTTTGCTAAGTGACCCTCATGGTTGTGCAGGCTCCTGCATATTCACTTCAGAACCCTTGCAAAACAAAGTTGTTTACGTGGCAGCCCCATGTGCCCTGGGGCAGAGCCAATTTTCTTGCTTGTGCTTGTAGCTGACGTCCATCAAAGTCACTTGGCTTCTACCACCCCAGTGTGAGCTCTGGTGTCCAGTTGGTGTTGTCTCTTCCAAATACTAAGGTTTAGGAGCTGGGGAGATAGCTCAGCCAGTGAAGTGTTTGTCCTACAAGCTCGAGGACCTGAGTCTGATCACCAGACTCGTGAACATAGCTGTGTGTAGCACCATGTATTGGGGTGGGGTGTAATCTGAGTGTTGGGTATAATCCCAATATTGGGGATTCAGGGACAAGAGGGTTTCTGGGGCTCTTTGACCAACCAGCCTTTCAGACCCGGTGAACCCCATGTATGAGAGGTCCTGTCGCAAAAAGTGAAAGGGGTGTCTCATGAAGAACAACACCCAAAGTTGACCTCGGGCCTCTACCTGAACACACTCGTGTAATTTTTAATTGAGGAACTGTGATGGGTAGTCTTGGTTGTCAACTTGACCATGTACAGAATAAACTACAATGACCCAGAAATGAGGGCACACCCGTGAGAGACTTTCCTGCTTGGATGGAGTGGGTGAATCCACTTCTAGTCTGGACCTTTGAGGCAGGAAGACACCAGGCTTTTGATCCACAACCTGGGGAGCAAGGGGGTGGGATGCCTTTAATCTGGGCCATGCCTTCTGCTCTAGCACATCCATTCTTACATTGGCATTGGAGCCTACCTCTTTGGGATTAGGTGTATATATATATATATATATATATATATATATATATATATATACATACACACATAGATAGATAGATAGATAGATAGATAGATAGATAGATAGATAGATAGATAGATAGATATTCCATAAGTTCTGTGACTTGAGAACTCTAACTCAGGGTGTAAATGACCCCATTTCGGCTCCTAGGTGTCCCTGCTCATCTGTGTGTCTCTGGAGGTTGCTAGGTTTAGGGCATCAATGACTAAAGACCCACAGGCTCCAAGCTCCTGAAAGAAGGGTGGTCGCTAGGAATATGAGTTTAGACATCCCTCAGATTTTCTGGGGCAGCCGGCCCTCTGCCAACAGTGTCTGGTACTTTGGGTCTTTCATCCCTGCAGTGTATCAAGAGCAGTGCTTCAGAAAAGAAACCTTCATGAAAAGCTGGTCTGGGACTTGCAAAGAACTCATGCTGTAGCTTCAATCCTGGCAAGCTGGAGCCAGAGGGTCCAGGTGGTGCTGGACAATCGTTTGTGTGTTTTACTCCCTGGGAGCAGTGCCCCAGGTGGGGGTGGGGGGCTTTTTCTGTGAAGAACCAACTGGTAAACACTCCAGGCTTGCAGACCATATGGTCCCTGCTTCAGCTGCTCCGCTCTGCCATCATGACCGAGAGCAGCTGGGTGTTTTCTTAGAGGAATGTGCATAGCTGTGTCCCCCAAAAACGCTTGATTTATAAAACCAGGTAACAGCTGACTTACTTAGCTCATGGGCCATCATTTGTCTACCCCAATAAAAGTCACCCGGAGAGCTCTAAAATGTTTTCCCTGTGCTCTGGCCAATTAAATTAGGATCTCTGTGGGTGGTGTCAGGCCCTGGCATTTGTTTAAAGCTCTTCAGGTGATTTTCAATTGGCCAGGATTAAAAACTACTGTTGTTGATCCCTGTCATTGTATAGATCTGCTGAAGAGCAGGGTCCCACTCTGATGCAATGTTTAGCTTGCTCCAGTCCTCTCTCTCTCTCTCTCTCTCTCTCTCTCTCTCTCTCTCTCTCTCTCTCTCTCTCTCTCTCTCTCTCTCTCTCTCTCTCTCTCTCTCTCTCTCTCTCTCTCTCTCTCTCTCTCTCTCTCTGTGTGTGTGTGTGTTTCACTAACTGAAAGAAGTCTTCTACACCTGCCTTCCAATCATATCTTTAGAGGGATAAGACATAAATGCAGCCAAACGTATGATTCTGAAGCACCCTGCTGGGATCTTGTGCAGCAGCTGGTGCATATACCACTCATTGAATCCTTGTAACTGCTTCTCAGATCAAAATTAAAAACACTCAGAGGACTCCTCCTCCTCTTCCCAGACCATAGCCTCCTAAAGTTTCCTGAAAGCCAGGGCTTACAGTTCCAGAGAGTAAGGGTCCGTGATGATCCAGCAGAGAGGCATGTCAGAGGCAAACGAGCAGTGGCTCCAGTCTTTAAGCACCCCAAGCGCACCCCATGAAACATACTTCCTCTTCAGCAGTCACACCTCCCACCCTGCGCACACAGCACCGGCAGCTGGAGACCTGGCATTTAAATGCCAGAGACTATCGGGAGCAATGATCATTCAAACCACCACGACACACACGTTTTTACATGTTCTTGCATCAATATTTGTGGGTATCTGCCAGAATTTGAGGAGCTGCCCTAAATTCTGTGACAAATTTTCACATGTTTTAGAGTCATGTCTGTTGCTGTGATAAAATGCCCTGACAGATCAGTTTGAAGAAAGAGCGAGTCTATTCAGTGTACAACTCCAGGTTATGGTCCCCTGTTGCAGAGACAAGGCAGAGCTTTGAAGCCGCTGGCCATTCCTGTAGTCAGGCAGAAGCTGGATGCATGCTTGCTTGCTACTGGGATAACTGTCTCTCTCTTCCTATACAACCCAGGGCCCCGAGCCAGGGAATGGTGCCATCCACTTCCAGCCTGTGTCCTTCCCATACCAGTTAATCAATCAAGGCAATCCCTCACAGACATGCCCACAGGCCCTGGCGATTTCTAGGTCGTGTCAAGTTGACAAACCAACCATTGCAATATCTATCGGCAACATGCAAGGCTTCCAAGTTCTCCACATCCTGGGCAGCACCTGTGTTTCTTTCTTTCTTTCTTTTTTTTAAATTAATAGCCATCCTAGTGGTATTTTTACTGTGCTTGTAACATATTTTCGAGGTCATTGATGGTATTGAGCATCTTCTCAAATGTTGGTAGGCTGCCTGTATGTCTTCTTTGGGGGACATTTACATCATATCCTTTGTCTATTCTTAAATCGGGTTGTCTGCTGCTGTTGATGTGGATGTGCGTTGATGTGGATGTGTGTCATCCCAGTGAAGATAGCCAAGCGATCCGTGCCAAGAACTCACCAAGTTTTAGCCACCTCTATTTACTCAGAATAATCATGGAATCTACCTTATGCTCATAAAAATTCTTTCATAAAAAAGCTTGGAGATGAGCCCGTTTTCTGGTTTCCTGGTGCCGCCACCAGAGTTGGCAAGCTTGCTGATTAGTCCTGTGCACTTGGTTCCTGACTTAGCGTTAGGAGTCATTTAAGACCCTCTTCTCAGCACCAGTGGCTTATGAGGGTCATGGGCATGCTTAACTGCCCAAAGTGGCTCTGCCTGGGCAGAATAGGGAAGGAAATGAGTAGGAAGTGAAATTGGGGCGTCTGGGCAACCCCTCTTCTTGTTTTCAGTGTAGCTGATGTGGCCATTTTGAGGTGCCCTCTGGCCAAAGGACAGAGAGAAATTCTTCATCACTAGGGTTTGAGCCAACTACCTTTCTCAGGAGCTGAAACAATGCAGCTCTTTGGCCCATCATCTCCCATCTGCAGTAACCCTCAGGCCTTTCTTGTACCTCTCTTTAATGGATTTTAGAAAACTTGCCCCCTCTCCTTCTTTAAGTTACCAACCTGGTTTTATCATAAATGTAAATAATTGGTGGAATGGATTTTTAGGCACAAACTATTACATCTTAAAAATAAACCCAATTAAGTCTTGATGGCAAAGCAATGTGGTATCTATAAACCACATGTAAAATACTCGAGCCAGTAACTTTAACATAAATTTTATATTGTCTTATTTTCTTTTTGAACCCGAATGTCCTTCCATCTCTCCAGATATTCATGATGACACGGCATGTTTTATACTTAAGTTTGTGGCTGATTACAATTACTTTACAACAAAAGCAGACATTGAAATTTATTTTTTATACTTCTCCTGTGATTATAAAGTTTACATTTCTTTTCCCATAAGATTTCTTTCTAATTGAGCAACTCCTTGCTTGATAATAATGATCAAAAGCACATGAGTATTTGGATACTTACTCAAAAATAAAAGTTCATTGAAAATACATCCTTGTAAGAGCTTTGCAACTTTTCTAATTGATGTATTATTAACTGACTACTTTTTAAAATTTAGTTTGGGTTAAATTTTATTCATATTTTCCACCTATCAAGGCTTGTTTAAATGGGCAAATGGGGATGGAATTTTATTTGACAATGCCACTCAACACATTGAATGCCTTCTACCACACATCCTGAAGAATGACCGCCCCTGTGTCCACATCCTAGCCCCTAAAACATATGAATAGGAAAAAAGGTACTGTGCAGAAATGATCAAACTAAGGAACCTAGAGTGGAGAGAAGATCCTGTGTTATCCTGTGGGCCTGGGGCAGTCACAAGGACATAAGACACAGGAGTTAGAGTCAGAAGAGGTGTGCCAGAACAGAAGATGAGAGGAAATCTGAAGATTGGTCATGAGCTTGAATGTGGAGGCAGGAGCTGTGAGCCAAGGGATGTGAGGGAGACAACTGTATTGGTTACTTTAAGAGTATGGGGATGAAATGCCTGACCAAGGCAACTTCCAGAAGGGAAGGTCCATTTGTGCTTATGATTCCAGAGGGATAGGAGTTTGTTATGGCATTTGGCAACAGGGGGAAGGCCCAGCCTCAGGAGTAGCTGAGAGCTCACATCTCAAACCACAAGCAGGAAACCAAAAGTGAACTGGAACGGCATGTGACTTTTGAAACCTCCCTAGTCTCAAGTATTTGGGTTTTTAAGGTCTGAGCACACTGGAGTAATCAATCATCTATAGGTTTCAGGCAATGGACATTTGCTGGGGAGTCCATTACTGGCTTGTCACGTTGGTATAGAGTGCCTTGTGTCTTAGGCATTCGACAGTGACTAAGTGCTCTAATGAAAGCATGAAAAAGTCCAGCAAGCTGGGCGCACATGAACGGAGCACTCAGTGCCCCCCACTGCTGGTGTCTTGCTGATTGGAAGGTTTTCTATGTCCTTGAGAGCACATTATGTCCTGGGCAGACAGCATGGTGGTTTAGAACAAGAGCAACTGAGATATCTACATAGGCTTTCAATTATATGCGATTCTCAGATTGGTTGAACATTTGAATCGCCAAGGATCTTAGAAGAGAACCTATACCAGGGTCTCCCACAGACCATTTACGCCAGGACCTCTGGGGGGCTGCTGGTTTAGCTATTTGCTAAAGCCCCCCAGGTGACATTGAAGACAGAGTAGAGCCACTGGCTTGGAATTATCCACGTTTCTTATGTAGGTCTTAGCCTGTCCTGATTCCTTTTGTTAGGGATCAAATGGTCCCCCTACCTGTCTGCAGGTTGAAGTCTCAACATGTGGCTGTAGTTGGATGTAGAGGGTTTGATAAGGTCATTAAGTTGAGTTAGTAAGTGGTCAGGGAGAAGCCACAGATTGCATCCTCAGCTGGATTCAGCCCTGGTGATAGCTTGATCTTGGATTCATATTCTGGGCTCACAGACTTCAGGCGGTAATGTCGTTACTGTGGTAATGTCAGTAATGTCGTTTCAGCAGCCCAGGCTAGGGAACTTTGCTGTGGCTGTCCTAGCAAACCAAGCCAGATGTTGCTCAGTGGGCGTGGCTGTGCTTCCTTTAGTAGAACAAATTCTTAGGCAAGGGTTTGTGTTTCACCAGTTCCTTGACAGAGCAGTGCTACACTCTAAGACACGCAACCAACGCGATACAAAGGGAGCCTGTGACGTCTTGCCTCAGTCCTGACATTTCATTGTGTGCCTCTGAGAGAAGCCTCATGAGACTGCTGGGAGATGTGAGGTGAGAAGCCTGTGGCTGGGAAATCTACCCAGACCTGTCCAGCACTCCACTTCCTGAACTGGATGAGAAAGCTTCTTGTGTGTGTGTGTGTGTGTGTGTGTGTGTGTGTCTGTTCATGTGTGTGCTATATAGATGCAGTTATGTATGTGTATGTAGAAGCCAGAGAACAAACTGGCCTGGAATTCACAAAAGTTGGTTTGGCTGGCTGGCTGGCAAGCCCTAGGGAGCCATCTGCCTCACCTCCCTGAAGCTGGGATGACAAATGTGTTATAATTAACACAGGATTTGGATTTTTTTTTAAAAAAATGGGTTTGTGGGATCAAACTCAGGGGCTTTTATCTTTCCAGGTTTCTATTATGATTTAAGTGTGTGTGTGGTATGGTATATGTGGTATGTGTGTGTGGTGTGGTATATGTGGTGTGTGTGTGGGGTGTGTGTATGTGTGTGGTGTGCTATATGTGTGGTGTGTGTGTTGTGTTGTATGTGTGGTGTGGTATGTGTGTGTGTGTATGTGGTGTGTGTGTGTGTGTGTATGTGTATGGTGTGGTATATGTGGTGTCTGTGTGTGTGTGGTGTGTGTATGTGTGTGTGTGTGTGTGTAACACATCCTTAGGAAACCTCAGTATTTAAGGGGAGCAAAGGGCAGTAGCTGCCATGTGTGGTGTCAGCAACTTGTCTCTTCCCCTTTAAGAAAACATTCATTGATTTAACAGAAACCTGTCCATGAAAGTCAATATTCACCCAAGCCTGAAGCTCTGGTAATGAGTGTGTATTATCCTTATGCTTTCCAGCATGCTACAGACACTCTTCGCTCTGTAGTGAGCCAGGAATTGAGGCATGGGCTGGTCCCTTCTGCTCTCATCATCTGTTAGTGCATCGAGCCCTCTTGAGAAAGGGCTGCAAAATTCCCATATCAGATCAGTAACCTATAGCTAGTGTCACCACCATCTCCCTCCAACCATAATAGAGCTAGCACATTGGTCAGTCTCCATCACTACCACAAAACACCCCAGACAATCAGCTTATGAAGTCAAAAGGTTTATTTCGGAGGTTCTAATCTATGATCAGTTGGCCCCGTTGCTTTGGGTGTGAGGTGAGACGGCACAGCCTGCTGGGAGCAGGTGGAGGAGCAAATCCACTGGCCTGCTGGTGGCCAGGAATCAGAAGAATCAGAGATTGGAGTCCCAGAATTCCCTTAGAGGTCATCATGCCTCGGATGACCAAGGACCATCCAACACATTCCCTGGGATGAAGCCCAGGCCTCTGGGGAAATTCAAGATGCAACCAGTAACACGGCCTTTCCTTCAGAACGCATCTTCCTCTCCTCGTGGGAGGACCTCCTGAAGGAACAGGGCACATGGTCGCTTACAACAAAACCTGCGTTTCCCTGCTCTCTTGGAATGAGGGAGAGCGTGTGGATTGTGTGTGGCCATCTCGGGGTCACCTATGCTCTCTCTCCCGTGGATGTGTGGCTTTGCTGGAAGAGGTATGCCACTGGGGCAGCAGCTAACCCTCGGTTATCCTCTAACCCTCTTCTCAGTTTTAGAATGGAGCAAATAAAAACAAAACAACCATATATACCAAGTAATTGCTTAAAGCAGTGTGGTCCTCACCCTGTGGGTTGTGAACCCTCTGGGGTTATCAAATGACACTTTCACGGGGGTGGGGGTGGGGTTGCCTAAAACTACTGGAAAACACAGGTGTTTACATTGTTATTCATAGCAGCAGCAAAATTACAGCTATAAAGTAGCAACAAAAATAGTCTTATGGTTGGGGGGGGGGTGTTCACCATAACATGAGAAACTGTATTAAAGGGTTGCAGCATTAGGAAGGTTGAGAACCACTGGCTTAGAAAAGAAAAACACAATGATATAGTATGTCAGAGTGACATGGGACCAAGAGAAAGACCTCCTAGTAGCCACGGCTGGCATAATTCAAGCAACAAAATAAAATCATGTCGGATCATAGCCGAAATGTAAAGTAAATATTGTGAATCCATACTGTGATTAATGATTCAATAAATAAATAAAGGAGCAGAAATAAATCTGGCAGATTCCAAATACCTGAGTCCAGTTCAGCGGCTATAGCAAAGTCCCTTAGGCTGGTGAATTTATAAGCAACAGAAATGTATCGCCCATTGTTCTAAAGGCTGTGAAGTCCACACCAGCAGAGTCGTTGTCCAAGGAGAATCTGTTTCTCGTGGGTCGTACCTTCTGAGTGGCCTTGCACATTAGGAAGAAGGCACACAGACTCCCTCAGGCATCTTTTGCAAAGACACTGACTTTACTCTTTCATGGTTCTGTCCCATGACATAGTCACCTCCTAAAAGCCATTATGCCAACACTTTGAGAATTAGATTTTAATATGGGAATTTTGGAGGGACACAGACATTCAGACCAGAGCCTTGCCCTTTGCATGGAGGGGGTGGGTCATAAGCCACCTACTACTTCACAGAGGAGAAGCCGTCCAAGCGTCACCTTGGCTTCACCCTGGTCCAGGCTTCGTGATCCTCCGTGATATTGCATTGATAGAGCTCACCTGTGATATGACATGATGAGAACATGTCCACCTCTGAGCCGCCTCCTGAAACCTGTAGCTCCACAGGTTTAATCGTGAGCAGCCACGAATCAAATCTCAATGGGCAGAAAGGCTAGAGAAACTGTCACACACCAGTAGAGTCTAAGACAACAGACTAACTACAAAATGACATCCTGGACTGAGGAGATGGCTCTCAGTAAAGTGCCTGCCTTGTAAGTACAAGGACCTGAGTTCAAATCCCAGAACCTATGGGGTGGGGACAAACAGCTGGGTGTGACAGCATGAGTTTATAAACCTAGAGTGGGAGAAGCTGACACAGGAGAATTGTGCAGCTCACCCGACTGCCACGCCTGCCGAATGGGGCAAGATCAAGCCAACAAGAGATTCACAATTCTGCCTCAAAATTACATGGACATAAATATTAGTAATGACACTCAAGGTGACCGGCCTCTGGCCTCCACATATACACTTCATTGCATTCACACACACACACACACACACACACACAGGTTAAAAATAAAATACAATGGGCTGGAGAGATGGCTCAGCAGTTAAGAGCACTGACTGCTATTCAAGAGGTCCTGAGTTCAATTCCCAGAAACCACATGGTGGCTCACAACCATCTGTAATGGAATCTTATGCCCTCTTCTGGTGTGTCTGAAGACAGCTACTGTGTACTCATATACATTAAATAGATAGATAGATAGATAGATAGATAGATAGATAGATAGATAGATACATACATACATACATACAACACAGCATCCAGAATGGAATCCTGATACAGAGAAATGACACTGGGTAAAAGCAAAGAAAACCTGAATACAATATGGAATTCAGTAGTACCTGACTGTTGGATCATTAATGGTAAGGAATATACCATATTCGTGGATGGTACTGAAGAAGGCAGAAAGTATATTGTAGGAACCTGCCCTGTGTTCTAGTTTGATATTTTTTCTGTGACTCTAAATATATTCTCCAATAAGCTCTTTTTTTCCCAGCCAGACACAGTAGCAAATGTCTGTAGCCCCAGTTTTGTTTTGTTTTTTTTGTTTTTTGGGGTTTTTTTTTGGGGGGGAGGGTTCTATGGTGGAAAGACCATAAAGAACAAAACTACAAAAGTCTTACAGATGTCTCTCCCAGAGACGTCTGTAGAATGTGGAGAGCCTTCTGCCTCTCCTGGGCAGTAGAAGGAGTTCTGAGTGCCTGGAGCCAGGCCAGCACCAGAGCAGCATGATTTTTGAGAGGACATTTGTTCCTCTTAGAGATGAGGAAATAACATTTGTCCTACCTGGATACACATTTCTCTGTTCCACATGCCATACATGGCCATGGTACGTTAAAGCTATCGAATGTCTGAGGGACACTTTTCACAAAGTGCACCCGAGACCATGAATGTTTTCTGAAAATACGGAAAAACACATCATAGAAACCCAATGGAGTTGTGGTCAGTGAGGGCCTGGGCTGAGGGCTTGCCCATGGGCCTGTGGGAATCCAACTCTGGCCCATGCTTTAAAATAAAACGGCCATTTAGAATAGCTTTCCACGTGAGACACAATTTCAAATCAATCTGTCCACGGAAGTTAAAACAGGTGCTGTCCCCCCCCACCCCCCGCAGTCCCTAGAGGAAAAACAGTAACCAGGCATTTAATCTTCAACAATAGACTCAGCACAAATATTGAAGTCCTTCCTAAGGTGGGTGAGTAACCTGTCTTCAAAGAAAATGGATTCTTTCATTCCGAGGAAGATTTTGCAATTTTCCAAACAGCAATTTACTTCTCATCCCAGAGAGAAGTCAATTGGTGGTTTACAAAAAAAAAAAAAAAAAAAAGCTAGCCATCAAATCTCCTGTGTGTATTGTTCTGGCTCTTCATTCAAGCTAGGTCTCTTATGCCAGCTGCTGTCCTTGGAATGGCTCTCATCTCTATCAAAGTCTCTCATCTTGTTCCCTGTCACCATGCGCTCACTGTGTGGGGGCTCCAAATATGACACACAACACAGGCTTTTGACTGTTTGGTGAATGAATTACTCAGACAAGGCATGGAGCCTGAGCAGGCGGCACTCGGAATTTACCACTCTGGAGCTGGGGTACACAAGGAAGCAAGACGAGGGAGGCCTTGTGTGTTTCAATTTTCTTCATATTCTCCATGTTCCTTTGAGGCCACATGCTTATCTGGGCTAGCGCGATGCTCTTTAGTCTCTTATAGAATCTTATATATCACCTCTTACAGAATTCCTTACTTGGTCAAAACATCTCCATTTTCTTCTTATGTGTGTGTATGTGTATGTGTGTGTTATATATAGAGAAATAGATATCTATATATTTATATAGAAAAATTGATATAGCTATAGATAGCACAAATATGTTATGAATACTTCTAATAAAATGTATACCTATAGATCTACCACCAATTCAAGGATATGGGCCTTCTCATCACCACACCATTCCTTGCATGCTTTTTCCCCACCTGTCCCCACACCCCCTCCTGGAGAGAAGCCCATGTGGTTATTATTCCCCTGTTTTCCAAATACTTCTATCACATATGTGTACAACCTTAAGTGATGTATTGCTTCCTTTGGGGTTCCAATGTTCACAAAAGCAAAAGTGAACTTAGTCAAAGGCAAGTTTGTGGCAGCCTTACTGCTGTATCTCTAAGATTCATTTACACTGCGTTTAACCCACATTGTATTCCTGTCTCTGCTTCTGTGTCACGTGGTGTCTGTCATCAGGGGTTTCTCAGTTCACCTGACTTTTCTTAACTCAGAACATAGGGTTCCCCATGAATTTCACTACAGTGAACATTCTCACAGAATGTCTCCTTGGTGTATACATGCAAGTGTTCTCTAGTAGACAAGCTCTCAATGTGAGGACCTGTCAGTCAGAATTCTCTGAAGGGAGCCTGGTGCTGGCCCCACTCCTACTCCTCCAATCCCATAGGCCTGGGGTAAGGCCGAAGATTTCAAATTTCAAGTACAGTTCCAAGTGATGAAGCGTTACTGGATTGACTGAAGTGAGTTTTACTGCAGGCAGAAACTCACATGGGACCTTTTGGGAATATGGCCCTATAATAAATACCTGTGAGTGGCATAACTGGACTGTAGGAATGGACCCATTCATATAGAAAAATAATGCCCAGGGCTGAGGAGGTGGCACTTCTGTAAGCACACGGACCTGAATTCAGTCCCTAGCTCTGTCATAAATGTCAGACATGGTGGTACATATCTTTAATCCCAGTTCTGAGGAGGGAGAGACAGGCAGATCTCCGGAACTCAGTGGCCTGACAAACTACCATATCAGTAAGGTTCAGATGTGGAGAAACCCTGCTAATCAAGGTCGCAATCTACCATGTCCAGATAGCTCCTCTGAGCTTGGTGCAAAATAGAGGACTCTCTTTACCAGCTGGGGTTCCCCTTCTCTGACCTTGCCTGAGGAGCCCGACCCACCACACCCTCTACCTGGGGAATGTCCAGTAATTCTTGGCAAACCTATAACTTCAGCTTCCTCTTTCCCCAATAAGAATGTGCCCAGCAAGTACCTGGGGTTTCTGGAATGCTTCCCCATACAAATGAGGCATTCACAGCACTTTAAGCTCCAACCAATGATCTCATTCACCCTGAAAACTCCTCCCCACTCTTTAAGGTTCATATATCACCCTTGTCCACCCTGAATAAAATATATGTGTACAAACCCACCTGGAATAAGGGTATGTGCACACGCTAAAATCATCTGAGAGAGCTGTTTTATTTAAGATCATCAGAGAAGGCCTTTCCTAAAAGAGCTGTAACACTAAGACCCTCACAAAAGGCCTCCCACCCGCTGACCCCTGACTCCACACTCACCCCAGCCTGACCAGGCTCCTGCAGAACCCCACTTGTTCTGGAATTCTACTTCATCCTTCCAGCCCTGCGTGCATCTGGACACCCTGAGAGGGAGGAAGCAGAGAATGTGGAACCACAGCTGGACCACCCCCCCAAATGCAGACCACATTCAGGGAGATACCCAAAACTTAAGATGCAGACAAACAAAGGAAGACAGGAAGACACCTGCTTTTGACCTCTGGCTTAAACACACACACACACACACATACACACACATACACACACACATGCATGCATACATGCATGCTTGAACACATGCATACACATGATCCCCACACACACATTCTAATAGTAGTGATGGTGCTCAGTTGTCTCCTGTGTAACGGTGACATTTTCTTTTCTCATGTCAGAAATACGGGATCCACAGAGCAGTGTGTTCTCCAGCCCCTGGCGTTACTTCTCTGCTTTCACTGTGCTCACTGTAGCTGAGGTGGCAGAACATCAGGTTCTTACACAGAACAGGGGTGTCTTATTAAAGAACGTGAGCACCTTACATATTTTAGGTATGTTTCCTTGACACGAGAAAGATTTGGCTCTGACAGTTCTCCTATGGAAAATAAACAGTGCATAAACCATGGAATGTTCATGTCTGGAATGTTCCTTGCCAGCGTCGGGGAAAGCAGATGGCTTCCTCATGAGGTTCGTTTCAAGCCATCGTAGAAAAATGAAATAGATCCTGACAGCAGAAGCCACCCACAGTCACTCTTGTCATCTCATCTCTGGCACCTATCACACGCACAGCACTGGTGCCGTGACTCTGCAGAGTATGTCACTGCTGTTCACTTGGAAAGCACCTGATTTTGGAATGATGAAGACTTGAGGGATGTGTGGTTGAAATTTGGGTCTATGGTGATGCAGGTAAGATGCACATGGTCTGATTTGTCATATGTCAGGAGGACATGAGGACTTTCCAATAAGAGGCACAATCCCAACTCCAGTAGCAAAGCCCCAGTATAAGACCTGTGACAAGTGGCTTGGTCTCTCCTGGGCCTCAGTTTCTTTTTCTTTCACTTTGCACAACTCTGGTCTACCTCTCGAGGACATTGAGGTTGAAGAAAGCGTAACTTTCTTCCCCAGCCACCCTTAACTGCCAGGATCTCCCAGGGAGGCATGGGAACCTTGTGAACCCCTCTCCCGCCCTGGGATGGTCACCTGCCCAATCCTGTGCTGGTAAGGACAGCTACTGTGAGTTCATGAGTGCAGTGGTCCGGTCAAGTCCAAAGTCAGTTTTCCACGGCTGTCCTCTCCACCCTTTGGCGCTTGCAGTCTTTCTGCCCCTTCTTCCACCATGTTCCCTGAGCCCTGGAGTGGGTAATTAGATGTCCTGTTTAGAGCTAGGCACCTAAAAGTCACTTGTGCTTTGCATTTTGATCAGTTGAGTCTTGGCAATAACCGCCATCAGTTGCAAAACTCTGCATCCCCACCCAAGGCTACACTAGTCTATTGGCATCAATATAAATATTTAGAAGGATGTTTGACAAGTGCAACATATGCATTTAGAAAACGAACAGGTTTAGTCACCCTCTAGGGCCTATGATCTTCCCAGCCATGGGTTTTGACCAGGTTTATAGTGGCAGGTGTGAATCCTCACCCATGGGAGGGTCCTCAAATCCTACCAGAAAGTAGTGTTAGCCCGGGGCAGTCATGCTGCTTTTATATCAGTGGGCCCATCTTGCCAGGCAGGTCAGCTGGATAACAAATACTACTGTTGCCTTTTTTCTCCCGCTGGCCTACTTAGCCCCTGAAAGCCAATTACTAGAGAGGAAGCTTCTAACTCAGTTGTAGTTCGATTTCTCTGTGTAGTTCCATTGCTGTGTTGTGGTCCAGCAACCAAAGCCCAAGGTGTGTTTTCAGCAGGAGGATCTTAGCATCTGGTTCTAGTGAGCAGCAGGAACAACAGACTGTGTTGTTTAAAGAACGTAAGAGGTCTCGTTGACAAAAAAAAAAAAAAAAACTCCCAGAGAGGTATCCCACTCTTGGTACTGGGAAAGTGTCCTGAAGTGCAGCTTACACAACTCTGCAAACCCCACCCATCTGTGGACTTTAAATAAGTGCCTACTGGTGGTACATAATGAAACCCAATTACTCAAAAGCAAAGTAGCACAGATCAGTCGAGACACTTGCCTCAAATCACAGAACTGGCAAGTAATTGAACCGGGATATGAACCATGCGTGCTGAGGTAAGGCTAGAACACTTCCGGGTTACCGTTTTCCTTTTGCCTGGGACAATCTTGGCTCTTTCTGATAATCAGCTCGAATCTGCCTCTTCTGCATGCTTCTCTGATTTTCATGCAGCCTTCACTCTCCCTCTTCTGGGGCATAGCTGTGCTTAAACCCACTGAAATGCTTTCTGCAGGGCACTGAGTAGCTCTGGATGTTGCTAACCCTAGGAGATCGGGTTCCCTCCATCATGGGTTCCCAGGGCCTCCTGTCTGCTATGGGTCTCATGAGTTTAGACCTAACACTGTGACTGAAATGACAAGTGTCTCCCAGGGCCTTCCACATCTTTTGACATGGCTCTTAAAGAAGACCCCCCCCCCAAGAACCCAGTTGGTAACGTGTTTTCTGCACAATCATGAGGACCCAAGCTCAGTCCTTAGAACCCACATGTCAGAAGCTAGGTGTGGGCAAATGAGCCTGTAATTCTCATCCTGAAAAGATAGAGATAGATCCCTACAGTCCATTGGCCATCCAGTCTAGCCTAATAAGCAAACTAGAGACCTTGTCTTAAAAAGCAAGATAGATGGCACCAGAAGAATAGCGTCCAAGGTTGACTTCTGACCTCTATATGCATATGCATACACACGGAGCCACATAGTTATGAGAATTCTTTCCCCAGGAAGAGAAACAAATATCTACCCCCTCTTGCTGGGGTTCTAGTAACAAATCAAAATGCTGGCCAAGAAAGCCAAACGTGTGAAACCAACAAGTTTTGGGGGCTCACACAGAGAGCATGGGTGAGGGGTTACCTGCAGGAGCATAGATGACCCGAGAGCATGGGTGAGGGGTTACCTGCAGGAGCATGGGTGACCCGAGAGCATGGGTGAGGGGTTACTTGCAGGAGCATGGGTGACCCCAGAGCATCCAAACCACCTGGTACTCTCGTGCCAGTGATGCCCACTTCCTCATAGCAGCACAGATAGAACGCCCCTCCACTTCACCTTCCACAGCCTGATTATGCTGTCATTTTCTAGTGCAAGGACCCGTGCCATCAGCCCAGAAACAAATAAATGACTGAGAGGTATGAGAGGGAGAGGTGGCAATCTCAGGTGGGGGTTCAGTGATGTTCCTCGTTTCCTCTCTATAAAGGAATGTCAACAGTCAATAAGCCTGATCTTGGGGGCTCTTGCAAGTGGTCACATCTGCTCCAACAATGAAGATAGCTGTTATGGTTGGACGAGTGCCTTCTACAACACATACAATTATGCACCCACACCTGCACATGCGCACACTCACATACTTGCACTCGCACACATGCATACTTGCACACTTACACATGCACGCTCACACACATGTACTCGCACATGCATGCACACACATGTACACACATACACGCACAAGCATGTACACACATGCACAAGCACACACATGTACATACACGCATATGCGCATGCACACATACACACACGTGCACACACACACATGTACGCACGCATGCACACGCACACGCATACATGACCGCCAAGGGAACTAATCCACATGGGACAGTGGTGTGCAGAGCTGGGTTGATAAGCTTAGCTAATGAGCCGTGCCCATTAATGAAGCCAAGGTGGCTTAGTCTAACCTCTGTGAGGTCACAGCACTGTGCTTTCTTTCCTGTGGTTGCTGACTGACCTCCTCCTCTCAGCCCGCTGTCTGCTTAAGCTTGTGTCTTTGATAGAATGAGAGACCAGGGAAGAATGGGTGTTTTTGGAGAAAGCTCATTATTGCCTGTGGAAAACCACCTACAATGTCATGTCCCGGCGGTGGACACATCATTTCCTTGTCTTAGAGATAATGATTTTTAACTCTTCCAAGCTTCAGTCAGTCCTTTTGTTTTGTTTTGTTTTTGTTTTTGTTTTTTTGGTTTTTGTTTTTTCTTCCTATTCTGGGACACAGCCTTAGACGATTTGTCAGAGCCTGGCTGAGATTGGACATCAGCAAGCATTTTAATAAAGAGTAAACTTCTTCTTAAGGAATAAGATGTTTGTGGATACTTGCACAGACTAAAAAAAAACAATTTATCAAAGCAGCTAAAATGAGAGCAGCTGGCCTTACTTAGTTCCTACCCCAAGCTGAGGGCTTTTCTGTGGTCTCAGCTAATACCCTTGCTCTTCTATTGTCCTCTGTCTCCCGCCTTCCAGATGGGGAAAGTGAACCAGAGATGTGTTGACTCTCTTGGCAGGAAGGCATCATTAGGGCTGTTCGATTCTCTTTGTTCTGCATTTTCTATGACAAATGTGTTCGTGTGAATGATGTATATCAAATGCTATAAACAAGTGCTAAGAAAAACAAGGCAGGCGTTGCATGTGGTGGTAGATGCCTGTAATTCAGGAACTCTAGAGGCAGGGGATTGTGAATTCAAAGCCAACCCGAACTATATAGCCAAATCTTATAACAAACAAACAAACAAACAAACAAAAACAAAACAATCAAAAAACAAACAAACAAAAACAAAACAATCAAAAACAAACAAACAAAAACAAAACAATCAAAAAACAAACAAAAACAAAACAATCAAAAAACAAACAAAAACAAAAACAAAACAATCAAAAAACAAAAAAACAAGAAAACAAAAACAAAAACAAAACAATCAAAAAAACAAACAAACAAAAACAAAACAATAAAAAAAAAAAAAACAGCCAAGGGACAAGGATTGCGGTATAATGATCATGCACTGCCCTAGCATGTCAAAAGCCCTGGTTCAATTCCTAGCTCTGCAGAAGACCACCGTAGAGAGGTGAGGGGTGACTCACTGGTAGAGCTCTTGCCTGCCAAGCACAAAGCCCTAGATTCCAGCCCCACTGCTACAAAATGCAGAAACTTCTGAGAAAAAGCAAAATGAGCCGCCTTCCCTCCTGAAGTGGGGCAGGGAAGCAGAAGATGACCCATGGACCACGGCCATGATGTCTTGAGAGCCTTTAACATTTGTGAGTCTTGTTGAAGCACCTCAACTTGTATTTATTTTTGTTTCATGATCTAGGGATCAAATCCAAGGCCTTGTGCATTCCAAGAACGTTCTCCACCACCGAGGTATACCTTTGACCTCCAACTTCCTCACAGAGTCATTTGTAGACATTTTCTCTGGCATGATGTTAGCTGACAGTGGTTCATTGGGGGACACACCTCCACACTGCCAACTGGGGTCTTCTAAGAAAAACATGCAGCTCTGTGTTAAATCCTCCACAGGGACTCACTCAAAAAGAGAACAGAAATAAGGATGAAGTAGATTTTATGAACAAAAAAAATCCCTCCCTGTACTGATGACTTGTTGGCAAAGAAAAAGAGGAAATGAGCCTCCCACCAATGGCAATGGCAGGCTCCCAGGGCTGCGGTCAGCATTTATCTCCCTGTGAGCCAAGAGAAAGGAGTCCCGGAGACTCACTCCTGCTTCCTCCTGGCCCAGAGCTGAGGAGCCTGCCATCTGGAATGTTTTACAGAACCAGTGCCCCATCACAGTCATTTCTGACTGGGGTGGGACACTGAGTGCAGGGTGAAGTAGGGTGTCTTGGGACAGGCAATTGGGAAGCTCTTTCCCGATGGGCCCTGAGGTCAAGTGAGGATTGGCCAGGGAACCTCTGAGAAGGCAAAGTAGAAGCCCACAGAATGGGAGAGATGAGGCCAGCTTTTTATATTTCTGTCCACATTTTTTCTCCTTTTTTTCCTCTTTTATTGGCACGTTAACTATAAACACCATGGGCTTCTTGCCATGCTCTCGTGCGTGCGCATGCGTAGAACAGACTTTGGCACATTTGCCCCTCCCATCACCGGGTCTTGCTGCTTTCCTCTTCTCTACGCTGGGCATCTTTCTTCCTATTCCCAAATAGTTCCCTTCCGCTTCCATAGCATTTTTAATTCTCTGGATTCTGCATGTGACAGAAGAAATGTGATTTTTTTTTTCTCTCTGAGTTTTATTTCCCATGACGATCTTCAGTTCCAGCCATTTTTCTGCAAATGACAACATTTTGCTTCTCTCTACCGCTGAATAAAACTCCCCTGAACCTATATGCTATATTCTCTTTGCCCAGGCCCCTGTGGGCGTATACCTATGCCAGTGGGTGGCTCTTGTAAACAGCGTCACAGTAAACAGGGACAGGTAGCTATGTTGGTTGTGTGTAAACGACTGATTTAAATCTAGCAAGAGGCTGGGTTGTAGCAAAGCCTGAATTCTCTGAGGTTTTACTGAGAATAAAATAGTCAAGACTGGCGGAAGCTGTTCTCATGCACACAGTCCACATGATGAACAGATCCTCCGTTGGTGGGTTCTCCAACTCTGTTTCAAGCCTTGGACAGCAGAAGATTGTCTCTGGTTCCATGTCCCAGCAGGACAGACATAGCATGGAGCTCTAAGATGACTGAAGGGGACTTTGGGAAGAGATGCTCTTGCATGCTTGCACCTTCCAGGGGACTCTCAGACCCCACTGAGCCTTTATGTATATGTACGTGCATGTGTGTATGTGTGTGCAGGTGCACATGTATGAAGGCCAGAGGACAACCTTGGGTGTCTTCCCACAGACATTCAGCAAGTAGGTCTGGTGGTCTAATTAGTATAAACCTCAGAGATCTGAGCTGAGATTATAAACAAAGGATACCATGTGTTCTGGGAATTGACCTTGGCTCCTGGTGATGTCGCAGTAGAATCTGACTAACAGAGCTGTCTCTCAACCACTCCACTGGTCTTGCATTTGGGACTTCAACAGACCACTGCCAGTTAGGTCTCAACGGGTGCCTTTTGGGAGCATCTCTGTGTGTCTATTTCTGGCAAAGATGAATAATTTAAGAGGAAAGAGAGGGTCACCCGTCACACCACAGGCAGTGAGGACAGTGTCTAGAAACTAGAGCATCCTGCAGATCCCAAGTGGATTGGGAGTCTTCTGATTCATATTTCTTCTTTGTATATTTGTGCTCAGATGACACACTATCTGGGCACACACACACCCCCAGCCACATGCATTCCTCTCCCTGGCTGGGTGGCCCCTGTCTTTCTCCTATGCTTGGTGCCCCTGGCTTCCTTGATCATTCGGTAGCAAGGTCTGCTCTGAGTGTGGAAGCTTTTTCTTTCTTTCTTTTTAACAGCTTTCTGCCTCGTGGCCAGTATTTCTGTTCTTGTTTTGAAATGACACGTTGGGAACCAATGAGCAAAACCAACTAGTTTTGAAGTTGTTCCAAAAGATGTAGGGAATAAATGAGTTGTAAAAATGTGAGCGGGATAATTGACTCCCAGCTGTGTGTTTATCACAATCGCAAGTGTCAGAATCCATTTCCCCACACTGGGGTTTGGTGCAGTGGTAATGAGCCGCTTACACACGCGATGGTGCATTTCAAAAGCCTGTGGCTTCAAATAATTAGAGGTAGATTTCACTGTTAGCCTGGCATGTAGCTTATCTCCCAGGGCAAACAGCGGGCTCTGCTTCTGAGCAGCCGCAGTGACAGAGTAGGCAACACTCTGGGCTGATTATTAATAGTTGACAGAGCCTCCTCCTTTGACCTGAGCCACCGGTGGTGGTGGTGGTGGGGTTAAGTTCCCTGCACCACAGCAGGGCACCAAATGCAAAGTGAAGAACTTGCCATTTGAAACAATTCACCTGACCTTTCATCTGCGACTTTTTATTCCACACTGCCCTTTTCAGAATAGAGATATCGTATTATTATTGCTGTTGTTGTTGTTGTTATGTGTTTACAAAAGAGACAAAAGCTTCTCCCTGTAAAAATAACTATACCAGGCTGGCAAGATGACTCAGTGGGCAAAGTCTTTGCACCCAGCCCTGATGACTTCAGTTTCCTTTCTCCCACAGTAGAAGGTGAGAACCAATTCCTGGACGTCGCCTTCTGACCTCCACACAACCCTCAGTGGACTGCTTCTTCTCCACACACATACCTCAATAGATAAGTAAATAAAGGCGATCTTAAATATTTTTTTTAAGTAGCTAAACCAACTTAGACACATATCAAGAGTTAGGCCCCACTGCAAACCCTACTTCCCATGAAGAATTACTATGAAATTCTATCCACCTGTTTCTCCTATGTATATATAAAGGCTATGTGACAATTTTGAATTTCTAATGGGAATTCTGTGGGTTTGGTTTTTTTGTTTGTTTGTTTGTTCTTTTCAATAATGTTGGTATCATGTGACTGGTACAGGAATGCACTTATAATATTTAGTCCTGTGTCAGCAAAATATGTTTGACTTCAAATCCCCATTCCCTGTTTATCACGGGTAACCAGAGTGTGTGTAAAAATGTCATATTGCAGATGTTCACAGGAAGGAAGCTAAAAACAAAAAAATCTATCCTCTAGGCCCAATGTGGGAAACTCTGAAATGACTACCCAGGGATGCCATAGACAGTTGTTACAGTGTGTGTGTTGTGCACAGGGCCCAGGCTGAAGGGTGAGAACTGAAATACAGCCTGCATGTGCTCCACACCCCATGCTCAGAGGGCTCTTCTGCTGAGGGCTGTCCAGGCAAGACTCAGAGCATGCAGGCCTGGAAGACAGTGGGGGCTGGAGCTACCCAATCCTGTTTTACATAGTGGAATGCTGCCATTGAAGGGCTTTAAGGAATACTAGGATGAGAGCTGATTCGTTTTCTGATGCTCATTTTCATAGTGCAGAAGCAATAGTTTACTGTGGGCCCTGGTGGGAAGCAGGCTGCAGGGGCCGAGGAGAGATGCGGAAGGTCCCTTGGGATCTGTATCAGTCCAAGCCTGCAGTGAAGACTTCATCTGTGAGTGGTCATGCAAATGAAAGCCTCAAGATTCAAGATGTTGAGGACACAGGAAATGTGTAGTTTTAGAGGTCACTTTTTTTATTCTATCATATCATCTGCAAATAGCACTACTTTGACTTCTTCCTTTCCAACTTGTATCCTCTTGGTCTCCTTTAGTTGTCTTATCACTCTAGCTAAAACTTCAAGCACTTTATTAAATAGGTATGGAGAGAGTGAACAGCCTTGTCTTGTCCATGATTTTAGTAGAACTGCTTTAAGTTCCTCTCCATTTAATTTGATGTTGGCTATTGGCTTGTTGTATACGGCCTTTATTGTGTTTAGGTGAGCTTCTTATATCCCTGATCTAAGATTTTTATCATGAACAGGGTGCTGGATTTTGTCAAAACATCCAATGAGATGATTTTGTGATTTTTTTTTCTTTCAGTTTGATTATAAGGTGGATTGCATTGGTGGAGTTTCATATGTTGAATCATTCCTGCATCCCTGGGATGAAGCCTACTTGATCATGATGGATGATGGTTTTGATGTGTTCATGGATTCTCTTTGCAAGTCTTTTGTTGAGTATTTTTGCATCATGTTCATAAGGGAGATTGACCTAGAATTCTCTTTCTTGGTTGAATCTTTGTATGATTTAGGTATCAGAGTAAGTGTGGCCTCATAAAATGAATTTGGCAATGTTCCTTCTGTTTCTATTTTGTGGAATAATTTGAGTATTGATATTAGCTCTTCTTTGTAAGTCTGGTAGAGTTCTGTTCTAAAACTGTCTTGCCCTGGGCTTTTTGTGATTAAAGACTTTTCATGACTGCTTCTATTTCCTTAGGGGTTATAGGCCTATTTAAATTGTTTACCTGATCTTGATTTAACTTTAGTAAGTGTTATCTATCAAGAAAATCATCCATTTAATTTAGATTTTCCAATTTTGTGGAATACAGGTAAGACCTAATGATTCTTTGGATTTCCTCAGGGTCTGTTGTTATGTCCTACCTTTTCATTTCTGATTTTTGTTAATTTGGATATTCTCTCTGCCTTTTAGTTAATTTGGCTAAAGGTTTGTCTATCTTGTTGATTTTCTCAAAGAACCAACCCTTGGCATCGTCAATTCTTTTTATTGTTCTCTTTGTTTCTAATTGATTTATTTCAGCCCTGAGTTTAATTATTTCCTGCTGTCTACTCCTCCTGGGTGTGTTTGCTTCTTTTTGTTCTAGAGCTTTCAGGTGTGCTGTTGCTAGTATGAGATGGTACTGATTTCGTTATAGAGGCACTTAGCACAATGGGCATTTCTCTTAGCACTGCTTTCATTTTGTTCCATAAGTTTGGGTATGTTGTGGTTTGCTTTTCATTGAATTCTAGACAGCCTTTAATGTCTTCCTTTATTTGTCCTTGACCCAGTGGTCACCGAGTAGAGAGTTGTTCAGTTTGCCTAGGTTTGAAGGCCTTTTGTTGTTTCTGTTGTTGTTGAAGTCCAGCTTTAATCCATGGTGGGCTGATAAGATACGGGTATTATTTCTATATTCTTGTATCTGTTGAGGCTTGCTTTGTGTTCATGTATAAGGTCAATTTTGGAGAAGGTTCTGTGAGGCACTGAGATGAAAGTATATTATTTTGTGTTTGGGTGAAATGTTTTGTGGAGATCTGTTAAGCCCATTTGACCCATAATATCTGATAATTTCATCATTTCTCTGTTAAGTTTCTGTCTGAATGACCTGTCCATTGATGAGCATGGAGCATTGAAGTCTCCAGCTATTAATGTGTGAGGTTCAATGTGTGAATTAAGCTTTAGTAATATTTCTTTTATGAACATGGGTGCCCTTGCTGTTAGAATATAGATATTTAAAATTGAGATGTCATCTTGGTAGATTTTTCCTTTGGTGAGTATGAAGTTTCCTTCTCAATCTCTTTTAAATAATTTAGGTTGAAAGTCTGTTTTATTAGACTTTCAACTATTCAAATGACTACTCCAACTTGCTTCTTGGGTCCCTTTGCTTGAAAAAACTTTTCCAGCCCCTTACTCTGAGGTAGTGTCTATCTTTGTTGCTGAGAAGAATGGTGGACCCTGTTTTTTGCATCCAGTCTGTTATCCTGTGTCTTTTTATTGAGGAATTGAGTCCATTGACTTTGAGAGAAATTAATAAGCAATGCTTGTTAGTTCCTGCTATTTTTACATTGGTGGTGGTAGTGTGTGTGTATGTGTGTGTGTGAGAGAGAGAGACAGAGACAGAGACAGAGAGAGAGAGAGACAGAAAGAGAGACAGAGACAGAGAGAGAGACAGAGAGAGAGAGAGAGAGAGACAGAGA
>NC_034596.1:94522483-94531678 GCF_900095145.1 Mus pahari
AGAGAGAGAGAGAGAGAGAGAGAGAGAGAGAGAGAGAGAGAGAGAGAGAGAGAGAACACACACATGCTCAAGTGTGTGTGAGCCTCCCCTCTTTTCATTTTGCTAGTGTGGAATTATTTATTTCCGGTGTTTTCTTGGATGTAGTTAACCTTCTTGGGTCAGAGTTTTCCTTCTAGTACCTTCTATAGGACTGGATTTGTGGATAGATATTGTTTAGATTTGGTTTTGTCATGGAATATCTTGTTTTCTCCCTCTATGGTCGCTGAAAGTTTTGCTGGGTATTGTCTGGACTGGCATCTGTGGTCTAAGAGAGAGTGCAGGATAACAGCCCAGGCTCTCAAGTCTCTGGCGAGAAGTCAGGTGAAATTCTGAGAGGTCTGCCTTTATATGTTACTTCGCTGTTTTTTGTTTGTTTGTTACCCCCTTGCAACTTTTAATACTCTTTCTTTGTTCTGTACATTTAGTGTTTTGACAATTATGTGGAGGAGGATTTTCTTTTGTGGTCAAATCTATGTGGTGTTCTGTAGGCAGTTGTTATAGGTTTAGATGAGGGTTTCTGGGTATGTCCATGTTGGATGGGAGTTTAGGGGATATTTCTCCCCTGGGTTTCTGTTTCCTCTCTGTCTACTGGCCTGAGTAGCCTGCAGTTCTGGTACTAGCTAGCTAGTGTTCAGGCCCAGGAGGATGTTTCTCCTGAGTTTTTATGGTCTGTGAGGTCTGGGGTCTTGGGGGCTAACCTTGTCTCTGGGGTCCCTAGTACCCGTATGATCCGGGGTCCCTGGTGCCTGAGGGCCTCCAGGAAAACCAGTAGTGAGGTTGTGGGTTGGAAAATGAAGTTCAGGGTGTGGGGTGCAGTTTAAGGCTGATGGGTGTATTTTAGTGGAGTATGTGGGACAAGGGCTTGGGGCGGGGTCTTACCTGTTTGTGACTGGTGTTGGCAGGTCTCTGGGCATGCAGGCAAAGTTGTGGTATGGGAAATGGAATGCAGGGGATGGGGTATACTGTGTCATTGTTAGGTGTGCTTTCAGGGGAGTTGGCCACCAGGGGCTTGTGGGGAGCTTGTGAGGGGTGGAGGGTGAGGGGATGGGGATGGCATTACCTGGTGTTCCTGGTGCAGAGTTTTCAAGGGATTTTTTTTTTCATAATTAAATAATTTGAAAAGGGAAGACCCACTTCTAATCCATTTTGTTGTTGTTGTTGTTCCAAATGCCTGGAACTCACTCTGTAGATCTGGCAGCTTCTGTGCCCTGAGTGCTGGGATTAAAGGCATGTGCTACCATGGCCCAGATCTAATCCATATCTCTGAGATGGGAAGATGCACTTTCATTCTGGACACCCTTCCACTAGCAGCCTATATAAAGGGAATGGAAAAAGTAGGCTCTCTCTTTGCCTGCCCTCTCCCAAGTGTCCTTAGGAGCTTTGGGAATCATTTCTCTCCCCATCACAATCCCCACCCAACCTGCTCTGGATCACTGTGAATCATTGGCCAAAAAGCAAAGTGGGGATGAAGGGTTTATTTGGTTTATACCTTCCCAGATCACTATTCCTCATCAAAGGAACTATAAATGTTTTCACAAAAAGTGTAAATGTGTTGTTTTTGCAGCCATATCGTAAGTCTTGAAAGCAGACACTGCAAAGCTCTAGAATTGCTATAAAAATATTTAAAATATAACTAGAATTTTAATTAGGATTGCAGTGAACATATAGATTGGTCTCATGAGAATAAAAATACTAACAGCTGGAGAGATGACTCAGTGGTTTAGAGCACTAACTGCTCTTCCAGAGGTCCTGAGTTCAATTCCCTGCAACCAAATGGTGACTCACAACCATCTGTACTGGGAGGATCTGATGCACTCTTCTGGTGTGTGTCTGAAGACAGCTATAGTGTACTCATATAAATAAATAAATAAATTTTAAATCCCAACAAAATAGTAAATCTGATTCATCAATATGATTCTGCCCTTCACACATTCAGATCATTTTGAATTTCTCATTTTGATTATAGTAGACAATTTTTCAATGTATAGGTTTACACATGTTTTGGGTCTAGCCCAAGTATTTTATATTTTTGATAGCATTGTAAATGATCTTAGCTTGCTTTTATTTTTGCAGTGCTGGGGATGGAAGCCAGGGCAAGTACTCAACTGTTGAACTGTACACCCAGCCCTTTAGTTTGCTTTCTCGTTGTCCACAGCCAAATACTGTGACTGTTGCATTGTTTCCTAAGCTTATTATTAGCGCTTAATTGTTTTCTAGATTCTGATGGATGAGTCTTATAGACAGTTGTGTTTCGTTGTGAATAAAACCCCTCTCTCTCCTTTCAGAGCTATCTATGTTTTTTACTTGTCTGACATCTCTAGAACCTTCAGTACAATGCTGGATTGAAAAGGTCCAGAAAGTCTTGCCCCACTCAGAGTCATATGGAGAAACTCCCTTTGTTGTAAAGTTTTCATAGTTACTTCTTTGGTGACAAGCCCATCTAGTCCTAGTTTTCTGACCATTGCCATCATGCTGGATCATCTCAAATAATTGCTTGGCACCTGGAGAGTGATCTTGCAGTTTTGTTTTCCAGTGTGTTTACCTGGTAAATTAGGCCCATTTTTAAAATATTAAATCTCCCAAGCAGCTCAGGGATAAACCCTCCTCAATCATGACGTATTATCTTTTCTACATGTTGTGGGATGGGCTGTGCTAAAACCATGTCAGGAATTGTTGTCTGGCACTGAAGAGGTGCCACCGTGGTTAAGAGCACTTGCTGCTCTTACAAAGGACCTGGGTTTGGTTCAGTACCTACACAGTGGTTCACAGTTGCCTGAATCTCCAGGTCCAGGGAATCCAGGAATGTTTCTGGACTCTCCAGCATCTTCATATACACAATGAGAGTGCACGTATGAATTGATAGGTAGGTATACAGTTTTCTTAAGATGTCAGAGTAAGCTTGACATCATAGAAGGAACTGGGAAGTATTCCTTCTCCTCTTTTTACTCCTTCTCCTCTTCCTCCTCTTCCTCCTCCTCCTCTTCCCCTTCCTCCTCTTCCTTCTTCTATTTCTCCTTCTTCTCCTTCTCCTTCTCCTCCTCATCCTCCTCCTCCTTCTCCTTCTTCTAATTTTTTCCAAGTTTGTGTTACCAGTCCCTCAAATATTCAGCACTATTCAGGAGTAAGGCCATCTGAGTTTTTTCTGTTTTGTTTGGTATGGTTTGGTTTGGTTGGTGTTTGTTTGTTTGTTTGTTTGTTTGTTGGTAGCCCTGGATGACCTAGAACTCACAGTATAGATCAGTCTAGCCTCTAACGCACAGAGATCCATCTGCCTCTGCCTTCTGGCTGCTGAAATTAAAGGGATGGATGGACTACTGAGCCTTGCTTGTGCGATTTGTCAGAAGTCCCCTTTCCTTAGGACAAGGGTCTTAATTTGTTGCTCATAAGTTATTTATAATATTCTTGTGTATTTGGTCCCTTGTATGTATGGCTATGTGTGTGCATGTTGCAGGGGAGCACATATGCATTTGTGTGTATGGCTATATGTGTGCATGTTGCAGGGGAGCACATATGCATTTGTGTGCAAGTGAATGCAGAGGACAGAGGTTGGCTTTGGGTATTTTCCTCAGTTTCTATCCATCTTATGTTTTGAACCTGGAGCCCACCAATGTGGCTGTCCAGGGAGCCTCTTGCCTCTGCCTCCACAGAGATGAGAATACAGACATGTCCCATCACATCCAGACTTTCCCTTATTTAAAATTCTTCAGATCACTGTCTTGCTTTCTTATTCTTCTAGAATGAATGCCAAGAGATCAAGGGAATGACTGGTTTTAAGTCTCTCGATGTATACACATCGCCTAATTGTTTTCTAGAAATATATTATTTGCCAATACATATATGCATACTGGTGACTTAATTTGGCAGTGATAAACCTTAATCAGTTTGATAGGTAGAACTGTTTCCATATCCATTTCTTTGATGACTAAGTGAAAATGAATCCCAGGTTTCTTAACATTTGTTTGCTTTTATTTTTGCTACCACATAGCAATTATACATGTTTGTTGCAGTACAATGTAACATTTCTCTGTGTGTGTGTGTGTGTGTGTGTGTGTGTGTGAGAGAGAGAGAGAGAGAGAGAGAGAGAGAGAGAGAGAGAGATGACCAGTTAGAGTAATTAGCATATGTGAAATCTTAGGCATTTATATTTCTTTATGTTGATAATATTCAAAATAATCTGAGATCTCATTTCAAAATCTCCAATTGATAGAGTCATCAGCCACAGTTATTCTGCTATGCTCTAGAACACTGGAGACCATTGTCTCACCTACGTGCACCCTTAACCACCCTTCCTCCATCTTCTCTTTCTCCATTCTCTCTCCCAGCTCTGGAAACGATTCCATATTTATTTCTATGAGATCAGCTCTTCAGTTTGTACCAATAAGTAAAATTATACCACCTTTGTCTTTGTGTACCTGACTTATTTAACTCAACGGGGTATTCTTCAGTTCCGCATGACAGCTGACAATGACAGAATTCATTCTTTTTAAGTCAGTGGTTCTCAACCTGTTGGTCTTGACCCCTTTCACAGGGGTTGCCTATTAGATATTCTGCATATCACATATTTATATCACAATTCAGAACTGTAGCAAAATCACAGTTATGGAGTAGCAATTAAATAATTTTCGGGTGGGGGACCACCACAACATGCAGATCAATTGTAGCATTAGAAAGATACAAAACCACTGGCTTAAATGCTGTTCTGTTAACTGCTTCACATTATTCTGCTTGTTCATTTATTGATGGACATCTAGATTAGTTCATGAAGAGGTCTATGTCTTTCTAACATACAACTCCTATTTCCTTTGACTATACACTCAGTAGTGGCACTTCCAAATGAGAACCCACCCTGTTTTCTGTAATTGGAAACCAGTTTACATTCCCACTAATAATGTGTGAGAGCCTCTACTTCTCCCACTTTCTCATCAAATTTATTCTCTTTTGTCTTTTCAATAATAGTGATTCTGACTGGGGTGAGATTAGCTCATTGTTTTATCTCTGCTGATTAGAGTCTTAGTTACTGTTCTATCACTATGAAGCGACAACATGTCCGAGGCACCTCTTATAAAGGAAAGCATTTAATTGGGGGCTCGCTTACAGTTCAGAGGTTTAGTATATCATCTTCATGTTGGGAGCATGGCAGCATGCATGGTGCTAGAGAAGTAGCTTAGAGATTTATATCTTGATCCATAAGCAAAGAAAGAGAGAGATTGGGATGGTATGGTGGTTTGAATCTGCTTGGTCCATGGGGAGCGGCACTATTTGAAGGTGTGGCCCTACTGGAGTATGTGTGGCTTTATTGTAGGAAATATGTCACTGTGGAGGTAGGCTTTTAGGTCTTTACTCTCAAGCCCTGCCCAATGTGGAATCAGACTTGCTTCTGGATATTTGCAGAAGATAGTCTCCTGGCTGCCTTTAGATCAAGATGTAGAACTCTCAGCTCCCTCAGCACCAAGTCTGCCTGCATGCTATCATGCTTCCCACCATGATGATAATGAACTGAACTTCTGAAACTTTAAACCAGCTCCAACTAAAGGTTTGTCTTAGAAGAGTTGTATTGGCCATGTTGTCTCTTCATAGCAATGAAACCCTAAGACAGATGGCATGGACTTTTGAAATCTCAAAGCCCACCCTCAGTGACACATTCCCTCCAGCAAATCCATACCTCCTAATCCTTATAATCCTTTCAAAGAGTTCCACTCCCTGATGAATAAGCATTAGACTATGTGCACCTATGGGGGTCATTCTCATTCAACCACCATAATGGGTGGTACTGAAAATTTTCCATACAGTTATTGACCAGTTCCTCTTTTGAGAAGTATTATTCAAGTCATTTATCCATTCTTAAATTGAATTATTGGTATTATTTTGCTTTGTAGTTGTTTTAGTTCCTTATATATTCTGGAAATTAACCCATTGTTTGGTGCATAGACATAAGTATTTCTCCTATCTTGCTCCTGATGGATGTGTTTTGTTGTTACAGGAGCTTTTTTGTTTGATGTAGTTTTGTTTTGGTTATGTTTGGTTTTTGGTTTTTCGAGACAGGATTTCTCTGTGTAGCCCTGACTATCCTGGAACTCACTCTGTAGACCAGGCTGGCTTCTAACTCAGACATCTGCCTGCCTCTGCATCCCAAGTGCTGGGATTAAAGGCGTGCATCACCACTATCCAGCTTGATGTAGTTTTATATGTTCACTTTTGCTTTTGTTTCCAGTGCTTTGGAGTCTTATCCAAAAATTCTTGACCAGAGCAACCCCTGAAGTGTTTCTCCTGTGATTTCTTCTAGTAGTTTTGTAATTTTTTATTTCTTTAATTTTTATTCATCATCATCATCATCATCATCATCATCATCATCATCATTATTTTGGTTTTTTGAGACAGGGTTTCTCTCTGTAGTCCCCGTCCTGGTACTTGCTCTATATACAAACTAGCCTTGAATCCACAGAGATTAACCTGAGATCCACACACTCACAAAGAGAGAATTACATTCTGCCTCCAGAGTGGTGGAACTAAAGACATGTACCACCACCACCCAACTTAATTTCATATCTTCCGTTCCAGTCTATCCCTATACGCTCAGGTATTTGAATACTTGACCACCAGTTTGTGGCATTATTTAGGGAGACTTAGGAGTTGTGGCTTTGTTACATGAAGAATGTCACAGGAGGCAGGCTTTAGAGTTTAAAGACTGCGACTAAAATATTCAAGAACTTGGTAGAAGCTCCTGGGGAACTGATGATTGATTTTAAGTGATACTTAACTGGACTAGGGATTCCTGGAGGACTGGCGAGGGTTAGTCATAGGTGTGCCTGTGAGCATACTTTGGAGGAGATGGGCAGATTGAGTTGTGAGCTGAGTGGAGAAGATGCACCCTCAGTGTCATGGGCCTTGTCCTAACTGTTAGGAGCCAGGATAGAAGAGAAGGTGGAGGAAAGACGAGTTGGCTTCTCACCCATGATGTCCTGGGACATCAGAAATCCAGGCTGCCTGGTTTGTGAACACCAGAATTTTTGTCACTGCCCCCCCTCCAGATGCTCAAACCTGTTGCTTCTGATAAGGAATAATACAGCCTTGGTTTTAAGACCTTCGGACTTGAGCCATGCCACACCACCAGGGTCCCAAGTTGGGAACAGTGTCCTGGGACTTTCAAATATCACATTGCACTCACTCCTCTGCTAGATCCACTCTCATCTATCCGTTCAATTCCACCCCCTACCCTTTGCCCATATCCCCAGGTTCTGTAGCCACAGACTTGGCCAACTGTGGATTAAAAACATTCCAAAGCTAATAGTTGTAGCAGATTCAATATATTCACACTCCTTCTATTTGTCTTTATTCCCTAAATAATATAGTATTGCAGATGTTAACAAAGTATGTACAGATCAGGTATAAATAATCTAGGGATAAGTTAAATTACATAGGATAACTGCAGGTTATAAGCCAATACTCTATTTATATAATTCTAAGCCTGAACCCTGACTAGGAGCAGCAGTGAAATAAAGAAAGGATGGACACAGAGACACTCATACAAAAAGGCTGTGGTCAGGTGGGGTGTGTGTACTTTGATGGAACTTACTCCCTTAAGCAATGGGGGCCCTCAGTGTGGCTGTGACAGCACAGGGGAAGGGGTTAGCTAGTCTCGGTAGGAGGTCTCTCTAGGTTAGCAGTCTCACATTGTAAACATCTGGGAGGAGGAAGCTGCAGTTGCTAGTCTTATACACACTGGTTAACCCTCCGTACAGTTATAGTTGGACCAGAAAAAGGCAGCTTTGCCAGTCTTCCGTGGGCCCAAGGCCTTGGTCCTTGTCTTGGCTGTATCCATGTCAACAGTACGCATTCACTTAGGACTTTATCACTCAGGGCTTCTTCTGATCCCTACACCCAAGCATCCTTAGACTGGGGTATCTGCAGAAAGCCCTAGGACCATCCCCCTAAGTATCTAGGAAACCAATATGCCAGCATCTTATTGATTTTGTCTATCTGAAGAACCCAAGCAGAAGGTCCAAATCAAAAAGGAGTAGTAAGTCCTAATATATCTGTCACTTCTTTGCCTCTGATGATCATTACTGAGGAATAGGTATTTTTTTTATCATCATCCCATTTTACAGATGAAGAGAAATAGGCAGAGGTGAGGTCAACTACCATGTCTAAGGCCAGTCCATACATGGTAACAGAGGCAGGATGTGGGTCTGTGTTTTCACCCTGTCACATGTAAGACCCTTTTCCCTTTCCCCAGCTGTGCCTTCCAAGCTCTGGCCTTCATCACTCTCAAGGGCAACCTTGCAGTGGGATATATTAATCTCCAAACCATTGGCTATGCTTACTCCCATTGCATTAAATGTATATATTTTGATTCTGTGTGTGATAGCTAAACCAGAGTTTACTCTATGTATAAATAGATTTAACAAATACACTCACTGGAATTCAACTAGAAAGAAGCTTTTTCAATCAGACATTCCCCTCAATGCTATTGCCAAGGGGGGGAAAAATGTGTGCTCACGTGATTTTTGATGTGTTGCAAGAATCTGAAATACCATCTGGATCATAAGGATCATTTAAAATATAATCTACCCAGTGGCCGCGCATCCTCTTCCGCCCTGGCCCGGAAGGGTGATGTGGCTGGACCAGCACCAGCCTCACTATGTCTGCCATTTTCAATTTTCAGAGTCTATTGACTGTAATCTTGCTGCTTACATGTACATGTGCTTATCTCCTATCCCTGGCACCCAGCATCCTGGACAGAAATAAAACTGGACTATTGGGAATATTTTGGAAGTGTGCCCAAATTGGTGAACGCAAGAGTCCTTATGTCCATATGCTGTATAGTGATGGCCTTCAGCATCCTCTTCATACAGTAGCTTTGGAAACTACCAGCATGTACTTGCCATCAGACTGTCAGCACGTGCTTGCCATCTGTAAACAAGGGCTTGCCTCCAAAAACTAATGGGAAGAATGGTTGAGCCATTTGTCTCTGAACATGGAATGAGATAAATTTCAAGACACTGTTCTCTATTTTTATGTGATTGGACCAATGAGCTGAATGAATAATTAAGATGTAACAGTTCAGTACACAGGGATGTGACTGTAGCCATCAACCTCAGTTCTCTCACTCCAGTACACAGGGATGTGACTGTAGCCATCAACCTCAGTTCTCTCACT
>NC_034596.1:94532018-94595865 GCF_900095145.1 Mus pahari
CAGTACACAGGGATGTGACTGTAGCCATCAACCTCAGTTCTCTCACTCCAGTACACAGGGATGTGACTGTAGCCATCAACCTCAGTTCTCTCACTCCAGTACACAGGAATGTGACTGTAGCCATCAACCTCAGTTCTCTCACTCCAGTATTACNTTCTGCAAATGTCATTCTGTTGTGTCAGGACTGCTTTTCATAAGGTTCTCCAGGCACTAAGTAGAACCCCAGTGACAAATTCCACAGGTTCCTTTGACTAGGGCTTCAAAATAATGTCTTCACAGAATGATACCTTCTAGCGACTGGCCTATTTTTATTGAGAAAAAAAAGTTCTATTTTTATGGTTGTTACTGTTCTTATGGATTGCATTCATATTTAAACCCTTTTGATTGCTAACCAGAGTACCTCTGTTCTTGGCAAATTCCGTAGTTTGCAGGTGTTTAAAGTATTTTAAACAAAACTCTGAATTTCTTTAATTAGCATAAGAGTTGGCTTCTAGTCACAAAGTTAGAGCTGCCACCCTATGACGAAGAGTACCTTAGAATGACAAGCAGCAAGTAGCGTGGTGAGCAAGTAAACATCAGGCATTCTTCATTCTCTGTAGTGATGGCTTCCCAATAGAACACCCATTGTAGTTACCCAAAGGTGGCATTTGTGGTGTTCTTAATGCAGTACTTTAAATCTAGTTTATGTTCTGTCAGCTGGAACTGGAATCTCTTTTGTAACTTTGTAGGTTATAAATATATCTCATATCTGCTTTAGTCTGGGTACTATGCTCTAAGTACATTTCAGCTTTGACACAGAATGTGAATAGACTTGAATAAAGCATATATATCAAAGGATACTTACAAGTTTGTGTCCAACATTTCTTCAAGTTCAGCTGAAAATCAGTTACTATTTCAAAAAATTAAAAAGAGAGGAATTAAATCCTAGCTGAAAACTAAAAACCATAAGAATAAAAAAAATAAAATATAATCTAGAAGAATTTGTATGATGAGCACATTTTGATGTACTCTGACAATTACATGTTAATGTCTGTTGTTTATTGTGATACTCACTTAGCCAAAATATTAAGTAAAGTTGACTTTATCTTGCTTTACATATGCTGGTTCTATTTATCTACTATCTGTCTGTTTGTCTTTCTTTCTGTCTGCATGTGTGTATGTGTATTCATGTGATGCATGAATGTGGAGGCCAGAGGTTGATTAGAGGAAGATAGAGATAGATAGATAGATAGATAGATAGATAGATAGATAGATAGATAGAAAGATAGATAGATGTGTNTGTGTGTGTGTGTGTGTATATATATATATATATATATATATATATATATACACATATATATATATATATGTATATATATTATCTCTCCAATTTATTATTTGAGGCAGAGTCTCTCACTGGTTTGGCAAGAACAGCTAGCTACCAAGATCCAGAGATCTGCCTGTCCCACATGCCCAGTGTTAGGATTATCGATGCACACCACTGAACCTAATCCTCGGCTCCTAAAGATCAAAGTCAGGTTCTCATACTTGAGAAACAACCACTTTATCAATTGAACAATCTCCCAGCCCCGGGTTCTGGTCCTTTCCAGACCCTCACAGTTACCTCATCTTTGTAGTCAAGTTGCTTGTAACCAAGGAAGGTCTATTGGCATTTATTTCTACAAAGGAACAGATGGCAGTGATCACAGGTGGCCTACCCCAGAAAAGCTTACTGAGGTTTGGTTCCATGCCCAGGCCTGAGATAGACTGGATTAGAAGCAAAGTGATCAATCCAAAGCAGATTGATCCATGGCTCAGAGTGTCGGTGGTATAAAAGCTAGTCTGGAAGGTTTCCATCTGCCCTAACATGGTGTGGCCCCGGAGGTTGTTGGAAGACTTGTGGTATGCCCTCTGGGCTGATATCTTTTAGGAAAGAAGTAGAGGAGTAGAGATTATTTGTTTTATTACCTGTCCTTGATAGAGAAAGAAAATATGTGGGAAGGTTTCCAAAAGGAAGCATGCATGATTTGTGCAAGGTCTTGACCAGCAGCAAGCCAGGTGCTGGTCCAGAGAGTCAGGGACATCAAACAATGATGGGCCCAGTCCCACTTTTGAGTAGTTTCCAGACTTTGTTCATGTTTGTTGTTCTTGGTTCCCAGCAACTAGAAATGCGTGCTTCCCACGCTGGGTAGGGAGAACTCAATACTCAATGACTCTAAAAGAGTTGGTACCAGCTAGAGACACTGTGGGGATGAAGGGGTTTGCCTCTCTAGGGGATGGGAGACTGGAGAATCAGGGAAGGCTTCTTGGGACCAGTGAGTGAGGCAATAGTGGGTGGGTAGCAGGTTGCAGGAAGGAGAAGGTACTTCCCCTCTATCCCTGCTGTCTCCTTCCTTTATATAGACCTCTGCTTGCTGTGGGCTGGAAGGTAGGATGGGATAAGATCTTGGTCAAGGCTTCTCCCTACCTGAGTGGTATTCTTCTGGGGAGACATGGATACTGAGCAGATCCTAAAATGAAGACTTTGTGATACAGAACACGGGAGATGTTCCTATTGGGTAGTAGGAGTCACGGGTCACACTCCTAGTACGGGCCTGAAGTCTCCAGACCCCCACATGGCACAGCCATGGTCTTTCTATTGAATGGGACCAAGACTCAGGATCTAACTTTCCTCTCTTCCCTGGAACCTGCTGCTGCCAGGGCCATGGACACAGTCAGCCCAACATCCAGGTCACTCTTACGCTGTCTATTACTGCTAATTGGCACCCTCTTTTCTATATGTGGCACAGCATGGACTGATGACATAAGAAATCTTTTCAAGGTCACCATGGCTGCAGGGTGAGGACTGTGTGGCATCCCAGGCAATTGTCTGGGGCATCTGCTCTTAGCAGAGTTGACTTGGGTAGGGCATAGCTCAGTGTTGCGCTCCTTTTTGACATGAAGACGTGTGTGTGTGTGTGTGTGTGTGTGTGTGTGTGTGTGNGAGAGAGAGAGAGAGAGAGAGAGAGAGAGAGAGAGAGAGAGAGAGAGAGAGACTCTGGGTCCCATCCCTAGGACTGCAAAAACAAACAAAGAAATACATACAAAAAATAAATAAATAAATAAATAAATAAATAAATAAATAAATAAATAAATAAAAAGGCCTGGCTCTTAGAACTCATCTCCTCCTGGCATTCACCTATACTGGGTTATTAAATCTTTACAAATGTCCTATGAGGATGCTACCATCATCCTGTTTTATAGGTGACAAAATTCAGACACATTCAGAAACATTTTTTTCTTTTTGAGATTAGAATTATGTCCCCAAATGCCTAGGTTGAAATTCTCCTTGTGATATCTGGGTGTCCTTGGGATAAAGGGTAGTACTGAGAAATGAATTCAGACAGTCACACAGACTGTAGGGGATATGGGGGCGTGGGTGATGTTGAGGGACACACTCCTGCTTTTAAGGAGATAACAAACATGGATGCATTGACCAGGAAGGCAGCTCTAAGCTCCAGTCCACACCGACCTAAGAATATCCACTTTAGAAAGAGAAATGGCCTTTCTTTAGGGGGGGAGCAAAGGGGCAACATATTCTAAGTGCGTTACTCTGCACTTAAATACTTAGACGTCGACAGAGATCGGCAGCACTTCAGATAAATCCACCTGCTTGTGGTGGCCTCAAGCTGAGCCCACTTCTGCACAGTTGAAAGTAGCTTTCTTCTGCACCCCTCCCAAACCCTTTCTTTTGTTTTTTTTTTTTTTAAAGAGAGAGAGAGAGAGAGAGAGAGAGAGAGAGAGAGAGAGAGAGAGAGAGAGAACCAAAACCTCATCTGGAAGACTCGAGAGCACAAAGAAAGAAGTGATCTTTCATGAACAATCTAACCTAGGTGGTTTCAGCGACTAGTATGTGTTGTGCTCATGGGCGAGGAATTGATGAGGGATTTTGAGTAACTGTCATGGGCAATCAAAGCCAAAGGGAAGCCGAAAAGGCTTTAAGAGGAGCACTGAGTGGCTGGGAATGTGGTAGAGTGCTTGCCTCCCCCAGAGCTGTATACACTGAACACTGTGAGGCAAGCCAGGAGTCGCAGCACTGGGTACATGCACACAGGAGGATTAGAAATCCAAGGTCATCCTTAGCTGTGAGTAAAAAGACCATCTATACTACATAAGACCTTATCTCAAAAACAAAACAATAACTTATTTTTTGTTGGGAGCAGATATTAATATTTATTTATAATAATATTAATAATTAGAAATTTAAGGCCATCTTTCTGCTGTGTACCACTATATATGTGTGGTTAGCATATTCTCCAAAAAGTTGAAAGCAAAGACTCAAAGAAAGTCAATTTGCATGACCACATCCACAGAAGTGAGTTCTCCAAAAAGCCAAAAGAGGCAGAGAGCCCATGGTGGAGCAGAGAGCTCACGACTCATTGATGAATGAGTGGAGAAGCAAAGGAAAAGAAGGGTCAGTTGTACATAGGGCAGAATCTCACTCAGCCAGAACACAGAGTGAGCTGCGGAGGCATGCTGCAACAGGCTGAACCATGGAAGCACAGTGCTCAGTGATAGAAGCCAGCACAAAGGGCAGGTGTTGCCTAACTCCCCTTGTGCAGCTCCTGAGAGCAGGCAAATTCATGGAGACGAAAAAATAGAGACAAAGCTACCAGACACGTGATTAATGGGTGCTAGGTTGTGTTTGGGTCTGTGGACAAGTTCTAGAAATGCTGTGGTTATAGCACTGTGAACACATAAAACTTACTAGTGTGGTAAATTTTCTGCCATGCATGTTTTACCACAACAAAAATATCAATAATAATAAAATAGACATACATATATATGCATATATATATATATATATATATATATATATATATATATATATATGGAGGAAAGATCCCACCCTCAGTAGCATCTACAGAAGGGATCTGTGTGGGAAGATATATACAGAGCTCATAGGAAGAAATTACAAAATTCTACTAAGGCTCATTCTAAAGAGAGTTCTATAAACAGAGAGAGGGAAAGACTGTGTTCCTGGTACAAAAACTCATTTTGGTAAGGATGTCATTTCTCCCCAAGTGAATCTCTAAATGTAAGGCAACCCCAATCAAAATCCAAATATCTGTTTTGCCATTTAACAGCAAAACATTTAGCTGCATGTTTTTGCAGCTCGCCATAAGTACTGAATACAAAATACACAAGGGTGGCTTTGTAAAGAAAATGGGGAAAGGAAAAGGAAGAGAGGAGGGGGAGAGAAGAGAGAAAAGGAGGGAGAGGGAGGAAGGAAGAGAGGTTCTCACTGTCACTAAAAAAATAACTGTTTGTGTTTGGGGACCAGCCCCAACCTAAAGAGTAAAACATCATGAAGAATACAAAAACAGATTTTAAAAATATCGACTTTAATAAATAGTGACATTTTTGAGGGAGTAGCCAAAGAATGGACTCTATAAAAATGGTGCCAAGGGACCTACAGATGACAAACTTGTGCAGAACTAAGTTCTGCTAAAGAACATATGAGTGACGTCTGGGTGGGACAATGCCAGTATCCCAGTGGTGTGATTACACTACCAGTCTGCAAAACATTATCACTGGAGGAAACTGGATAAAAGCTAATGAAACCTTCCCATGTACTTCACACAAGTGTGTGTCTGTGTCCATCTGCAGTTGCCTCAATAGAAGCTTTAATTAAAATGATACGGAGTGAAACAAACTATTCTTAAAACATTAAAAGGCTGAAATTATAAATTAATATTTTTATTATTTTAAAAGATGTTTTTATTTTTTATTTTATGTCTGTAAATGTGCCTATATACCATATACAGCTGTGCCCACAGAGGCCAGTAGAGTTCATCAGATCCACTGGAACTGGAGTTACAGATGGCTTTGAGCAGCTATCTGAGTTCAGGGAGCTGAATGTGGGTCCTCTGCAAGAGCTGTCAATGCTCTTAACTGCTGAGCCACCTCTCTGTTCCTACATCACATTTTTAAAATACTAGAACCCTGAATACATACCCAAGCTACAATGGAACAAATTGGTTCACTTGCACGGAAATTAAACTTCCACCTGACTACAACACATTTATGTGAGAATCAGAAACAAACACATTTGGAAAAACTATCTGCAGCGCATACCAAAAGGCAGAATTAAACCTGAGAGGGGAAGGAGGCAGAATGGATCGGGGAAGCATGGGAGTGGTTATGATCAAAATGCCTCATGCGCTTGTATGAAGTTCTCAAAGAATTAACAAAATATATTTTTTTAAAGGAAGAGTTAAATTTTCTTAATATATGAAGAGTTCTTATAAGTCAATTAAGAAGGCTAAGTATTTTCATAGGGAATGGACTAAAGATGAAACTACACAGCTCACAAAAGAAGAAACACAAAAACCCAATAACTGGGCGGAGACGGGGGTGGGGAGGCGGGGCCTACAGAGAATGAAGCAGAAAATACAAAGAACGAGAAGACAAGACAGGGTCCTGAAGGAGCATGGCTCCTTAGGAGCCTTAGGCTGTGGCTCAGTGAATGCTTGTTCACTGGTACCTAGAGATGAAGAATACAAGCGGCTGCCAAGCTACAGATACAACTGAGATGCAGATAAGAGAAGTGGAGGTAGAGGATGTTTTTTTTAATGCAGAAAACTGAACGTTGAGTCGACTTTCATGGTAGAGCCTATTCTGCCAGTGGGGTTAGAAATGGCATCATAGGTGGGAATTGTCTTCGTCTTCCTGTCCCTTTCAGAAAGTCTCCACTGACAGCTCTCAGAGGGTGCTCTGCCATTGTCTTCTGAGTCCTTTCTCTGCTCCCTCCTCCCCCTCTCGCCCCAGGGATAAGGGCTTTTTTTTTTTTTTTTTTTTTTAATACCGAATACTTCGGTTCCTTAGTGAATGACACTGTGCCATTTCCTCTCCCCAAGGAGCTCACATTAATACCTCTGAAGCCACTCACTTGAAACCCTAGCATTTATATTACCAGCCCCAAGTTCACGGGAGTGGCTAATGTCACTGTTTGTTCCCTTTGTATTTAAATAAATCCTAACAAATACCTCCTTTCTGCTCACACTGGCTTCCCACGCCCCCCTTTTCTTTTTTCTTTGTAAACAACTAACAAACCACAGTGATATCCTAGTTCTGAACATTCCCTTTGGCAGCCACGGTCTGTATACTGATCCCAATTGCACCACAAGCAACACAATACTTTTTAAAATGTGGCTTTTTCCCCGTGGGCTGGCAAGATGACTCAGCTGTAAAAGCACTCCCCACCAAGCTTAACTTTGATCCCTGGAGCCTACACGGTGGCAGGTGAGAAACACCTCCAGAAAGTTGCACACGCAAAACAAATCAAGAAATGTAATTTTTTTTCCTATTTAAAATAATTTCTCCCCTGGCTTTGGGCAAAGGAAAGCTATAACTATTCTCTGGAACTAGTATTATCAAAATTAAATATTGTAAAGAGAAAGCCCTTGAAGACCAGCTTATTACAGGGCAGTGATCCATTTCTCTACCAGCTCATCAGTTCCTCTAAAAGAAGTAAGGAGCCTTTTGTACTGCAAAGACTCCTTCAAAGGAGCAGAGTGGAGAAATCAAGAGAGGGGCACAAAGGGGGACAAGAAAATGAGGAAGGGAGAGGGGAAAGGGAAGAATATTTTCTGACAAGACTTTGATTGAAGAGTGGCTGTCCCTGGAGGCTCATGTGTTTGGATGCAGGATTCCCAGTTCATGGACGCGTTCTGGGGAGGGTTAGGGGTGTGGTCTTGTTAGAGGAGGTGTGTCTCTGGGTGTGGGCTTTGAGAGCCCGCCCACACTGTTGGCATTTTGTCTAGGTTCCACCCCACAGTTACCTGGCAACAGCCAGGTGTGTCTGACTCACTATAAAAGGGGCTGCTTGCCCCCCTCCTCTCTCTCTTCTTTTGCTCCTCTTCTCTTGATCTCTTCCCCCTCTTGGCCCTCTGTCCCCTCTCTCCTTGTTCCCCTCCCCCCTCTCTCCACATGCTCATGGCCCACCTCTACTTCTCTACTCTCTCTCTCTACCTTTCTATGTCTCTACTACCCTTTCAGCTCCCCTCCCCATGCCCTAACTGATGTGTTTATAAAAAGATAAAGAGAAGGGAAATATGTTCTATGGCGGTGTGGTGAGGCATAGGGGAAGGGCAGTAAACAGTCCCTGACAAGAGACAGGGCCAGATCTGCTTTTCAGGTGGCAGTGAACCAAAAATGCAGGGGGGGGTGGAGGTCTACGCTGAGAGTTTCTATAGCAAGGAAGTGCCAGTTTAGTGGCCATGTAGAGATATTGTTTTCTGTTAACTGTGAATTAAACCAAGACATCCCAGTAAATAGGGCCAAAGCGGCAAAGACTGACCCAGGGGTGAGAGAATAGGGTTATTAACTGCCCTGAGCAGTGCCCTGAGGGCATTATTAATAACCAGAGGCATTCTAGCACAGGCCAGACTGCCAAGTTGTCTCATGGGAGCCTGGGGGCTCAGGAGCTGGTGCTCCTGAGCCAGAGAGCGGCTTATCTAGGGATTCTCAGCCACAAGAAAGAAAGTGTCTCAAAAGGAGAGGAGAATCTACCCAAGGGGGAAAAAGTCCTAGAACGAGGGTCAGTGAAAGACTGAATGTCTGCCATCCTCCAGGACAACACAGACATAGCTCTGAGCTCAAGAACTCTCCCCTGGACTCCTGCAGGTGGTAACGCTGACCAGTGGAGGGAGGGGCTTACCAGTTCTGGGCCAGTGAGCATGGATATCCATGCGATAGCTGGGGTGGGATGCAAACCTGCAGAGTTTCTAAATCGGAGCCTCCGTACCATTGGTGTGTTTATAAAAAGATAAAGAGAGGGGGGCTATGCTCTAGTGGAGGTGTGATGAGGTATGGGGGAAGGGGATGGCTCAGCAGCCCCATGCCAAGGCATCCCTTTCCCCCTGAGGGACCAGCCACATGACGGTATAGTATAGAACAGAGTTTATTCAGGGCATGGAGAGGGGAGTTAGGAGGGTAGTAGAGGCAGAGAAAGGGAGGGAGAGAGAGAGAAGAAGAAGAAGAAGAAGAAGAAGAAGGAGGAGGAGGAGGAGGAGGAGGAGGAGAGAAGAAGAGGCCAACCATGAGCACAAGGAGAAAGGGGGGAAGGAATAGAGGGGGGAAGGGGCAAGGGGACCGAGCAGGGGAAAGAAGGGAAGGGCAAGAGAGGGAGGAGGGGCAAACAGCCCTTTTTATAGTGGGTCAGGCTGTTGCCAGGTAACTGTGGGGTAGAGTTTAGACAATGCTAACACTAAACAAACTCGACTGTATATTATACTGTCCTGTGACTAGTACCCCTGGGGGGAAGGGATGCCTCGGCATGGGCCCCGCAGAGGCACCCCCTTCCCCCACACCACTCCTTGCCTCCACCAAACATGTCCCTGAATTCCTTTTCTATTTTATAAAACACAACATACACCATTCCTGTTGGCTCTCTTTACTGCACCATGGTTATTGTCGCAACATGCATGCTCACGGCTGCTACGCCAGTGCCATGCCCGCTACTGTGATAGTCGTGGGCCAACTCTATGGATTAGCAAGCAATCCCACAATAAACTCTTCTATACATTGAAAAATAGAGTTACTGTCAAAATGAACATCAGTCTGCTTCACATTCCTCGAAAATATAGTGTGCTTCCTTGTCGAGTAGAAAACTTCGTGTTTGTAGGAACTAAGGACTGTGGAAGAGCATTGTCATGATAGTGTAATGACAACTCATTTGCTTCAAACCCTATTTAAAAGGAAAAGTCACTTTAGCTGGGTGTGAAAGCACACAGCTTTAATCCCAGGAATCAGGGGACAGATGCAGAGGCTGAAAAATCTCTGTTAGTTTGAGACCAAACAGGTCTACCTAGTGAATTCCAGGCTAGGCAGAGCTGCACAGTAAGACCCTGCCTCAAAAGTAAAAAAAGAGAAAAGAAAAGAAAATACTTTTTCTAATTAATTTACAAAATAAAGACATCATACAGCTGACTTTTCTAAGGAGAAATCTGACCTCACCTTTAATCCTAGCACTCAGGAGGCAGAGGCAGGCAGACCTCTGTGAGTTTGAGACTAGTCCGGTCTATAGAGGGAATTCCAGGACAGCCAAGGATACAGAGAGAAACCATGTCTTTACAAACAAAAATGTGTGTGTGTGTGTGTGTGTGTGTGTGTGTGTGTGTGTGTGTGTGTGTGTGCGCCCATTCCAAACTCCATACAGATGTGTCCAACCTATGGGAGTGGTGCTGGAATATTTATTAACATGGCACAATGCATTTATATATGACATCTTATCACAATGCCAAGAGTTTGGATGCCCCTGCCATCTCATCTCTGGGACCTTCTCTGCAGTGAATGAATGCCTCTGTGGCATCCTGCCTCAGTGGGGTTGGGTTGTACCTTTGTGATCTCTGGGACCTTCTCTGCAGTGAATGAATGCCTCTGTGGCATCCTGCCTCAGTGGGGTTGGGTTGTACCTTTGTGATCTCTGGGACCTTCTCTGCAGTGAATGAATGCCTCTGTGGCATCCTGCCTCAGTGGGGTTGGGTTGTACCTTTGTGATCTCTGGGACCTTCTCTGCAGTGAGTGAGTGAATGCCTCTGTGGTATCCTGCCACAGTGGGGTAGGTTGTGCCTTCACACTTTAGGCTTTCACTTTTGCACTTGAGTAACTTGGTCCTCAGGGATGATCATCTTCCACTACTTCTGCTTGAACTTGATTAGACTAACACATTTGCATGTCTGTACCATGTCAACAATTCACTGAAACCCTTCAAGAACTTAACATCCTTCTGGTTCTGGGCACACAAAGAACTGTTTTCTCAGCCAAGCAGTGGTAGTACATACCATTAATCCCAGCACTCAGGAGGCAGAGGCAGACATCTCTGAGTTCGAGGCCAGCCTGGTCTACAGAGTGAGTTCCGGGACAGCCAGGGCTACACAGAGAAACACTGTCTCAAAAAAAAATGAACAAACAAACAAAAACAAAGAAAAAAAGAACCATTTCCTCATGAAATCAAGGACCACCAGGCTGTGGCTGCTCTTGCCAGTTCCCTGGGGTTCCTGGTAAGCAATGGCAGGCCTGCAAGGTTCAGGATCTCCATCCACACTGAAGCTCCAAATGGTGACATCATCCAGTGTGCACCCAACAGCAGAGCCTACAACCACACTGCTCTGGTGGCTGCCAGTTAAGCCTTAGACCCACCCTCTAGGTAGAGGCCACCCTCTAAGGTAGAGGCTGAACATCAATGAAGACCCTGGGTAGCAAGAGAAGCCATGTAGTTGCTTCAGGTCCTGCATGTATGCCTGCTCCAGAAGTGCAAAATTCTCTACCTCAGATTCCAGTGATGTCATTCAGCATCCCTACGCCATCCTTGTTCTTGTTACAAGATGACACATGGAGGATAAACTGCAGGGCAGAGAACACTAATGTTCTGTAGGTCTCTGGGTTTCAATCTAAAGGAATTTAAGATGCTGCTAGATAGGAAAATGGGGCTCTGAGCCGGGTGGGGTAAGGTCCCATCCTACATCCAGCAGCAATATCTCATCTTTCTGAGTACCAAGACCCGGTCTCGGAAACCCTTCCACATCAATGCTCTGCAGAAGAAAATTAAAAATGGCAGACACAAGTCCATAGAACAAAGCCGTCTTCCTTATTGATAACTCCTCAAGATGCCTGGGCCAGATCTTCTCCCTCTAGTTAAAGGCGAGGCAGCCTCCCTCAGTCATGTGCCTTGCACTGTGGTAACACTCTAGTTAATTGAACCATCTCTTCCGAGTCTGAGGGAGGGCAATTTAGTTCAGGAGAGAACATAATTATATCGACTTGCTTTTAAGAAATACTTTTAAGATTTAAAAGTTAGGAAGCACTAGAATCAGGACAGTGCCTGGAGCTAAGCAAATCACGTGATCCTCCTCTTCCCAGCCCCCCCAACCCCCCATTTTAAATGAGGTAAAGTCAGAAATAATGATGGCATTTATGAGAGCTGATTCCTACCATGATCCTAGCAGATGTCTGTAAGGAGGGAAAAGACCTAAAGAAGCACAAAACACCCGGCAAATGCCCCTGTTGTTTGTGCCTGTCTCAAGGGAATGAAATTTTAAATTTCTCTTCAGGAGTTGGTGTGTGCCGACTCCCCGTGAATCCAGGTTTTTGTACAAAAAAATTGCTGTAATTCACAGTAATGCATCTGATTCACCGCATCCCCGTTGTCTGCTTTGTAGTTAGGATGGCAATAATTTAAACCTTGCCTGTAAAATACTTACCACTTAAGTCCAGAAGTTACTTGTGAAATGGCTTACTCTATTAAAAGAATTCCCAATCCTTTGTCAAAGGTGGCTGGCTGTTATTGAAATGAAAAAGGAGTCATAACCTTAAGGATATCAAATTCCAGAAGTACTGTTAACTTTAGGAGGAACATGTAGCATCTACATCTGCTGCACTTACTGTGGGCCTCGGAGCCTGGGCCAGTAGACACTGCTTCCTTCTGGCTCGGCTGGAGTCAACCTGCAATGCCTTTGTCACTTGAGAGGTGGTACAGATGGAACTACTCTTCAGGTAGACAGGCAATCTGCCTGACCTGCGTGGCTGGGGAGCCCTGAACATGCACAGGGTTCAGCTTCCCAGATTCCTGCAAGGAACAAATAAATAGAATGAGCCCAGACCCAGACGTCAGCACCCAGATCATAGAACATTGTAATTCAATGGGTCTTAGGGTTCACCTAGGTCCCCCACACTTATTTTATCAAAGGGAAACCCAGAATAAGCTGCAGCCAGAATAGACTTAGGTTAAGGATGGTTGGAACCACTGAGACGGCCACCAAACTAGCCCGGTGGCTTCAAGCAGGTTGTAGAAGTCAGCCTGTCAGCATTCCCCAGTGTGATAGGAGTAGGCGGGGTTCCCGTGGGAAAAGTGATCACCACCACTGAACACAATGTCTGTCTCCAACAAAGGGCTCCGCCTATGCAATCTGTCATCATAGCTCATCCTCCTCCTCGAGACACTCTGTTTGCCTCTGAGAGCTGAAATGACAGTCAAATGGCCTTCCTCTCAGGGACATGGAGACAGAGGTCCAATGCTCATGAACTGACAGTCCATAGGACAAAGGAGGAAATTCTTTTAAGTCTTCTCTGCTACAGTGTAGCTGTAGCTGTGATGATCAACTTTCGGTTATGGGGTTGCGGGTCCCCCCTGGCCAAGTCAGCCAGCTTCTCTGTCACAGAGGGGAAAGTCTCCGACAGTGATCCTTCAACCTCAAGGATGTCCTTATTGTCTAATAAGGGCTCAGGTTGGGATGTGTGAAGTAGTAGGGAGGGTACGGGACCTATTTTGAAACAAACCACTTTTAACATAGATTACAACCCCAAACTGCCCATTGACCACCATTGAGCACACACCCACAAGTAGATGCCCACCTGGACATGCACTTTTGAACCAGTGTCCACCTCCATCCTTGGTCATACCTCTGTATCTCTTTGTTCTTCATTCTTCCTTCTCATCTCCCATAAACTAAAACCTCATTCTTCAAAACAGAACTGGGCCTTCCCCTGCAGAAGGTACCCCCATGTAGGTGGTGGGTTGGCAGGTAGAGCTGCCTTGAGTGTGTCTCCATTGTTTTGTGTGTTAAGGCTTAGTCTCTAGGTTAGCGGTGCTGGGAATTTGTAGTGGGAAGCCACAGGATGTGCTACCCTCCAGCAGGAATGGATTCACTTCTCCAGAACCCCTGGGTCATTATCATGAGAGAGTTACTATAAAAAGAACAAGATGGCTGCCTATCATCTTCTCTTCTGTTTCCTGTCTTTGCCACATGATCACTCTGTCTTACACATCCTCCCTCAACGATAACATCTGCCACGACAGGAAGCACACAGAGAGTTGGCTCCATGCTGTTCAAAGGTTCTGCCTACAGAATTGTGAGCTAAATAAACATTTTGTCATTATGAAAATGTCCAGCCTCCGGTATTTTGTTACCGTAACAGAAAAAACGGTAGGAAGCTGCTTTCCTCTATTGATTTCCTTTCTCATGGGTAACATAAGAAGTAGAAAGTGCTCAAATTATATGGAGAACATTGTAATTCAAAGAAGCTACCATCTGATCAGCCATGAGGTATGTAGTTAACCTAATATTTCTGAAGATTGTTCTGCTATTGTTACATGATATAATGTAACATTTGAAATGCCTCTTCTGTCATATGGAAATCAGAGTTGCAGTGATCTCCAGGAACACTCTTCGATTTGGTGAGAATGTCAAGAGATACCCTAATTTAGATTCTTCTTAACTTTCTCTAACTTCCCCTAAATCAACCCTGTCTTCCTCCAGAGCCCTGACCCTAGCTGATGGATTCTTCTACCAGCTACCAGGTAAGGTAGATTACTCTGGCCACAGAATTATGACAAGCCATTTGAAATGAAGGTATTCTGCCCTCTGTCCCCCTGGTTCCTGAATTGGAGTGTGTCAGGGTGAGTCTCGGGGAGCTCACTCTTTAACAAGCTCCTTGGGGGAATGTGTGGGTCTACTGCAGCTCAGGAGCTCTGCCCTGCAGGATCTTTAGTTCACTCTGCTTTATCTCTCTGGATTCGCCAGGGTTCTCCAGAGATAGACGGACAGAAGAAATATATCTTACAAAGTCTTTATTAGATTGACTTACAGGACCTTGGCTAGGCAGTCCAGCATGGGCCATTTGCATGCTGGAGAAGCTGAGGACCCACAAAGCTAATTACTAATTTTACACTAAAAACCCAGAAAATTCAATGGTTTTCACATTGCAATGGTAAGAAGCTAAGAAACTGGAGCCTAATGTCAGCAAAGAGTGTTGACGCCAGCAAGGAGTGAAGGCAAGAGGGGGCACTGGCATAGGGTGCGTCTCTTAGTTGATCCCAGATCCAATGAGACGACAATTCTAACCACCTTACAAAGCTTCCATCCTCCCTGAAGCCGGACAACAGTGTCTACTATTGGGCATGACTCCAGAAATGGTTGGCCTGATTTTATCAACCACTTACATTGTTTCTGGTACTTGATCTCCAAGGCCAGGTTCAAAACCCAAGTGATGACCTCCCAGGGGAAGCATATCTTGGCTGGGAACACTTGACCTTGGATATTCAAGCTCTGTGCTTACAGCATTTTCTCTAGGAGACTCTAGTCAAGGACTTTATCCTCAGACATTTGTCTTTTATATCCAAAGAATTCTTCCCAGTGGAAGGAAATGTTAAGTAAGGTAGCTGAGGCAAGGGACACCTTCAGAACTGCTCAAGCCCGGCATAGGGGCATCCTTCTTAAATAGTCATTAGATGAAGAAATCGGCTTTACAAGCTGCATACGAGTAGCATTAAAATGCTTCTGCGAGCCAGTCATAGCACGTGCAAAGGGTTCGTATTAGCCTATGAAACACAGGGCAGTTGGGAATAGTAAATCTGATGGCTTTAAAACATGATGTATGAATCAATTCTAAGTGGCTCTGCCATTTAGTCATGTCCCTATTATGTGACATTAAAGTGGTTAAGAGACACATTATTCAGATCTCCACTATCGTGACAAAGTATTTGAAGTAAGGGACTCTTAAAAGGCCAGGGTTAGGGTAAGCACGATGACTCACTTGCCACATAAGCCTGATGACCAGAGTTCAGTTGCCAGATTCCACAATGGAAAGAAAAGAGCAGACTCCCAAATGTTGTTCACTGACCTTCACACACACACACACACACACACACACATTGATAATGATGATTAGAATAATAATAATATAAGATTTATTTTGGCTCATGGTTTTAGGAAATTCAGTTCATGGTCTCTTGGCCTGATGCCTTTAAGCCTGTAGTAAGGCACGAACACGCTAGCCAAAGTATGTGAAAAAATAGCCCACCTCCTGGAAGCTGAAAAGCAGAGAGAGAAGAGGACAGGGAAAACAAGAAGCCAAGAGAAAGAGGTGAGGGAGGGAGAAAAGTCCCAGGCCCAGGCCCCAGTGATGTAACTTCCTCCCACTCGGCCCCAGTGTTTCCACCACTACCCAGTACCAGAGGATGATAGTCAAGCTGCTGTCATGTGGCCTTTGGGGACTTCAAATGCAGTCTATCACATGGTAGGCAAGCAGAGGCCTTAGTCCCATGTCTGGTATTTTGGAGGTTATAGTAAATTGATGTCATTATCAACAAATGACAACTGCTACATATTTATTCCCAATTTGCTTCCAGACAATTTGTGACGATTTCTCTGTCCCTTCAAAGAATCCGTGAGTTGCCAAAAGTGGAAGAAGCACTCTCATAATTCACAAAAGGTTTTCCCTCCTCTAACTGATTTGAGACATTTTCTCTTGAGGAAACACATAACAAATGATGGTAGAGGGAGTCTGTTAACTATTAAAAGAGACAAAAGAGATGTCTGCACTGTGAGAGAACCCAGTTCATACAGGTTATCTATAGTAGAACGGTGTTTCTGAGAGAGCTGAATACAGATCAGGCTTATCTGATGTTTATTAGGTGTGGTAATAGAACAGTGGTTACAGTAGATAAACAAAGTCCTTGGCAGTCAGAGATGCTCTTCGCTGATGAGTGAATTAGTGTGCTGTATGGTATTTGCTTTATAATATTCCAGCAAAGAGTGTTGAGGTAGAGAACTGTGGTAGAACACTTGCTTAGTATGGGTCCAATCCTCAGTGTGTGTGAGTGTGTGTGTGCGTGTGTGTGTGTGTGTGTTCATTCTTTGCCTTCGTTCCTTTCTGTTGCTGATAATGTGATAAAGTGCCCTGACAAAGGCAATTCCAAGAGGAAAGAAAGAGCTGATTTCAGCTCACAGTTCAAGGGTACGGTCCACGATGGCAGGGAAATCACAATTGCTTGAAGGACAGGAACTGGTCACAATCAAGAATCAGAGAGCAAGAAATGGTTATGCCCAGCTCACTTTCTCCATTTTCTATAGTCCAGAATCCAAGCCTAGGGAATGGAACCGCCCACCTCAATTTAACTAAGTGGGATAACCCCACCAGCAAGCCCGAGGCCCGTCTCCCAGGTGACTCTAGATCCCATCAAGCCAGCAGTACGATAACCATCACAATATTTCATCACGCAAAGGGTAGGCTAGGATAGAAAAGTTACTGGTACTACAGTTAGTGTCTGTACCGCCCTTCAAATCTGTGTGCTAACATTTGAGTCCCCAGCCTAGGAGAAACGGTGGAACCTTTAAAGGAGGGGCTTACTGGGAGAAAGTTAGGCTACTCAGGGAGAATATCTTTTTTTAATTATGTATGTGTACCCCGTGGGGACGTACAGTTGAGTGCAGGTGACCCAGAGGCTAAAAGGGCCAGAGGTCAGAGGTGAAAGGAGAGAAGGTTGTCCTCTGACCTCCATACACGCACTGTGCCAGCCATGTGTGTGCCTACCCATACATGTCATACGCACACACATTCACATGGCAATAATGATGGTAAATATTTTAACTTAAAAAACAAAAACTAAAGTCTATATCTATGCATATTTGCTTCATGTCCTTCCTTGAGTTCCAGTGATGACCTGTCCACCTGACAGCTTAGTCAGGTGGGGAAGCACTGGCCTGGAAAACAACGAGATATTAAGTTCCAAATCTGGCCTTACAGCTTTGGGGAGTTATTTCCTTCCCCCACAGTCTTTTCTTCTGTCAGTTGGGATGAGTAGACTAGTGATGTCCATTCTCTGGGGTTTAGCCTGATTTCTGTTACTATAATGATATGTCCCAGGGAATACTCTTTTCAATCATGTATATGCATGGGTTGGGGGATGGGTCCAAGGCTTATAAGGAAAAGAGGTGTATTTAGCTAACAGTTGGGGAGGTCCAAGTCTGAGGGACCACAGTCGATGATGACACCTTACTAGAAGAGCAGGGATGGAAGGGTGCTGTGACCCTCACATGGTCTCTCTCCTCCTTATAGATTTACCTCATTCAATTCAGGGCCTCAGTTCAGGTGATCTTATCTAGACCTAACCATGCTATCAAAACCACATCCCCAAACTCCCACTTTTTATTAATTTCTTTATTCACTGTCTTAGTCAGGGTTTCTTTTTTTTTTTTTTTTGGTTTTTCGAGACAGGGTTTCTCTGTGTAGTCCTGGCTGTCCTGGAACTCACTTTGTAGACCAGGCTGGCCTCGAACTCAGAAATCCACCTGCCTCTGCCTCCCAAGTGCTGGGATTAAAGGCGTGCGCCACCACCGCCCGGCTTAGTCAGGGTTTCTATTCCTGCACAAACATCATGACCAAGAAGCAAGTTGGGGAGGAAAGGGTTTATTCAGCTTACATTTCCACATTGCTGATCATCACTGAAAGAAGTCAGGACTGGAACTCAAGCAGGTCAGGGAGCAGGAACTGATGCAGAGGCCATGGAGGGATGTTCTTTATTGGCTTGCTTCCACTGGCTTGCTCAGCCTGCTCTCTTATAGAACCCAAGACTACCAGCCCAGAGATGGCACCACCCACTAGGGGACCTCCCGCCTTGATCACTAATTGAGAAAATGCCTTACAGTATTTCTTGGAGGCATTTCCCCCAACTGAAGCTCCTTTCTCTGTGATAACTACAGCTGTGTCAAGTTGACACAAAACTAGCCAGTACATTCACTTTACATCCCCATCATAGCCCCCTTCCTCCTCTCCTCCCAGTCCCACCCTTCCCTTTCCTCTCCCCTCCTCCCGTTTCCCCCTCCCCTTCTCTGAAGCCCCACCCCACGCCATACCAACCAGCCCTGGCCCACTTCTAAACATCACGGTCACACTGTTGTCCCTCCTCCTCATAAGTGACAGGGGAGACTAAACTTCAACATGAGACTCCAGGGACATACACATTCCAGGCAAACCCACAGCATACATCCATGAAGAGTCAGTCTAGCATAGGGAAGGCCTTGGTCACAGGGCCTATAGCCTTCTCTGCCAAGGACGGACACACTTATTCACTGTCTGTGGTGCCTTTTGTTTTAACTTTTATGGATATTTATTATTTCAGGTACAATGATTATATTGAGGTAAACACTTTCGATCTATCTTCCACATGATTAAATTATCTACAACTCAGGCTAGTAGGTAGAAGCTGGGAAGCACAGCTTGACCACCTAAATTTAATTAGAGTTGCTTACAGAAGGATAGGCAATTTATCAGTGCCTATAGCAGTCTAAACTATAAAATGTCTCTCCTTCCCCCAGCAACCATTAACTGTATTTACTTGGAGAGGTCACTCATAATCCCATCCCCAATCCGTGACAGAATTGTCCAGAGCCCCCTGGACAATTAATGGGTCCAGTCTTGTGCAGATCTTATGCCGAGAATCACAGCTGCTATGAGTACAAGAGCATAATGAACACATTATGCCCAGTGTGTGTGTGTGTGTGTGTGTGTGTGTGTGTGTGTGTGTGTGTCCTCCTCCCTAGTGCTGGGATTACAGTCACATACCTGTACCTGTTTTTTTAAACACCTGTGTCTAGGGATTGAGCGAGTGTCCTGCGTGTTACCAACTGGGCTATTTCCCAGGCCCTCAGCACTCAGCTGTCCACGATGCTTCGACTCATACCATTTTTCTGCTACTTTAGCTGATGGAAGAAATGGCTGTGATCCAGTGAGCCCAGCAGGTGACTGAAAGTCACGATGACTCTTTCTTTAATTAAGAAGTCCCGTAGAGCCAAATCAACAGATGGGATCCAGAAATGTTCAATCCTTGAAACTTTGTCACCAATTCTTCATCACTGTGCCCAAAGGTACCTAGGTCACTCTGCCCACAGTGAGGCTTCCTTCAAAAGCCCTGTAGTGAGATAACTCCCTTAGGCTTACATTTACCCCGTATAAATAGTCCATCTTGTCCCTTACCTTGATGTAGACTCTCTGAGGTCAAGGGTCACCATTTTCACTAGATCAACTGTGCCTGCTTGCGGGAGAGCATCACATGGAGCTTGTTGGCAGGTGACTGCCCTAGAGAAGGAGAGGTTGGAGAGAGGATCAAGGATCGGTGAAGCTCCCCAGAGATTCCAGTGTTTCCTTCCAGCCATTCGTATGCCGTATTGCCCGAATTGCATATGGCCTTGTGGTGTCCAGAAGTGTGATTATCTGACTCTCTAGGCTGGAGGAGGTTAACTGGGGACTCCATTTATGTGGCTATGGGGAGGGCATCATCTATGCTGGACGAAGACTTTCCTCTGTGGTAGTCACCCACGCTCATGTAAGCACCCTGTGTGCTATAAGGAAGCCCGGTAAACTCCTTGGTTCCCCAGGGTGGAGTTCGGGCGGAGTTATACTTTGGTTTGTCATTGGGAGCTTACATGCAGGTCGTAGTTTGATTTGCCTTTGAGGGTCTCTTAAGTGGGGGAGGGGGGGTAGACATTGTTTACAGCTCTTCAGGGAAGGGATTCTCACAAGGAGCTTGTCCAGGTCATGGATGGCTGTCTAAATTCGTTCTGGATGCTGTAACAAATGCTACAAGACTGGCTTGGAAACAGAGGAATATAGCGCTCACAGTTCTGGAAGTCCAAGGTCAAGGTTCTCATAGAGTCCCCGCAGTGTTCTCACATGGCAGAAAGGATGGTGTTCTCTGAGGTATCTCTTATAGCTTGTTGTTGTCAGGGCCAGGCTGCCTTTGAACTCCCTATGTAGTCTACAATAACCTTTAACATTTGATCCTCCTGGCTCCATCTCCTACATGCTAGATTACAGGCACCTGTTACCACACCCAGCTTATCAGACAAGCACTCTACCAACTGAGCCACATCCCCAGCCCCCAAGGTGTTAAAAGGACACAGATGCCATGAAGGTCCCTCACCCACATGCTAATCCCCTCATATAGGACCATGATCTAAAACTTCCAACTTGTGGGTTAAGATCAACATGTGAACTTGGGGAGATAAAATTCATTCCTATCATAACCATGGCCCAACACATAGTATATGGGCTCAGCTTTCTGCTTTCTGTGTTCTATAGGGAACACTCGATACAGGGAGCACTCAATATAGGGAGCTATAGGGAGCTCTCCTGGTTCAGGAAATCCACTGAGTTCATCCAAGTAACTCCCAAGTTCCTTCAATAGATGGGAACCAATTGCCTAACTTGCTTGTGACTCAGTGGTAAGGTGCTTGGGAAAGGTGGTCCCTTGACTTCATCTCCAGTTACCATAAAGTCATAACCCCAGAAACCCTTTCAGCCCAAGATCTGATCTGACTATTTCCCAAGGGAACCTAGGGTAGGCAGCCATTAGTTGACCAGTAGCAACAAGATAAAGGACAGACTTGGGAGGAGATTCCAAGGAACGGATAATGGTTAAGGCTTGGCATCCCAGTGATGGGACACAATGAGGGAGATGAACCTGCAAATGAAGGGAAAGGTGTGAGGACCAGAGTTAGAACCTCTAATGCCAGCGTTCAGGAGGCAGAGACTGGGCATCTGCAGGGCACGCTGACCATCTAAGCTAGCAGGAGTCAGTGAGCTCTGGGTCCAGTGAAAGGCCTTGCCTCGACAAATGAAGGGGACTGCAGTTGAGGAAGATACCCAACATCCACTTCTGGTCCCCAAATGCACACACATGTGCACACACACACACATGCCCATCCAGACACACACACTCACCATGTACATACACACAGAAGAGGAGAAAAAGACCATCATTACTACTTGCATGCTCCTTCTGCCTGGACAGAACCTCCTGGGTTTCCAAGACCCTCAGTGTAACCTTCCCAGAGCCCCACGACTGAGATGGATGCCCCTCTCTGCAGCCAGGAGGTCCTATACCACTTCCTAGCCCAGTGCTTACCATACCATGTACCAGTCATCCTGCAGAACCGGAGATCCAGGAAGACGGGGCACTTCTGGCTTTAATCCCTGGTTCTGTGTTTGTGGAATAAATGAATTCTTACGAGTATGCATAAGCCTTTATTTTTTGTAGGAGTTCTTGTGTCTCTGAACAAGGTCTGTTGATTATAGCTGCTCATGTTCCAAAGTGTACAAGAGCATCCAGCAAAAGGAGGGAAGGAGGCTGAGACCTAGTCTTATCTTTGTCACTAAGACTTTTTCCACTCAGAGTAAGAGGGGCCTTTTCCCACTTCATACAATAGCACCATACGGGCTTGCAGCAGGCCAACTCTGCATGCTGAACAACTGCCTTCCAACAGAGATGGGGATTCTCTGCTTTCCTAGAAAGGCTAGGGCTGAGGGATTTTATAACTTGTTTCTTCCCATCCTTCACCAGTCTCCAAACCTTACAAACCAGTGGGTCTCAACCTGTGGGTTGTGATCCCTTTGGGGCTCGCATTTCAGATATCCTGCATATCAGGTACTACATTAGAATTCATAACAATAGCAAACTTACAGTTATGAAGTAGCAACAAGATAATCTTACAGTGGAGGGGAGTCACCGCAGCATGAGGAACCACATTAAAGGGTCACAGGGTTAGGAAGGTCAAGAACCTCTGCTGTACACCAACTCCTCTGTCAGGCAGGCTCCCGCTCACTGTTTTCTCCTCTGGTTTTTGTCTTCTTCAGGGTTCGGGATGACAACGCCAGCCACAACGGGAGGGAAGATTTTTCTGATCTTTTATGGTCTCATTGGATGCGCGAGTACCATCCTCTTCTTCAACCTCTTCCTGGAGCGGCTGATCACCGTCATCGCCTACGTCATGAGATCCTGTCACCAGCAGCAGCTGCGCAGACGTGGGGCGGTGACCCAGGACAACATGAAGGCCCCTGAAAAGGGAGAGGTGGACAGCCTGGCTGGCTGGAAGCCCTCTGTGTACTACGTCATGCTGATCCTATGTTTGGCATCAGTGGCCATCTCCTGCGGAGCCTCTGCTCTGTATACCACCATGGAGGGCTGGAGCTACTTCGACTCGGTCTACTTCTGTTTTGTGGCTTTCAGCACTATTGGCTTTGGGGACCTGGTCAGCAGCCAGAATGCTCAGTATGAGAGCCAGGGGCTCTACCGCTTCTTCAATTTCTTTCTCATCCTCATGGGCGTCTGCTGTATCTACTCTTTGTTTAACGTCATCTCCATCCTGATCAAACAGACTGTGAACTGGATCCTGAGGAAACTGGATAGCGGGTGCTTCCCACCATGCCAAAGAGGACTCCTACGGTCCAGGAGGAATGTGGTGATGCCGGGTAACATCCGGAACAGGTGCAACATCTCCATAGAGACAGACGGGGTGATGGAAAGTGACACTGATGGACGGCGTCTCTCGGGGGAGATGATCTCCATGAAGGACACCAACAAGGTCTCCCTGGCCATCCTGCAGAAGCAGTTGTCCGAGATGGCCAATGGTGGACCCCACCAGAACAGTGCATCCTCCCGGGATGATGAGTTCTCAGGGGGAGTGGGAGCCTTTGCAGTAATGAATAACAGGTTGGCAGAGACCAGTGGAGATAGGTAGGAACCAGAAGTAGCTGCTAGATGAAGAAACCCAAGGCAAGTGGGGGATAAGATGCTGTCACACCGGCCAGAGAGCACAGCTGTGTCTCTGGCTGTTGCGATGAGCATCTCCAGTCCAGGTTTTGAAATGTGACCTTGGCCTCGGGCAACAGTAGCCTCTCACAGTTGAGGATTGGAGCCTCTTTCCCTGACTCTTACTTTACTCTTGAATTTCAAGTTTCACATTTGAAATTGCCGAGCGCCTCACCTTCTTCTGTTGTAATGGTCTGAGGGCGACCGGTCCAGTTTGGGTTTCTCCACCATGATCTATCCCTAGGAAAGGAAAGCCCTGAAAAGCCTGCTTCTGTCCTGGAATGTGAATGACTGACCTTCACCCAGCCCCTCAAGAAAAGGCAACGGACATTCCAGAGTGTGTCTGGGCCTTCTTTTTGCTGAACTTCCTTCCAAGCATATCTATTGTTGGTTCCATTGGTGGAGAAACCATCACATCTTCTCTTTATACCTGCTTCTCTGTTTGGGAGTCTTGGTTTCATTTTGTTTTGTTTCCTGTTTGACTAATATATCTTTTGGATCTTATGTGATAAGAAAAACTAAATCCACCTTCAAACCTTTCAGCTTGGCAGTGAGTAGAGGAAGAGGGAAATTCCGTCTTGTAACTAAAGCCCACAGCTTACTATGTCCTCTCTGAATGGTTACGCGAATCGTGTCATTTTACCAGGGCTTGGAGCCTGTTGTAGAGGCAACTGACTATTTATTAGAGTTGAACATTTAATAAATTCTCATTTTGTTAACCACGAGGCCATGGGTAATCATTGCAGACAGTGTAAAGGAAGCTGGAGCTATGAGCCTCATCATGGAGTCTGGGCTGAAGCATAACATTCCAGGCCACATAATGAAGTGTGGCTTTCTGGTTCCATCTGCTGCAGGGCTGGCCTCTGAGACTGTGCCAAGGCAAGAGATGTGAAACTCCCAGGCCATTATGGATAGCATCCTTCCTAGGAATGGAGGTTGCTAGCCTTCTGAAATGCAAGAGAAAAACATGTAAGGCATAGCAAGAATCATTTTTTACAAGATTAAAATGAGTACACACAGCACTCTCAGAAGTGATTAGGTGGACCAGAAAAGAAGACAGCAGAAAACCAGTCAAGGGAAGGGCAGATCTGAGGTTTCAAGCTCAGACCACCCTAGGGCATTGTTTCACACCACCCTTGACTGTCACAAAGGAGGCTGAAGGTGACTCAGAGACTAGCCCCTGGTCTGAGTCTCAGGCCTAGCTAGATGCAGTTGGGGGAAGGAGTCAGGAATAAACTTGGGTCTCTTGGCCCCTTCTCCATCCAGTTCTGAGCCCTCTCCCCAGGCTTCTCTGTAGGCTGTAAAACCTTTTCTTTATCTTCCAGTTTGTGCCTGCATTGCTCTTCAAGGGAAGCAACCTGAAGTTGCTACCAAATCTGTAATTGTCACCACAAAGCAAGCTGCCCCTCTGCTCTGTGCCACTAGGAGCTGGGTGCTCCTTCTTAACAGTTTATTGGTGCTCATATTCCTGGCACAAGAGTGAGCATAGAGCAGGTCCTTGCTTCCCTGTGCAGGTCCCTAAAGACTACATTGTGTCAGAAGACCAGGGGCATCCTTGCAATCAGGGCTCATCAAGTGGGACAACTTCAAAAGAGGATGATTACAGTTTCTCCATCACGATACGTGGATTCCTGTAAGTGGGCTCCAACACACGCATAAACGTTCCAGCTGTGATGTCTGTTTGTTTGTTGAGACAGGTTCTCACTATGTGGCTCCATCTGGCCTTGAACACATGACCTTTTTAGTTTCTGCCTCCCAGATGATGGAATTACAGGAGTGAGTGACAGTGCCCAACTCAGCCAACGTTTTAGAAAATTAAATTCGGGTTCCCTCAAAATCCCCTATGAGTCTCCATGCATGAGCTGCTTTTTCTCTGGGCTGAATTCCCTAGTGGGAACATTGGAGAATCAGTGTTAGGAGAAAAGTGTATGGGAGAGAAGGAAGGGAGGGAGGAAGGAAGGAAGGAAGGAAGGAGGGAGGGAGGGAGGGAGGGAGGGAGGGAAAGAAGCGAGAGGAGGGATGGAAGAAAGGGGGGGAAGGAGTAAAAAAAAAAAAAAAAACTTGAAAAATTAGGAACCCTCACTTAATGAAGTCTCTTTATTGTTACTCATAGACATGAACTGGTTAACAGGACATTTTAGACAGTAATAATCAAAGCCCGAGTCCATGAGGCTCCTGATGGAGTAGCAGATACACACAGCAAGGAAGGCCGAGTGCGTGAGGCTCCAGCTACACACAGCAAGGAAGCAGCTTCCTTGCGATGGTACCTTACTTGGGGGATGATGGCTTTTCTTTACTGCTATTGCCTCTTGCCACCTCTGTTCTCACCTGGCAGGCTTTCCGCTCTCCTCAACCAGGCATAGCAACTGGCCCAGGCTCCTGTGTCATGAGTTCAGGGTCTCCTTACTGACGTCGCTTTCAGGCTTTATGTAGGAAGTCCGGGATTTTCTCTGACACAGGAATGGGACCCCGGCAGCCGGTTTCTCTGAGGTTCGGCCCATGTCGCTTGTTCTGGCAGAACTCCATGCTTCCGTCTCCTCAACATTCCTATCGGCTCAGCTTATAATTCACTTTGTTTTTCAAAGAGACTGCCGTACCAAATGCAAGCCTGTAAGCACTTGCTATAAATAGGAGATGATAAAGTAAAGCTCGAACTGTGTTATTAAATTCTATTCAAATCCTGTATCCTAGCAGAGGCTCTAAGCCCGAAGGCTTTTCTCTCTTAGAAAAATGGAGAATAGGTGGCCGTAGTAGTGCCTGCTGAGGTGAGAGGACCCAGAGCTCAAGGATGATTTTTTGATGGTATCGTAAGTTCCAGGCCAGCCGAGGCCACATGAGACCCTGTCCCAAAACAAAAGGCCAGCGAGATGGCTCTCTGGGTAAAAGCTTGCTCTCAAGCCTGACAACGTGAGTTCAATCCCTGAGACCCACGTGGGCACACACACGCCCACAAAAAATTAAAAAAAAAAAAAAAAACACTGTGTCATTTCATATTGTTAAACGACAAGAGAAAACGTGTTATCAAATGTAGGAAAAGGAAAGGAGACACCTGAGTCAGACTTGTTCTCTGAGGGAGCCAAAAGAACCAGGAGAGAGTTGAGAAGGAACTGTCCCTCACTATGTGATTCTATGTTCACACTGAGGGCCCCTAAAGGCATCTCACACTCTGCCCATATCCTTGGTGTCCACATCTGGAACAGCAGCACACAGATAATAGAGCACTGTTTCTGAGGTCAGGCCAGTGTGTGAACAAGCAGCTCTTTGTGTGAGAACACCAGGGCTTGGATCCGTGTGCTGGAAAGGGTGGGCCAGTCACTTACCACGCTGAGCCCCATCTCGGTAGAACACCAGGACAAACACCAGGACTCTCAGAAACCGTGTGGGCAGTGGGCTGCAGGTTTGGATTTGAAGAGGGGAGGTCCACTAGCACTGCATCCAGCTGGGGAAGACTTTGCATGCCACACCGTTTAAATGATCGTGTTTCTCCTGTTATCCAGTAGTGTTCCCCACCACTGGTTTTGTTCCACCTCCAACACCCCCACCACCAAATCCTTGTATCTCTTCCACAGAGCTTCCATTTCAGTATCAGCTGACCTTATCCAGTCACTTGATACAATACAACACTTTGGAAACAATCACACACACACACACACATGCACATATATAGTCACACACACATACACTCATTCACACACACAGATACAGTCACACACATATTCTCCTACATACACATACATTCACACATACATACACTCTCACACACACATTCATATATAAACATTCACATGCTCAAACACACACACTCTCACCCACATACACACACATTCACATGCATACACACATATAGTCTCATTCACTTACACACACATATATTCACACTCATTCACTCACGCACTCACACACACACACATACACATACTCACACACATATACTCACACATGCAGCGTTTACTCATATTTGTAATGTTTTCATGACCACACTGCAGAACAGGCAGGCACTTGTCTTCAAACTCCTCTAACCTTCCTGGATACAGAGGATAAGTAACGATCTGGTTTCATCCCAATCACTGAGAATTGGGCTGGCAGTGGTTTGGGAACACGGCTGGAAGTGATTTCCTTTGGTGTTCTGATGGTAATTCCCTAATGCAGTAGTTCTACCTATGGATATTAATGACAGTTCTTCTATAGAGAACTGTTTCCCCTCCTGCAAGCCACTGTTTTAAAATGGTAGGGAAGTTTCTGTAACATTCCTTTCAAGACACCTTTGATGACAATGAATTAATTCTTTCAGTTGTGATCTGTCTGATAAAAGTCCTTGCCTCCACTTTCTGTATGGGTGTGTGACTGAGTGGAGAGAGAGAGAGACAGACAGACAGACAGACAGGGAGAGAGAGACAGGGAGAGAGAGAGCGCGCGCTTGTGTGTTTATATGTGTAGGTGCATGTGTGTGGATGTGTATGCATATGGAGGCCAGAGGTCTTCCTAATTGATCTCCACTTTATATATTGAGGCAGGGTCCCTCACTCGAACCCAGAGCTCACTGATACAGTTAGTCTATCTAGGGAGCTTGTTCCAAGGATGGCCATTCTTTACCTCCCAAGCAATGGGTACCACCACACCTGCCCAGCATTTCTATGCATACTGGAGATCCAACCTCCAATGCTCACACATGCACAGCAAGCACTTTACCTACTGAAGCAGCTCCCCATTGACAGAATTCTACACTGCCAGGTTTGAAAAAATAATGTAGCCTTTCAGCTAGTACCATACAGTTATCTTTTGATTTGTGTGGGTTCTACTAAGAATTTTGCTTCCGTTTTCATGGTTCTTGAGAACATATTGTTCCTTTTTTTCTCTAGCTGGTTTCTAAATTTTTTCTTTGTGTCTTGTATCTGGCACTTTGTGTACAGTGTGTATGGTGTGTGTGTGTGTGTGTGTGTGTGTGTGTGTGTGTTCGTTCACGAGCGCACAAGTGCACATGTGAGAGAGAGGAGTACAAGATTAATGCTATGCACAGGCAAGATCCACCGATGAATATTAAAATGAATGATGTAAAAGTTCAAAGCAAAATTAGTGTGTTTGCAATCTCAAGGAGCGGCTATAAAAATATTTGATAGTTAGGGTTGGAACTGTAGCTCAGTGATGGAATTCTTACATAGTACTGTGAGCCCCCAGGTTTATTCTCCAGCAATTATAATTATGTGATAGTTATGAAGAAAACAACCACAATGGCAAATTCTGGTAGGCACCATGATTCTCAAGAAAACTGTGTTAACATTGTAGTGAAAGGTGTCGCATCTGTGTTATCTGACATAACATGCCAAGCCCTGTGTTCTCACAGTGACCCATACCTGCCATGTGGTCACATGAGGACATCAGCTGAACTCACACTGAGGAACATCCTGAGGAATAACTGACCAGGACTCTAAAGCTCGGAGTTATGGAGACAGATGAGCTACGTGGAGAGTGCAGAGGAGACAGAACAAAGCCGTAGTTTATATTGGCCCCTGGAACTAAAGTAGTTTAGGGTCCTGGGTTGGATCGTGAAGTGTGAAAGGGACACTAAAATGGGAACAAAGTCCAATGAGTGGTGGTGTCTAGTTGATAGCCTTGCCCAAGCTTAAATCCTTAGTCTGAATGAGTGTCCTGTGGTTATGCAAGATGTTCGTTCAAGCAAGGGGAAGTTGGGTAACAAGTATATGGGAACACTCTGCACTATTTTTACAATCGCATATAAGGATAAAATTATCTCAAAGTAAAAGAATTAAAGAGAAACAAAACAAGGCTTTCTGCAGCTGGCATAGCCAGGCACACCTGAACTGGGGCGTGACTTGAGCTAACAGCTGTGACACAAGTTCAGCCTCCTGTCCTCAGCAGCTGGGGACACTAGCTTGAAGTGAATTTTTTTTGCTTTTGTTTTTGTTTTTTTGGGGGGAAGGGCAGTTCTCGGGCTGAAGACTGCAGTATCAGTGACTGGAAGCTTGCTACAGATGCAAATTCACAGGCTGTAAACTCAAGGAAAGAACTCCAAATCCCAACATTAGCAGGTTCTGAAGGCAAGGTTGCAGTGGGTTAAAACTGGGAAGCCACTGGAATAGAGCACTAAAGAATCTAATTTTTGTAAATGATGCAGTTTTTTGGTGAGAGGTGGGTTTTTGGTTGTACAATTCACATGAGCAGGATGTTTATCTGAATTGGATGAGTATTTTACTTTGTTTTGGATCAGGGGTTCAAGGCTACATGTTTTAAGGCTAAGCATAGAGTTCATGAGACCCTGTATCAATACACATATAAATACACACACACACACACACACACACACTGTAAATTAATTAATAAATAAATAAGGTCTACTCTATTAGTCATGTGTTAGGAAGGCAGACATGGTCCCCATTGCACCATGGGCACATAACTGTTTTGTGGCTTTATGCTGGTGCCATGAGGACAGGAACCCAGACTCTTCTTACAGGTCAGTACCACCCCACTGTCTCCAGGGTGGGTTAACTGTCTCTAGAGTATACTCTTGTTGAAAATGTCCACCTTAGGGGAGGCAGCCGTGAGAACCAGCCTCCACCAAAATTCTAATGGCATCGCCAGCTCTGAGATTGCCTTTCAGTCTTCTAGAACTTTCTCTCACCTCTTCACCACCTCCTCTGTTAAGCTGAGCAGGCACACTTCAGCCCACAAGGACTCTGCCCCTATGTGTCCCCAAGTCACCTGCTTATTCATAGACAGTCTTACCGTGCTTTATTTTATTTTTGTCTCAGATTTTTGTTAGAATATTCTTGTTTGATAGGTTAGGGGCCTGTTTTTTTTTTTTTTTATTCTCTCCTTAAACTCTTTGAAGATTATAACTGGGTTTTTATCTCTCTCCTACTGGCCCATGTGGGGATCAATAATAGCCTTTTATTCACCCTTGGAAGAAAAGATCTAAGTTTTAGAAGCAATGCTTATTATTTTTCTCAGTGCTGTACTTTAAGACAAAACTGTGTAGAGATGGAAAAATAAGAACCTGCATTCCATCAAGCAATGTGCTTCAGAACACTAGGCCTACCAGACAGAAGAAACAAGTCTCAGGTAATCAGACAAAAGGTTCATCACCAGGGAAGAAAAAAAGCTTTTTCACCATCCTATCAAAAGCAACCTACAGATTCAATCAATCCCCATCAAAATTTCAACACAGTTCTTCATCGAAATTTAAAGGACAATATTTAGCTTTGTATAAACACACACACACATACACACAAAGAGCTACAATACAGAGAGAGAGAGAGAGAGAGAGAGAGAGAGAGAGAGAGAGAGAGAGAGGAGAGCTACAAGAGCTAAAACAATCCTGAATAATAAAAGAACTGCTAGAGGTGTCTTCATCCTTGATCTCAAATTGCACTACAGAGCTTTAGTAATAAAAACTGCATGATATTGGCATAAAAACAAACACATTGATCAGTGGAGTTGTGGACCCAGAAATGATAAGTTCACACACTTATGGACACATGATATTTGAGAAATAAGCATACTCTAGAAAAGACAGCATCTTCAACAAATGCTGTTTAAACTGGATGCCTGGATACAGAAGAATGCAAATAGATCCATATTCACCACCCTGCATAAAACTCTACTCCAAATATATCAAGGGCCTCAACAAAAGGCCAGATACACTGAGCCTGTTAGAAAAGAAAGTGGAGAATAGCCTTGAACTCACAGGCACAGGAAAGACTGTCTGAACAGAATTTCTTAGTACAGGCACCAAGAACAATTAATAAACAGGACCTCATAAACTTGAAAAGCTTCTGGGAGGCAATGGACACTGTCATTCACACGAAGGAGCAGCCCACAGAACGGGAAAATATTCTTACCAACCTCACATCCAATAGAGGATTAGTGTCCAAAATATATGAAGAACTCAAAAGAACTGAATTCAAGAAAATAAGTAATCCAATTTTAAAAATGGAGTATAAATTTAAACAGAGTTTTCAAAAGAGGAAACAAATAGCTAAGAAGCACTTAAAAGAACCCCTAACATCCCTAAGCATCAGAGACGTGCAAATCAAAACTACTTTGAGATTTTTTTCTTATACTACTCAGAACAACCAAGATCAATAAAACAATTGACAGCTAATGGCAGCAAAGATATGGGGTATGGGAAAGCACTCATTCATTGCTGAGGACTTGCAAATTTGTACAGCCACTATGGAAACTAGCAGTCAGTTACACAGGAAGCTAGGAGCAGTTCTACCTCAAGATCCAGCTATACCACCTCTGGGCATATACCCAAAGCTCTCTACATTCTACCACAGGGACTCTTGCTCATCTGTGTTCATTGCTGCTCTATTCATAAAAGCCAGAAATTGGAAACCACCTACATGTTCATCAACGAGTGAAAGGATAAAGAAAATGTATTTACACAATGGAATATTACTCAGCTGTTTAAAAGAGAGAACACTAAAATCATGAAATTCACAGATAAATAGATGGAGTTAGAAAAAGGTCACCCTGAGTGAAGTAACCTAGACCCCCCCCCCAAAAAAATAAATATGGTACATATTCCCTTATATGGTGGACATTAGCTGTTACATCTTGATAAGCAGGCCACAATCCATAAACAGGGGTTAGATATAGAGTCAGGGACTAATGGGGAGGGAAGAATCTCCCTAGGAAGGGGAAATAGAAGTAGGGGAGTCAAATAGGAAGGGGATGGAAGATTCTGGAAAGGAAGAGAATACAGAAATACACACATATATATATGTGTGTGTGTGTGTGTGTGTGTGTGTGTGTGTGTGTGTATGTATGTATGTATGTATGTATGTATGAAAAAAATCTAACTCAGAATCACAGAATCACCAAACAAGGGGAAGTTGGAGCCCCACTGGACATCTCTCATCACCAAATGAAGCCTCCAGTTCCAGAAATGTGTTACATCTACTTGAGTTGTTACCAAAGGGGTCCTATAGAAGCCCTTAGATAACCCAGGCTATAAGGTATTGGTTGCTCTCTACAAACTGATGGTGAAGTCATATTGCTGAAGATGAGACCTCCATAATTCACTGAACACAGAGAAGTCAAGCTGTTGCCTACTAGAGCCTTCACCCCACCTACCTAGTTTTCATGGTTCTGGAAGGCACTCTACATAATACCAGAAGAGAAAGGTAAACACCAACCGGTAGGGGGAGGTTCTGATGATAAAATCCTGCTCCCCAGTTGGTTCTTGACCTGTCAGTAAAGAAAGCCATAGGCCAATTGCTGGGTGGAAGGTACAGGTAGGACTTCCAGGACTTCCAGGTCCCTGGAGGAGAGAGGGAGACACAAGGAAGGAGAACGGAGTTCACTATGCCTTGGAGGAAGGACAACCAGGCAACCGTGTGAGATCTCAAAACAGAGTGGCCACATAGATTGCTCTTACAGCAGTCAGAGTAGCTTAGCAAGCAAAGTTAAGGGCAGATGGGAGAGATGGAGATAAAAAATTGGTAAGGGCAGGCTTTTCTAGAAGGGAAAGATTAGCACCCAGCAATTGTGTCAGAAGGCAAGTTGAAAACATACAATTGTGTGTGTGTGTGTGTGTGTGTGTGTGTGTGTGTATTTTATCTGTGGATTTAAGGGAAGCTAGGTGGGGGCGGTAGTGCAGTCACTCCCCAGAGCTAAAGGCAAGTAGAACAAAAACTACATGCAATACCAACCCGGCTACAAACTGCATCTGTCATGTGACCTGCCTGCAAGATACACCAGTGCAATAATAGCACAAAAGTTGTAGGAGTAACCAACCCACTGTCTAACGGAAGTAACTAACCGACTATCTGATTGTTATTTTATGAGATAAAACCTATGTCCAAAACTGCCTGGGTGGCCAAGAAACTGAGACTAGATATGCCATGAACCTAAAGAAAAAAACCACTACACTGCTGAAGGAACACAGCAGTAAAATGACCCTAGTGACATTTTGCTATACTCATAGATCAGTGACTTACTCAGTCATCATCAGAGAAGCTTCCTCCTGCAGTAGATGCAAACAAATGCAAAAGCCCACCACTAGACAATGTGCAGAGAATGAGAGACCTTGGATCGTTTAGTTCTAAATGCGACATCTCCATCAAATCCCTCCCCTTGGAGCTCAGAGAACTCCATGGAGAAGGAGGCCAAAAGATTGTAAAAGCCAATGGAGATGGAAGACACCAAGGAAGCAAGGCCTTCCCAAGGCGGTAGGACTGATGAGCGTATACATTCACAGAGACCTCGGCAGCACGCACAAGGCCTGCAACAGGTCTAAGCCAGATAGGGTCCCAGTGCTGAGAGGGGAAGGAGACACAAGCCCCCGTCATTAACCCAGAAGCTATCTCTAATTAAGAACCATTCAAAACCGAAAAATTAGTTTTCTCCAGCAGTCTCACTGGGTATATAAACCACACTTAAGCGCAGGCCCCATGCAGAGTGGTAAACAGCCAACACAAAACAAACTGGAGGGTATCTTATAAAATGTTTCTTTTTTTTTCTTTTTTTGTCTCAAAATGCTTTGTCTTCACTATTTTTTTTTTAACTTTACAGATCTTTTACTTATATTCTATGATCCCTAATTTTATTTTTATGGGTTTTCTGTGAATGTGAATGTGTGTGTGTGTGTGTGTGTGTGTGTGTGTGTGTGTGTGTGTGAACCTCTGTATTTTTTTCTTGTGATTTTTTTTTTGGGGGGGGGGAGCTATTTTTTTTTTCTGCTTATATGTTTTGGCCTATTCTGGTTTGTTTTCATTTTATCTTATCATCGTCGTTATTTAGAGGCCTATTTGTATTTTAATGAAAGAGACAAAGGAAGGGTGTAGATTTGGGTGAGTGGGGTGGGGACCTGCGGAAGAGGAAACTGTAATCAGAATATATTGTATAAAAAAATGTTTTAAGGGGAAAAAAAGCTTTTTCATCCGTCTGCTTCTAGTCAGTCATTGTGGGGTCCTACAAATTAAAATGACAAAAGAGAGACTAACTAAAGGAAAAGCATGACATTAGTATTCCATATGAAACTATGTAGCATTTTTTACATGACATAGAGCCTTCCTAGAGGAGAGCAAACCTACAGGAAGCAGCAAACCTGAGAGATTTAGCAGAGAGGATACATTGTGGAGATTTAAGGAGACAGGAGCAGGCGTTGGATGCTGACTGTTGAAAGGCTAATGGGGGCAGGGGAGGGGGATGAGGTCATTTTAGTAATGCTTGTTAAGTCAGTGCCATCTCCAGTAATATCCAACGTCCCCCCCCCCCCCCGATAGAGGAAAGGGATCAGGAAAGGGAACATTTTTACAAAGGGACCTTTATGTCCTGCTTTCAGACAGAGAGGGGGATCTTTATGTCCTGCTTTCAGATGGGGGTGGGGGGGAGATTGGCCCTCCTCCTGCTGTTGTCTCTCAGTTGACTTCAACTCAAAATAGCCTTCATGACAAAGTGACAGGCTTGGATGTGGCACGATCTGACCCACTGCACCAGCTGTGCTGCTGGGTCCCCCAGCCCAGCAGTGTTTGTGGAATGCTTTCCTTTGTTTTATTTCGTGATAGAGTCTTACTATGTGGCCCACACTGACCTTGAACTCCACACACAAACACACACACACACACACACACACACACACACACACACAGTATAGGTATACACTTCCATGCCTGGCTCCAAGAGTGACCTGCATATATGTGCACACACACAGGTACACAAGCCCTGGGTTGGGGATGTGCTCCTATGCATGGAAGTGCAGAGGCCAGAGGATGTCAGGTGTCCTCTGTCTTAGTCCCTTAAGAGTCTCTGGCTGAACCTGGAGCTAGGTTCTTAGGCAGCAAGCCCAAAGCAGTGGTCCTCCTGCCTCTGCCCCAAGCCACCCTATAGAACTGGGTTGCAGGCACGTGGGTACTGGATCCTAACTGGGGTCCTCATGCTCTCATCCAGACCCAAGGCTTACTTTAGTTATTTTTAGATGAGGGTGCCCAAGCCTTTCCCCAGACCTTCTGAATCAATATGGAGAAGCCAAGGAAACTCCATTTTCATATCTATCCCCTGCCCCCACAAAGTCTGGTCCTTCTGCACATAAACCTTTGAGAACCGAGGTTTCGAGGGACACAATAAGGTGACAAGGAGGACAACCTCATGGGAGATGCAGGATCTGCCTCACACTTCATGTGACAGGTTTGTGCAGACACCAAGATCAGCCCAGTAGCCAGTTGTATCTTGGTGAAAGACACATAAGAAAATGTCGTTGGAGAGAGAGAGAGAGGGAGAGAGAGAGAGAAAGAGAGAGAGAGAGAGAGAGAGAGAGAGAGAGAGAGAGAGAGAGAGAAAGCTAGGTCCCTGACAGCCTCTTGAGGACATCCGATGTCCTATGCCATAGTGAAGTAGTCAGGGCAAGAATTACCACAACCAGGCTCAAAAGAAGATGCTTAAAAACAAAAGGACTTCCATTGTGATGGGAAGAAAGGTAAAAGGCTATCAGTGCTAGAGACCCTCCCAAAAGACAAGCCTCAGCATAGGAGAGGGAGAGAGGAACATCCAGGCAAGAACACTACAGCCTGGGCTAAAACACATGAACACGGCACAGGAGGTAAGAAAAGCAAGGGCTGGAGAGATGGCTCAGTGGTTAAGAGCACTGACTCCTCTTCCAAAGGACAGGACTACATGGTGGCTCTCAACATCTGCAAGGGGATCTAAGTCCCTCTTCTGGTGTGTCTGAAGAGAGCAATAGTGTATTCATGTACATAAAATAAATAAAGAAGAGGAAGAAGAAGAAGAAGAAGAAGAAGAAGAAGAAGAAGAAGAAGAAGAAGAAGAAGAAGAAGAAGAAGAAGAAGAAGAAGAAGAAGAGAGAACCCAGTGAACCCAGTGTGGATGACAACGAAGAAATGGATGAACATTTATTAGGATTGTTCCACGTGGCAAAACGGTACAAAGGAGCACGGAATCAATCCAAGACATCAAAAAACTAAAGCAGGTGAACATCACAAAGAAATGGTCACCCCTAACAAGTTCGTTGAAACTATTTACAGCAAGGTTGGCAAGAAGGAAGAGGGAGCAAGGGACTCAGCATAGCTGGCTTTATTCTGGAGGAAGCAGACAGAGTGGAGTCTCCGGCAACAGATCAGAGTCCATGGGCTGCTTACAGGTCGAGGTAAAAAAGAAGCAAAAAAGAAGTTGGGGGGGGGGGAGGAATCCCTTTTTAGCCTGAGGTTGGCTGTTGCTAGAGGTAGCTAGGAAAATACGGTAAATTCTGAGTTAAAGGCTGACACCCTCTGTGGCCGCCATTGCTGGGGGGTGTCAGCAGGGTGGGAAGGGCAAGAATTTAGAGAAACAAGTCAGTTTAATCCTGGGAACCAAAATTACTTTAGTCTCAATGGCTGACATTGTTTAACCAAAATGGAGGATCTTAACAAACGGGATGGCCGTGGTTGACATTAAAAAAAAAACAAAAGCATAAAGAATGTTCTAGATCTGTGGACACCGAGTGACCCCAGTCCACGTGTCATCAACTGGAGGAGTCAGTGAGGATTGGGACAAGGTCCCACACATGCACACTGCTAGCCTTCCAATACAGCAGATGCTCTTCTTTTTGTTCTTGATTTAGACTGAAATATATTCTTCCACATTTTTGTCATTTGGGGAAATTTATCTTTATTTTATCCTTAAATATACCTTTTATTCAATTTCTTGAGTTCTCTTATTTCAAGTCTTTAATTATCCTTAAGTCGGACTCTGTTCTCCTTTCCTCTAGTCACTGTAATGGCGTTGACTTAATAATCTTTTTATTGCACCTAATTACCTAAGGCCCTTTCCTGTGCTAGTCACTCAATAATCTGGATGTCCAGCTCAGAAGACTCCTGTGTGTGTTCTTGAACTTCAGTGCCCTCATTACAATACCACCAGTAGCTAGCAATTATCAAGCATTAATTCTGATCCAGGCACTGGGCCAAGTCTTTAAATAACGATCTCTTTTGATACCGACAAGAGCAAGCGTTTACATCTACAGCTCGCAAATGGGACAAATGAAGTTCCAGGAAAGGGAATCCAACTCTTGGGGTACTTTATATTGTCTTAGAGCTCTCCAGAGTCACAGAACTTAGGGAAGGTCTCTCTATACTGAGGGAATTTGTCGTGATGACTTACAGGCTGTAGTCCCACTAACCCAACAGTGGTCAGCTGTGAATGGAAGTCCAAGAGTCTAGTAGCTGCTCAGTCCCACGAGGCTAGTTGTTTCAGCCGGTTTTCTGTAGAAGTAGATTCCAACAGATGTGCTGGCAAGTAAACGCAAGCAGGTAAAGAAGAGCGAATCTTCCTTCTTCCAATGTCCATATATAGGTCTCCAGCAGAAGGTGTGGCCCAGATTAAATGTGTGCACCACCACTCCTGGATCTGGGACTTGTTTTGTCCTAGACTGACCTTAAGCTCAGAGATCTCCTTGCCTTTGTGTCCTGGGATTAAAGGTATGTACTACATTTCCTAGGCCTAAGCTTTTCATATCCACTATGCCTCAAGATCCAAGTCAGAAACTTGTGCCTTCCAGCCTCAGGATCTGGATCACAGGTGATCCCTCCAATTCTGGATTGTAGTTCATTCCAGATATAGTCAAGTAGACAACCAGAAATAGCCATTTCATATATGTAGAAAGACAAAAACACCCAGAGAGAGGATGAATTTCCAACTTTCACGCTGGGGGTGGGGTGGGGGGAATAACAGGGTGATAGCTGCCGAGCCCCAAAGGAGCAAATGTGCTTCCCCTAGGGACACTAGACTCAACTATGGTGGGACCCAAGTATGATGGCAAGCAAATGTCTGTCACCACAAGAGACCTCGAGGAACGCAGATGTTAAAGTCAATTTTACTTCAGTTTAACAGGAGAAATAAAATGACAGGAGATAGAAGTTACTGGATTTCTGTTGGTATGGAATCTAGCCAGCAAAGAACCAGGAGACAAAAAGTGGCTGGGAGTAATGACTCCCATGCTAAGATAGCCAGAGAGTGTATGGTTAAGTGGAAGACTAAGAGAGTTATAAGTGAGAAAAGTGTAAAAATGGAAGATAGTAGAAAAACCCAAGTCTTGGGGAAAGGGATGGAAGAAGAGGTTAATGACAATGTGCTTCATGTTTAAGTCTGGGAGTCAGTCAACAAACATTAGCAAGCCATCTAATAAAAAGTACATGTATGTGTTCATGGGGGAGTAAGTGTGTGCTTGGCACACACATGTGGGTCAGAAGTTAACCTCAGGTGTCATTCCTCAGGTATCGTCCAACTTTTCTTTGAGACCAAGTCTCTCATGGGCCTGGAACTTCACTAACTAGGCTAGGCCAACCGGCCAGTGAGCTCCAGAAATCTGCCTGTCTCTACCTTGCATCTTGCTATGGAGGATTGCAAAATGGGGCCACCAGACCTGGCTTTTTACATGGGAGTTGGGGATGGGCACGCAGGTATTCATGCTTGAGGGGCAGATTCTTTACCGACGGAGCCATCTCCCTAATTAAAAAAAAAAAAAAAATTAAGAAAGAGATCAGCAACTTCAATCTCTGTCATATACCTCTCAATATCTTCATCTACGTATCTTCTGAATGTCATCTACCAGTCATTTGTCTGTCTGTCTGTCTGTCTGCCTGCCTGTTGGGGCTCTGTTGTTTTAGATGGGGTCCTGTTAGGTAGCCCTGGCTGGCCTCAAACCTGCAGCAGCCTCCTGCTCTATCCCCACTCCCCCCCCCAGCCCCAGCCCCAGCCCCTGCTAACCGAAGAATTTTTACTCTTTAGCTTTATGAGGCTTTTTTGAGAAATATTGTCTCTTAAGAAAAGAAACATCTAATTGAAATTCAGTGTCTTCTATTTTCTATCAGTTGTTTCTCCTATTAAACTAAAGTAAAATTAAATTTAATTACTGTGTTAAAATGTCATATATAGATTAATCCTTTTTTTTGATAGCTTTTGTCTTTCAAGCTATGAATCCACTTGCCTATCCATCTATTTATATAGTTATATTAAGACGCTTAAAAAGATATTTGAAATTATGTTCACTAAACAGTAATGATGTTTTTAATGAGTTGAAAGATTTGAAGTAATTTTAACTTTTAGATTTTTATGCAGTTTTAATTCTTTATGGAGAATGGAGAACATTTTTTTGTAAAATCTACTAGAGGGATTTTAATAGAGGGAAAAACAAACACTGAGATACTAATTTTTATTAACCCTGAATTGCAGACACCCTGTTGGGTCTTAAATTGTCCCTTTGAAATTCTCTTCTGTTTTCAAATATTTAAAAATAAGGTTCTCTAGTACTATAGTGTAGAAAATAAAGTAGATTTAGCCTTAAAAATGGTCGAATTCATTAGTTTCTCCAAGCTGCCATATGATGGCCTGTGTTCATTGTCAACTTAACAAAATCTAGAATCACCTGCAGGATGGAGCAGGGGATATCTAGAAATAGAGGTGGGAAGGCCTGTTCACCATGAGTGGCACCATTCCCTTGGCTGGGCTACTGGGCTGCGTAAGTGGAGAGAGGGAACTGAGCAGCAGCAGGTATCTCTCTCTGCTCCCTGACTGTGAGTGTGAAGCGACCAGCAGCCCAAGCTCCTGATGCTGTGACTTCTCTGCCACAACCTGTGGCGGCCCACCACCTCACCCCGTGAGCCAGAATAAATCTTTTCTCCCTTAAGTTGCTTTTACTTTTTTCTTTTTCTTCACTTGATTACATTTTTATTTAGACTGCAGCACCAACAACATGGTAGACCTTCACTAATCTATACCATAAAGCACACAATCTTTAAAATAGGTCGCTGTTCACAAGTAATTTAAGTATACTTATTATACTCAATAGTACAGTATAATATTATATGCCTTTCTACTGTTTGGTACTAGGCTCAGTGACGATGTTTAGATTCCTCAGCTTTGGGATGTTTGTTGGCATCAACACAATTGTCTAGTCAGCAGAGGAAAGAAATCCGGAAGCATTTCTTTTTCCTCTGCTAGCTCCTTTGTGGTAAGGTCCATCTTATAAATAGGGAGGCCTTCTACAGACTTCCAGGCCTTATTCTTGATCATAAGAGGGAGCGAGTAGAGCAGATTGTCAGAACACTCAGAGAGTTGACATCAGGGATAACTTCACCCATTGACATGGACTCTTCCTCTGGAGTTCCAAACCAGATGTCTCTGGTGTGGCCAGCGACAGCTTTCGGGGCAGATACTGAACTGGGTAGTTTCCCAGCCTGGATGACAGCAGTATCTTGCTGTCACACAGTCGTGAAGAACTGTCCCTTGAGCCAACTGTCATCTGTTAGGGCTTCATACACACCGATTTCCTGTCTTTGCAATTTCCCCTTCCCTTGGTTGACATCGAGATATGGAGCTGGGGATTGACTTCCCAAATAAAGTCATTGTGTCATCAGGAGTTGCAGTGAGTTCTAAGAGCAATTTGAGATTTAGCTCTGTTGTCCAAGCAAGGCAGGCAAGGCAAGCTCTCCTTGGGGATTGAGGGAGCTGACGAGGAGGCCATCGGGCAGTTTGTATTGGCTGGGTTTCCAACAACAGTGACCTTAACTGACTTCTTGGCTTATTTCTCCAAAGCTGCACACTAGGCTTTGAGGATTTCACAGGTGCTTTCAGTAGGGTCTTTCTTCTCCACTTCTTCCCTTCTTAGCATGGAGCCCACAAGGCCACATCTAGCTCTTTGAAGACCACCTCTTGTTTGTTTGTTGCAATGACATCTTTCAGAAGGGGAAGAGCACAGTTGTGCAGCTCCATCAGTACACACTATCCAGAACACCCATTGTGGTGGTTTCAATAAGTTTGGCTCCCGTAGATTCATATATTTGAATGCTTGGCCATAGGGGGTGGCACTATTAGGAAGCATGGCCTTCTTGGAGAAGGTATGGCCCATTGGAAGAGGTGTGGCCTTATTGGAGGAGATGGTGCTGAAGGAATTGCCATCCTTCCTGCCATGGTGATAATGGACTAAACCTCTGAAACTGTAAGCCAGCTCCAATTAAATGTTTGCCTTTATAAGAGTTGTCTTTGTCGTGGTGTCTCTTCACAGCAGTAAAACACAAACTAAGACACCCTTCATGGGGGAAGTATCCAACAACACAAGAATTATAGGCTGGTCTTTACTAAAGACAGATGCATCTTTAACAGTGTACAAGCGTGAAAAGACAGTTGATCACCTGCTCCATTCACAAGGACTCTGATGGTTCAGATGTTGGGAATTCAAGGCCAATTTCTGCTCCTACAAAGCCTGTCATCAGGAGTCAGGTCACCACTACAGCTCTCGTTAAGGTGCCTTTGTCAGAGTACTTTATCATAGCAATAAGAAGAAAAAAAAATCAGCCAGGAGAGGTGGCATGCACCTTTGATCCCAGCACTCAAAAAGGCAGAGGCAGGCGGATCTCTGAGTTTGAGGTCAGCCTGGTTTACAAAGTGATTTCCAGAATAGCCAGGATTACAAAGAGAAACCCTGACTTGAAAAAAGAAAAGAAAGAAAGAAAGAAAGGGGGCGGGGGAATCCCAGTCACCCTAGTGAAAAATCATTGTCTTAACCCTACAGCTGAGTTGAAGACCTTAAATCATACAATGGCTGGCCTAGCATGGTAGTGCATGCCTGTAACCTGAAAACTTAACAGACTGAGGCAGAAAGGAGCCGGGAGAAGATCGGTAGAACTATGCCAGCCCAGTCTATATAGCAAGATCTGTCTCAAAAATCCCAAAGCATATATGTAACTATAAACATTGTCTTAGTTGTTGTGAAGAAACATCATGACCAATGCAACGCTTATAAAAGCAAATATTTAATTGGGGCTGGCTTACAGTTTCAGAGATTCAGTCCATTATCATCATGATGGGAAGCATGGCAGCATGCAGGCAGACATGATGCTGGAGAAGGAGGTGAGAGTTCTACATCTTGATCCAAAAGCAATCAGGAGACTGATGTCCACAGGCAGCCAAAAGGATGGTCTCTTCCACACTGGGCGGAGCTTGAGCACTGGAAAACCTCAAAGTCCCACCTCCACAGTGACACACTTCCTCCCACAAGGCCAAACTTATTCCAACATGGCCCCACCTCCAAATAGTGCAACTTCCCACGGGCCAAGCATATTCAAACCACCACAAATATTAAAATATAGTCCATCAAAGGACTAGAAAATCTTGGCTCATAGTAAGTACTCAGTGTCAATAAAAGGATAAACTTGACTGTGCCGCTAAAAGCATCAGGCTATGTTGTAGCCATAATGCTGTTCCCTTATAATCCAATATTCCTCTGGCTGCTATCTCTTCCCCAGCTGCCACTGTGCCCACTGGACCAGCCACCTTCACTACCTCTTCTATCAAGTGCTCTGAAAGCGATACCAAAGTGTGTTTTTAGTTAGTCATTTAACTGAAGTTTATGAGACTAAAAGAAGATCCAGGCGAAGGTGCCTGCTTTGGCTGACGTGGGATTTCTTACAGTGTTTTCCAGCACCGTAAGAGGCAGATCTGTGAGCAGCGGCATCCATCCAACCATCCAGTCTTTTACAAGCATTTCCTATGTTCCTGTCACCTGCCAGGTGTGGCCAGTGGCAAGAGAAGCAAAAAGATGAATAAGACACGGTCCAGGGTTGGAGAATTATGTCCTTCAGACCTTCAGTGGGACCCATCAGAAGACTGTGGAAGCTTAGACGACTGTTAAGAAGGGATTCCTAATTCCTAGCCCCCTGGAGATCTAGATTGGTGTTTCTCAACAAGCCTTTCACAGGGGTCACATATCAGATGTCCTGCATATCAGATACTGACCTTATAATTGATAACAATTATAGTTCTGAAGTAACAACAAACATAGTTTTATAACTGGGAGTTACCATGGCACAAGGAACTGTATTAAAGGGTCACGACATTAGGAAGGTTGAGAACCACAGCTCTAGATGAATTCCAAGCTATTGTCTGTCTCCTGCAATGGCTGCAAATTCTAAAAGAACTGTTGGTCCTTTTTTCCAAGCCGGGACTTATGTAACCCAGGCTGGCCTTAACTTCCTTATGTAGTCAAGGATGACTTTGAACTCCCTATGCTCCTGTTCCTATCTCCTGAGCTATGGGATTACAGTGTGTGATGGCCACACCTTGTTTTATGAGATAATAGGGTTCAAGCCAAGGATGTGTATATGTAAGCAAGGAGGCAATGTTCTGCCAACTGAACTACACGGTCAGTCCAGGGTCTGACAGGATTGCTTCTGTGATCCTCTCTGATTCTGAGATTCCGAATAGTCTAAAGGGTGATTTTGTAATGGCTTCCAGGAGAGCATGCCATGCATGCGTGCGTGCGTGCGTGCGTACATATGTGTGCATGCGTGTGCATGAGTGTGTGTGTGCACACACATAGGTGTATGTCTGTGTGCATGTGTGTGTGCACAAGTGTGCGTGTGTGTGTGTGTGTGTGTGTGTGTGTGTGTGTGTTCTCTTTTTCTCCCTCCTTCTCACCTCACTTTTCAAGGTCTCCTGAGTTATTCTGGGACCCACCAGTCCTCACTTTCTTTGGACAATGGTAACACTTCTGTTCACTTTCATTTCAAATTCAGCCCCTTCAGTGAAAAAGAGAGCCTAATGCTTTTTGTACCCAATAAACATCTCTAATTAGCTTCACAGAGGAGAAGAATTCTTTAAAATTACTTTTCATGAGAATGTCCTTGTACATTGTAGTCAAAGATCCCTCTCAAATGTAGAGCTATCGAGGGGGAGATATCAAGTTACAACCGCCTATTTTCTTTGATTCCCAAACACTTCCCATTTCATTTATTTAGCTTGTTCCGCTGCTCAGTGCAGGGGAGGGGTGGGGAGGGAGTTGCTCCTACAGAGCTCGAAACTCCTGTCAGACAGACAGCTTCTCGTTGAAAGTTTCAAGTAGGCATTAATGCATTCCCCGAGCTGGAGTGTGGAGACAATTGTTCTTATCGACTAAAATTGCCTCTTACCCAGAGAATCTCAAAGATAGTTTGAGCAGAGCACCTTCAATCAGTTCCATTTTTCAAAAGCCCCACCCCCACCCCCGCCAGAACACTCTGTTATCTTCTTTTAGATCATTCTGGGAACAGTAATGGACGAGAGGGGAGGGCATCTCACCAGCAGGAAGTCACTTGCTCTGCTCAGGGACAGGGTCACAGGAGGGCAGGTCTTGCGGCTGTTTTTGTCTACTCGCTTGGTTGCATTTCAGCTTCTGAGTAGTCCGCACCCACCACAGTTTGCTTGAAGCAGGGAGACAGCTTGCACATCTTGGAGTATTGCCTTGACACCCCATCCCAACTGTCCAGGTTCTTCATTAACTGCAGCTCCACAGGCCCTCACTTCTCTTGTTATCTCGGTTTCCTGATGGTCTTGCTCCTCACCTCATAAGCTCATGTCCACCATTTCCTGTAGACCTGACCTGCCTTAACCTGTCGTCCATCAGCGGTTTAGGTTGTCAGAACTACATGATCATGTCATCAAAATTTCAAGGCAAAGAAGTTAGCTTTCTCTCTCTCTCTCTCTCTCTCTCTCTCTCTCTCTCTCTCTCTCTCTCTCCTCTCTCTTTCTGTCTCTCTCTCTGTTTCTGTCTCTCTCTTGTTCTCCTCCTGTGACAAAATACTTGTCAAAAGCAACTTAAGTTAAAGAACTTGCAGGAAGGTCTGGCTGATGTCAAAGTTCTACCCACTCAGCCGTGGAATACAATCAACCACCATAGTCACTCCCAGTAAAACCAACAAACTACAGGAGAAATGAGAAACAAACAAACAAACAAACATGGAGGTCTGGAAAGATGGCAGCCCCCTGCCGTTGAAACCAGCAGTTGCCCAGGTTCAGTCAACAAACCAAACAAGCCCTGAACCCCAAATAGTCCCTTTGGGAAGGAACTTTCTCCAAGGCCATAAAAACACCCACCAAGTGCATTTTAAAGGTAAAAACAAATAGCTTATTTTGGAATACTTTTAAATTCACAGAAAAGCTGCAGAGATGTTGTAGTACATCACAGCGTTCCCTAGACCTTTGCCTTATTCCCTGTTTGCTTACATCTTATTTCCCATCCTATAATGGTAAAACTGAGCCATTAATGATAAACCCTTGCTGGTAAATAAACCACAAGCTTTCTTCTGATTTCACTCACCTCCTCTGTCCCCCTCTGCTCCAGAATCCAGCCAGGCTACTCACAGCATTTCCTCTTCCTATCTGCCCTGCTCTATAAAGGGCTCTCCATCTTTCTCTGCTTTCCTTGGCCTTATCTGTTTGGAGACGGCTTTTCAGGAGCTATATGAAACATCCTGCAATGTGCTGGTTAGTTTTATGTCAACTTGACACAAGATGGAGTCATTTGGAAAGAGGGAACCTCAATTGAGAAAAGGCCCTCAACAGATTGCCCTTGGGGCAAGCCTGTGCTACATTTTCTTATTCTTTTTCTTTCTTTCTTCCTTTCTTTCTTTTTTACAACTAGTGAAATACTTTATTAAATAATAGCAATTTAAATCTGTTTTCTTACTCTAAAGCCCCCTCCTATGTTTAGAAGATGAGGTAGCTAGCTGTTCACTGGTCAGAGGGACTAGTAACTGAGTAATAAGGACAGATCAAATACAAAACTAAATATGACACTAATTTAAATTTTATCTGGCCAAAAGGAGATCAAAGTAATAGACTACTGAATGTGAATTGGTTGTTTATTACATTAAAATGATGGTTTTTAATTAGATATTTTCTTTATTTACATTTTAAATGTTATCCCCTTTCCTGGTTTTCCCTCAAAAAAAAAAAAAAAAAAAAAAAAACCCTATTCTTTCTTCTTCCCCCTCTCCCTATCCCTTCCCCCTGCTCACCAACCCACCCACTCCTGTACTTCCTGGTCCTGGCATTCCCCTATACTGGGGCATTGAGCCTTCACAGAACCAAGGGCCTCTCCTCCCATTGATGACCAACAAAGCTAATATCTAATATATACAAAGAAATCAAGAAGTTAGACTCCAGAGAACCCTATTAAAAATGGGGTACAGAGGGCTGGCGAGATGGCTCAGTGGGTAAGAGCACCCGACTGCTCTTCCAAAGGTCCGGAGTTCAAATCCCAGCAACGACAAGGTGGCTCATAACCATCCGTAACAAGATCTGACGCCCTCTTCTGGAGTGTCTGAAGACAGCTACAGTGTACTTACATATAATAAATAAATAAATCTTTTTTTAAAAAAATGGGGTACAGAGCTAAACAAAGAATTCTGAACTGAGGAATACCAAATGGCTGAGAAGCACCTAAAGAAGTGTTCAACATCCTTCCTTAATCATCAGGGAGATGCAAATCAAAACAACCCTGAGATTCTACCTCACACCAGTCAGACTGGCTAAGATCAAAAACTCAGGTGACAGCAGATGCTGGTGAGGATGTGGAGAAAGGAACACTCCGCCATTGCTGGTGGGATTGCAAGCTGGTCCAACCACTCTGGAAATCGGTTTGACTGTCTCTCAGAAAATTGGACATAGTTCTACCGGAAGATCCAGCAATACCACTCCTGAGCATATACCCAGAAGATGCTCCAACATGTAACAAGGACACATGCTCCACTATGTTCATAGCAGCCTTATTTATGATAGCCAGAAGCTGGAAAGAACCCAGATGTCCCTCAACAGAGGAATGGATACAGAAAATGTGGTACATTTACAAAGTGGAGTACTACTCAGCTATTAAAAGCAATGAATTTATGAAATTCTTAGGCAAATGGATGATATTTAAAATGTAAATGAAGAAAATATCTAATAAAAATTGAAAAAAAAGAAAATAATCATCCTGCATGAGGTAACCCAATCACAAAAGAACACACATTGTATGCACTCACTGAGCAGTGGATATTAGCCCAGAAGCTCAGAATACTAATTTTCTTAATTAGTGATTGGTGTGGTAGTGCCCAGCCCATTGTGGTTATATAAGGAAGCAGGCTGAGAAAGCCATGAGGAGCAAGCCAGTAAGCAGCACCCCTCCATGGCTCCTGCTTCAGCTCCTGCCCTGCCTTCCCTCACATAACCTGAGAGTTCTAAGCCGAAACGAACCCTCTCCTCCCTCAGTTGCTTTTGGTCCTGCTGTTTCAGTACAGCAATAGTAACCCTCACTAAGACATAAGCTAGGGTGATGAGTTTGGCAAAAGCCCATAGAGGTGCCTCATGAACACACTTTGACAGAGCTCATGTTAACTTTGGCCCTTGGAGAAGGCAGCGCTCCCTATGTTTGTCCACTGAGAAATTACTGTTTCTCACTTTCCATATTGGGTTCCTTGGAAACAAATCCCTATGTCTAGCCCACACACCATAAGAGAGAATGAGGCTCTGCTTCCTGCGAGGGACGGTATTTCTATGCATTATTTGAAGTTGTTCTGATGTGAAAATATATACATGGGTATGATTTACCTTGAAATATTTCACAGATGGAAGGGTGGCTCTCAACACCCTCTGTTCCTACTGCCTGCCTTCTCTTCCTCCTCCGATTATAGAATGAGTTGCAGGCAGTACCCTATTTTGGTATTCTAGTAAGCAAAACCAGTTCAAAGGAAGCATCCTGATTTCTGATGTCACTACCTTGAGAGAGGCCACCTGTAAGAAGCCATCTTCCCCGGGAGGAAGCTCTCCAGCACTTCTAGGCTCCTTGAGCTGAACCATGGTGGGTGGAACATCTTCTCTCCTACTAACTGGTTGCTTCTGTCCTTGGCCATATTGAAGTTCCACCTCACACATAATGAATGAGGAAATGTCTCTGCTACTTTCAGGGGACAGTGTTTATATATTATCTGGAATTCTCTCTGGAACTTGGGGATGGGAGCTCACACAGAGCAGCTCAGGTCTTGGAATAACCATTGATTCATCCCATAAACAAGATGCCCCAGGGGACAGAAGTCCGAAAAGGAGGACTGGCGTCATTTTCTCCCAGTTGTTCATTTTTAAATTATTCACTGGGTGTGAGCCTGTGATCTAGGGAGACTAAAAAAGACTGTTTGTAAACTGAAGCAGGCATCCACTCAGCATGGCCTCCTCTCTGTCCATCCCAATCCACCCAGAAGTCTGAGGATCCTTCTGGACCCTCCTTCCCTTCGCCCATCCCTATCCAGTCAAGCACCAGGTCTGTGGTGCACACTGGTATGCGAATAAAAAGGGCTGACACATCCCAAAGAAAGGCTTTTACTCAGCTCCCTGGAGCTAACCTCTAAACCCTGGCAATGCACTGCCTGCTAAGAAAGTCCGTGTTTATCAGGAGCCTTGGGCCATCCAGACACTTTATGCTGCCAACACAAGTAACAGCAAAGGTCTTGGGCCATGCAGCATTTGCCAGAGTTCCCAGGGGGACAATAGCTGAATATCTCACAAGTCATATGGGTGACCAAGGGCCTGTAACCAACCTGTAATAAACACCCTGAATGTCAAGGTTCTTCTGACCAGCTTTGCACACATTGTCATGCACCATTGATGAGAGAAGCAACGTGGGACTCTTCTGGGACAGGACCCTGAAAGCATGCATCTGGCACTGTATGTACCGTTCTCTTATGCTTCACTGGCTTTTGCGGGTTTTAATCTTTCCTGTCTGGATAATAAGCTACAACTGTGAGTTCATCAGCTCTTGTGAGTTCTGTGAGCCCTTCCCATAAAGCACTGACCCTCTAGATGGTCTTGGGGACAAAGCCCTTGTGTAGTAGACATCCAGTTTCCTCATCTGTGGGTGGGCTGTCTCCTGCACTGCATCCTGAGCTCCGAAATCAAGGTGGGTCCTATCCAGTCTTGCTTTCTGGGAGCACTCAGTCTGGGGAAGGTACACTGCAGGTATCCCAGAAAGGCGTGCCACTTGAGCTGCTCTGATGTGGCAACACACTCAAATACCAAATGACCCTCGACACTCATACACCACAGACAGGCAGACCTTAGTGGGGTGAGATCATGCGATTCCCCCAACAGATGGCTCAGCTTGGTTTCTGCCCGTGGTCCTCGGCCTCTGGCCTGGGCAGCCAATCCTCAAGCCCTCTGGTATCTCTGACTCCATCTTCTCATCCTCTTCTGTACAATGCATGCTGAGATCCGTTTCTTCTTTAGAAGTCCATGCTTCCTTGGAGAGACAGGAGTGGGATACTCGTGGTGTACCCATCTTCCACGAAGGACTGTAGGGTCAGCCATGCATCTGTCCAGCCATCCGGACAGATGAGTCCATCATACTGGCTTCATCACTGGGATGTTTCATCAGGATTCTGCTTTCCGAATAGAAAGCTGACTGGCTCAAAGCATGCACCCATTCATTCTCTCCGTACTCTTGGCTGTGGGTGTGACGCGTCCAGCTGTCTCAAGCCCCCTCTGTTTTGCCTTCCTCTCAGGGATGGGCTGTAACACAGAACTGTGAGCTAAAATAAACCCGTCCTCCCAGTTGCTTCCTGTCAGAGCGCCCTGTCACACAACAGAAATCAAACAGCAGTTATGTTCGCCCCTCCCTTCCCTTGTTGGGAAAGAAGATGACACATTTGTCCTGTAATGTTTCTGGAGAAAAGTAATGCTACCTCTAAATTGGCGTTAAACCCCACAGAACATTTGAATCATACTTCCACTTTTCTAGAAGATTCTACTCAGCCTGGAGCCATTCAACACTTCCTTTCGCAAATCTCCTACACACTCAGCTCAATTAGGGGATGTTGTGGTCAGAACCTAGAGGTCATTTGGTTTGTTTTTTTTTTTTTTTCTTTCCCCATTATTAGAAATTGAACCCAGGGCAAAGCACCCGTTAGTGACCTACACCCAGGCTGGTTTGTATTTTCAAATGAAGACAAAATCTTGCTAAATTGTTTGGCTGGCCTGGAGCTGGCTCTATAATCCAGTTATACAATCTTCTCACCTCAGGCTTCCCCCCTAGGAGGTTACAGGCCTAAGCTACCAAGCTTGGCTGGCAAGGGTTTTTATACAGCATGTCCTGTTGAAGGAGGATCTCCATGAGTGGCCCCAGAACTCTGCATTTCTAGGAAACTTCCAGGATGCATTTTGGGAGGGAGCTGCCAGCCTCCTTCAGCCTTCACTTATATATATGTAGGTGCCAATTTTCTCCTGAGCCTGGTGTCTCAGTTAGGGTTTTATTGCTGTGTACAGATACCATGACCAAGGCAACTCTTATAAGGACAACATTTAGTTGGGGCTGGCTTACAGGTTCAGAGGTTCAGTCCATTATCATCAAGGCAGGAACATGGCAGCATCCAGGCAGGCATGGTACAGAAGGAACTGAGAGTTCTACATCTTCACCTGAAGGCTGCTAGCAGAATACTTACTTCCAGGCAGCTAGGATGAGAGTCTTATAACCCACACCCACAGTGACACACCTACTCCAACAGGGCCACCCCTTCTAACTGTGCCACTCCCTGGGTCAAGCGTATACAAACCATCATGCCTGGCGATGGTTCCAGTTGCCTCTTTGCCTCATTGGCTGCTAGAATGATCCATCTAGGAGACTGTCCCCTCAGCACTCAGCTCCCAAATACCATCCCCTTCCCCCATGGACCTGTGTCACCTGCTTTCATCACTAAGCAAGCATGGTTCTCAGCCTCTGGTACCAGGAGCCAACTCCGGAGGGTGAGCCAAGCTGTCCATGTGGAAGCTGCCTACATTGTCCGTGGAAATGAGAATGGGGGGCGGGGGGAGGATGCCTGCCCTCATAAGCTAAACAGAAATGTCTGGAGAGACACGGAGCCCGGGATCCAATATGCAATCTACCAACAAGAAGCAAGGAAAGAAGAGTTGGCCAAGAGAAAGGATCAGAAACTGGGGTGTCAGGATGGAAGAGGAAAGGGCAGAGCAAAGAGGGAGTAGAATCCCAAGGCCACATTTTCCAGTTCTGGCTCATGGTAGATAGCTCTATAATTGAGAAGAAGGTCACCAGGACCAACTATATAAACCTCACCAGGAAAGAAGCCATGACTGGCAGGACCAGGGGTACATTCTATTTCTAGAACTGCCACTGGGCTGTCAGAGCTTGCATCACAACTCTCCAACACCTTTGACTTCTAGGATATCCCCTACTCCCCAACATGCAAATTCTGTCAGGCTCTGAGCATCAGAGGCCACCTCTCTGTCTCATTGTCACCACGTCACAAATTTCCACTGCTATCACCTTGGTTCTTTCTCCACTGAAGAGCAAGGAGAGGGGTCCAAAGCCAACATACAGCCTGGATCACTCATCTTCCTTCATGGTTCATGGTTTCTCTCTGCTACACAGCAGGACATGGTGATGGATAAAATTTGTGTGCGCTCATCCTTGGGGAAGTCCTAGTGTGTCACAGCGGTGTTGGATGGTGAATGGGTAACGCTGGAACTTCCAACTCTAACCGTGCTGGGGGAAGAGGGATATGGAAGTCAGTGGACACATCAAGAATCGGGGAAGAGGGTCGGTCTCTGCTAAGCTGAGCGGGTGCCCCTGGGATTGCTGTGGCTCCCCACGCTGGGCCTGTTGCTAGGTTAAGAGCGTGATCATTGGAGTCTCCAGATTCCAGCCTCTTCGGAAAGAGCATTAAGGAGAAGAATACAAGTAGCTAGCCGTAGCCACGGTCTCAAGGTTTCTCAGCTGCCCATACCCACACTCGTCAAACTACCAGCGATCACCCACTACCAGTATTCTGAGCCATCCAAAGAAAAGCCTCCAGCCAGAAGACTGGCTTTGAAGAAAGGGATCAAGCTGGACTCCCCCGTCTAGCGTGGAGGACCTGAAAAGGCAGCTGGTCTCAGAGCTTCATTTTCACCAGTCTTGGAAGTGAGACTTGAGTGCCAACAGAAGGAGGCTGAGTAAGCTCCTGGATCAGACACCTCTGCGGCTCAGCTCTGGCACCGACCCACATGTGGCTTCTTGGAGCAGGGCAGATCTGCTGAGGTGGTTCCAACAGCAGTCATTTGGGTGCTGTGTAAACCCAAGTCTCCCAATATGCTTCCTGGGAGGGCCTGGAGCCAAGGCTGTCTCCTTGGCTCCCTAGGGTGCAACTGAGATGCCTGGGGTTGACTGGCTCCCTGCAGATGGGGCTACACACAGCTGGCCACCTTCTCACCTCCCTTAGGAGTTGGCAGTTGCCAGGTACTGATGCAGGGGTGCTGTGAGAGGCTGCAGAAGGGCTTGCTGCCATTTGTGCTGCTTACCCAGATGTGGTACTCAAGGACCAAACCTCCTGAGGCCCCACCAGAGGTCCTGAGGACAGAGGAGTCCCTGGGGAAGGCTAGAAGGGGAACTTTATACATCCACAAGAGTGATTGCTATCTTTCTAGAGAATCATGTGCCCCTGTCCCCCACTCTAGGGAACCTCCTTATACACACACCTTCAGCATCAACAGGAAAGTAATCCACCTCTTTTTTGTGTTGTTGTTGTTGTTGTTAAAGATTTATTTATTTAATATACGTACGTACACTGTAGTTGTCTTCAGACTCTTCAGAAGAGGGAGTTACAGATGGACATGAGCCACCATGTGGTTGCTGGAATTTGAACTCAAGACCTTCAGAAGAGCAGTTGGTGCTCTTAACTACTGAGCCATCTCTCCAGCCCGTAATCCACCTCTTAAAAAAGGATTCAAGAGTGCCACTTCCCAGAAAGGTACACTCCACAGGGGACCTGCTGGGGGCCTTCCTTCAGGTCTGTTTCCAGGTGGCTATAATAGGTGGCATGTGACTGTCCTATGCTGAGACGGGAGGCAGAGACACATTCCCAGAAGCTCATGGGCCAGCGAGCCAGACAGCAAATGAGAGACCCTATCTCTAAACAAGGCGGAAGGTGAGGACCGGCACCCATGGCTGCTCTTTGACATTTATACATATGGCACATGCACAATAACAATGATAAAGTAAAACAAAACAAAACAAAAAATAATCAGGTACACATCAGTAGGTGTGGCCTGGCACCTCAAAGGATTTTTGTAAGTCAAATCCCCCAAGAGGAAGCACTCAGAGTGGATATGTACAAAGCCGCCACACAGGCTGAGGAAGGGACACGTTGGAAGGTACTTGGAGTTCAGCGACCCTGGATGACCCCAGGCTAGTTACACAGCCTTTCTGCAGCTGCGATTTGATGACAACCCCAGTCTCCTGATATTGCTGTTATGATACACTAACTAATGCAGGTAAAATGCGCAGTGCAAAGAATGAGCCATCGTAAATGGCAGCTATTACTGCTGTCACCAATGCTGGGAAGAGGAAATGAGGGCACGGATCTTGGAAAAAGCGGACCATCTCTGCCCTCCACCGACCTTGATGCTGTGCATAATGGGTTGATCTCTCCGTTGCAGCTCCTCCCTGGGATGGGAGCCCCAGGGAGAATGGTGATCTGGTAAAATACCCAACACAGTGTAAGCATCTAAGGAATGTGTTAGCAGCACGTGGGTCGGTACTTTGAAAAGAAGGGAGGGGATCATACACTGGATGTCTGTTCAGAAGAATGAGTGGTTTGATGGGGGAAAGGATACATTCACTGCTTAGGTTGTGAAAAGCACACGATGCGTTGCAGGGAGGGACCTAGAACAGGGCCATCACCATAACTCAGTTCTACCTACAGAAAGTTCTCAGAGTGGAGGGAAGGAAGCAAAGAGAAGGTGCCCTTGCAGGCAGATGGAGAGGTAGGCACAGGTTGTGTGCACACTGGTTCCTAAACCCAAGTTCAAAATCAGCTAAATCCTTGCCTGCCCAGAGCCGCCGTCCCTAAGGAACCTGGTACCCCAGCCAGATTGCGTAGATGAGAGACCAGCCTGAGCCCCCAGGAAGTGCTGGTGGGAAGAATGAGGACGTGTGGATACGACCCTGCCCACAGTCTGGCCTTCATCTGCCACTCGTCTCCAAGTGTCAGTCCTAGTTCTGCCACTTAATGTCACATGTGCTTCAGGATCCATAAGACAGGCATGGGGACACTTTCAAAACCTTGTGAGAACAACAGAGGCACACGAGAGGCACACGACATTTGCTCAACAGTGCTCAGCTCCATAGAGGCATTTGCTACTATTGTTAGAGGACGGACAGGAAAGATGGGGGCGATTCATATTCTGAATTATAAAGGTGCATTCATACTCCATATTGTAGAAATAAATCTCCATGAATGTCTTATTAATAGCTTAGAGCATACCACTGTTAATGGTTTGTTTGTTCTGTATTAAGCCCTTCCAATCAAGAAGCCCCCAGAGGAGTATAATGTTGTTGTCAACAGACACTTACCAGACTTAGCAATTCAAGAAGTGCTTAACCTTGGGCTGGGGAGACAGCTCCATGTTAAAGCACTTCCTGTGCAAACATAAGAACCGGACTCCATGTTCCCGAGAACCAACATAGATGCCAGGTGGGCATGACAGCCGGCCTGGAATTCCAGAGCTCTGAAGGCGGACCCGCCCCCACCCCCATCCCCAAATAAGCTGGCTAGCCAGACTAGCAGTGATCAGCAAGCTCTGAGTTCAGCTGAGAGACACTAAAGTGGAAAGTAATGGAGGAGACTCATAACATAATCCTGATCTCACATGTTCACACATGTGCACATGTGTACAGACACATGCGAACATGCCTACACATATGCATACTACACACACATACACACACACATACACACACACTCACACCTGAGCCCGCCTGACCGGAGGATCAGGCTTGGGCTCCAGAATAACTGACCACCTCCCCACCCCCACTCCCACCCACCCCCACTCCTCCATCCCCTACTATCCCTGTGTATATATATATATATATATATATATATATATATATATATATATATATCCTCCCATATATAACCTTCTGGTTGGAGGTGAGATGAAAGGCCAGTTTTTAATATGTTAATTCAGTGTCTTCTCTGATCCCCAGTTTTCTAGATAAAACACAACATGAAGTTTCAATTCCTACCAGGAACGGGAACAAGCAGAGGCCTGTTGCTCTCTGTGGTGACAGAACTCTTAAATTCCAGTGATCTGACTATACCATTATCATTATCATTATTATTTTTTAAAGCTACTTTATAATTTATAATGGTCACTACTATGGCCTAAAGGAAGGTCTCGGTCACTGCACAATGAAAAGAGCTTTATTGGTCTTAGCCACAGAATCTCACATGGGGTCCCAGAGTCCTGCTCTTATTTCTGTATTTTCCTCTGGGCTCCTGCACCTTAGAATGAGTTTTTGAGCCAGGAGTCATAGTATCTGTGGTATGGCTTGCATAGATGTCCTCCAAAAGTTTCTTTAGGTTTAATTACCTTGGAGACGGGGAAGCTTTAAAGGTTCCTACTGGGAGGAAGTTAGGTCCCTGGGGTCACATTCTTGAAGGGAATAATGGGACCCAGCCCATTGGTGTTTGCTGGCCACCTTGACGTGAGCAGTTTCCTCTGCTACTTTCCTTCTCCGTGTTATACTCTTTCACTACACCACAGACTCCCAAACAACAAGCTAACCAACCATAGACTGAAACCTTCAGAAACCGTAAGCCAAAATAAACCTTTTCTTTTTATAAAGCAACTCACTGGGGTGTTGTGTTACAGCAGCAGAAGGTTAGCATCTTGGAGGAGTGAGGGAGTGAGACAGAACAGAGGGGCGGTGCACTCTTCCAGAGCCCAGAAACATTCCCAAGTCATGTCTGCTGAGGTACGTGGGTACTCACGAGGCGTGGCTCACATTCCTTCTTCCTTCAGATGGGACCAGCGGGGACCCGAGTGCAGATGTGTGCGGTTGGTTGAGTCACTAGAATGACAGAGACGATGGCTTGGCCTGCCCCATCAGTTATGGCTGTGGACATTGTCTTACATCCTTCCATATACTGCACATATACCCTTACCTGAGTCCAAGGAGGGAGGTAGAGTCACAGAGGCTCAGAGAATTTGATTAGCTTCTCTGTGCTCACACTCTTTCTCTGGTGGCACAATAGGGAATCTGATGCAGTAATACCCCCCAACACTTAGTTGTTCTTTAAATTTTTCTGTCTCATTTAGTAGGTGGTGGGGAAGAAGCCTAGATACTGTAAGGATTTGAACAAAGAACATCTGGGCACATCTGCAAGCAGCCTTCCTTCACTCTCAGCCTTTGTGATAGGAACCAAGAAGATACGCCCATGCTCAGGTACTAGTGTTCAACCAATGAAGGGTCTCCAACCATTCCACTTACTAAGGAGCCAACAAGTATTAGGGTGTCCTGCATGCCAGATACCGAGGTGTTATGCCAATGTTCAGGAGGCCAAGGGACGAAGATGAGGTCTGGACCGGTCTGATCTGTGGCATAACAATGTGTGCCACCATACTAGGCTCAAAGTAACCTCCCATCATATTCTTAGTCCCATTTTACAGATGAAAATCAGACCCGGAGCGTCCCAAGGATCTCCCAGTCATTAGATGCCACTCATGTGATGTGACCATTGTTTCAAGTCCCTTTGGATGCTCGAGAGAACAGCTGTCCCAGGTCTCCCTGGATTTGTGGATCCAGGTGACGGAAGCATCATTTGCAGACCTGGATATTGATGGAAGAGTCCTTAGACATTTGGGACAGTTTGCTTTTTTTTTTTTTACTACATCACAAACAGCTTCCAACCTCAAAGGCAACCACCATGTGCACTGAAAAACTCAAAGGCTGGAAGCTGCTGGAGGAGACTGGACCATACTGGACCCAGCCGGAGAAAGGTGGGGCCATAGAAACCACGTGGCCATAGGATGGGTGCAGGAAGAATGAAAATTTAGGGTCATTCCTCTCCTCTTCCCCGGACCAGGCAGCAATGGGTGACACTGACAAATCACAGTTCCTGGGATGTCACAGTGGTTGGCTTCCTCTTCCCCCCACCCCTTGCCAGGATGAACTGTTATTGCCTTTGACAAATACACAGCAGTGGGTGTAAGAAAAATATTAGCTGTGTTTTTCTTTATTTCGTTGCTTCTGGTGATGCCGTTAATGATAATGTAATTTGCAGTTGTCTGGGTCTTGGAAGAGAACAAGATGTTCATTATCTCGCTGATCTCCACATCAACCTAGAGAGGTACGCAGAGCAGGGAGAGCAGCATCCACGACGACGTATAATTAATTACCTCAATGTAATAATAGAGCCAGCGCCACTCCAGCTCCAGCTCCTGCTCGGCTCCCACACTGACTAACACAACCGGCTCATTCAACATCGCATCATCTCTCAGTGCTGAGTTAGAAGAGTGATCAGAGTCTGCCTGAGCATCCCAAGGGACCTGTTTCCTTGCTGTGTGACCTGGGCAACTTACGTATCCTCTTTGGTTTGCTTCCTAAAACTTCTGCTACAAATGATTCCCCCATCAGGTTGGCTTACAATAGTCTCCCTCAGTTTGGGAAACAGAAGTCTTCCTTAAAAATGCCCATTATGTAGGGATAAAGGGTCAGTCTTTCCGGTGGTAACTCCATGTTAACCCACCCAGCTGAATGAAAAAAGTCTAATATGGTCCTATTTCCAAATGAGATCACATTCTGACATTTATTCATATGGGGAGATGGGGGAGATCATACTATATACATATATAGCTATATGGGTGGTGCATGTGAGGGTCTGCACACGCACACACACACACACACACACACACACACACACACACACACACACACACGTGTATGCCCATAATGTGAGAATCATAGTCATGGTTGGGTTTCCTCCTCTATCACTATCCACCTTAGTTCTGAGACAGGGTCTCTCACTGGCTTGGCGCCAACCAGCCCCATGATCCTCCCTACCACCCCCACCCCACCCCGCCCCAGAACAGGGATCACAGGTGTGTGCTGCCATGCATGGTACTTCTTTATGTGGGTTCTGGGGCATGGAAATGTGGACTTCCTGCCGATGTATCCAGCAGTCTAGTGACTGAGCCATTCCCTCTTCGCTGTGAGGAGACACCTTCCCACCCAGCGCACTCTCTGAGGCTTGCTTTTCTTCTTTTCTGTGATGCCACAGCTTGGCTCTCTATGGCAGCATTGTTCTGTGCAGTAGAACAGGAAGCACAGCATAGAGCCTGGCCAACTTGGACCCACCTTCATCACTGTTACCCCAACTTCGTATTTGGGACCCCAGAGGTGGCACCAGCTATCTGCCCCTGAATGTCAGGGCTAGGTCTTCTAACTCTTGAACCAGACTACTGTGCACACAATAAATGCTCAATAAATGTGTTATGACAACCAGATGAGGCCCAGAGATACATATCCACCCTCAGAGTCCTACAACCACTCCCTAAACCCCATGAAGGCTCAATGGAACATCTTCCCTCCTGTGAGTCTAGCTCCTGCCATGGCTCCAAGTGACTAAAAGTCATTTTAAGACCTGGATACAAAGAAAGAAATCCTTGGAAATCTGTTGCAATACTGAGAATTGAACCTGGAGCCTCACACATATCAGGCAAATGTTCTATCACTGAGCTATAGCACTTCTGTTTGATTTTGCTATAATAACACTGCATATAGTACCACTGCATGGAGTACCACTGCAGGAGTACCACTGCAGGAGTACCACTGCATGGAGTACCACCACTGCATGTAGTACCACTGCAGGAGTATCACTGCATGTAGTACCACTGCATGGAGTCCCACTGCATGGAGTCCCACTGCAGGAGTACCACTGCAGGTAGTACCACCACTGCATACAGTACCACTGCATACAGTACCACTGCATGGAGTACCACTGCCTGTAGTATCACTGCAAACAGTACCACTGCATATAGTACCAGTGCATACTGTACCACTGCATGTAGTACCACTGCATACAGTACCAAGCCTCAAGCCTCAAAGGCAACAACAGCCATAAGCTGATGAGGCTGTGGCTGAGAAAGGGCTGAGGCAGATCAGGCTCAGCTGAAGATAAGCTTTTTCTCTCCTTTGGTGGAGCCAGACCTCATCAACACCAGTGCTCTGCCTGGGGGAGGCCCAAAGACACGCCCGAATATAGCCCTTCACTCTGCATAAGCCAGCAGCGTTCCATAGATGGCTCTATCCCTGCTGGCTGGGATCTGTGACGCAGCTGGTGTCTCAGCTGTTAAAATGCCACAGGGACTTGCTGCTTGCTGAGGTTCCCCCAGGGAGATTAATCTGTCAAGAAGGCTTTGCCAAGACAGCCAAAGTGGCACGTTTTGACATTTGGGGAACATTCCTGTTTACACATCACATCTAATCCTACCCTCGCAAGGGCTTCCCTGGGCACACAGCGGATGTCTCTGGGGGCTGGAGAAAGCCTGTAGGGACACGGAGGAATGTGCTGGTGGGTGACTCTGTTGGGGCACTGTGGTAAGGCTCTAGCGGAGCCAAGCTCAGATTGGTAGAGGTCGGCTCAGATGGTGGCTACTTAGCCCCTGTCCCAGGATGTACCTGTGACCCTTTGAGGCCTTGTTCCTTTACACGGTTTCCAGGAAACAAACAGGATCACTGCCATGTAGTCTCAGAAAGAGAATGAAATCCCTAACCATCTCTCTAAGTCATAACTGGAAAAGTCTTAAGATGGGAGGGGAGGTCTGTAGAAGCCAAGAAGTTAGATATAGCCCATGGTGTGGGGGGGAGTTCCCTAAAGAGCAGTGGTGGGTGAGATAATAAAATAGAAAGTAGAGAGAGGCTGTACTGGGGAGTTAAAGGTTAAGGTGGGGCTGGAGGTAGGAAAGTCGGGGAGAAAGAATTGAGAGTGGGTATAAATTATATATAGATAGATATAGATATAGATATGTGTGTGTATGTATGTATATATATATATATATACATATATATACGCACTAAGGTAAGTTTGCAAGCTAATTTCTTAATTAATTTATAATTTAAAGCACAATGAGACGTCTTAATGGGTTGAGCCCAAAGTGGAAGGAGAGAATGAACTCTAGAGGGTTGTCGCTGTCCTCTGACCTCCATATGTGCACAGTGGTACCCATGCACACACCTAATAGATTCCCCATGCTCTGGTGAATGACCCCCACTCTCGTGCACATGAGGCAAACACCCATTGAACGCAGTGGGTTAGTTCATAAAAAAGGAGAGATCATGAATGTGGGGGACATGTTGGGATAGGAAGGAGAAGAAGAGGTGGTGAAGGGTAGATATAATCCAGATACGCTGTGAATGACCTCCCGTGACCCCTACCAGACCCTTCCCACAAGGGCGGCCTCTCAGCCCTGCCCCTGCCAGGGTGGCAACAAAATCTTTTAGTTGGGATCCGTAAAGATCTCCAGCAGCTGCTTTGGGTGGCTTCTGCTTGTCCATGACAAGTGACAGGTGTGCGGGAACCCTGCAGCTGCCACCTCCTCCCACTGTCACTGCGGCCTGTGAGAGACAGAGAAAAGGCTCCCTGTCCCTGGGAGTCCCTAACTTGAGTTTCCACCAGTACCTCTCATGCTCCGGCATCTGATACACACGCTGCTCTGTAATATCAGGGAACGAGGTGCCAGCCCCCTTTCTAAAGGGAACCCCAGTACCTAAGGCTAACTCTCCTTGAGTCTCCCTCATGGAACAGCAGATGGGGCAAAGAATCCAGAACTTTCAATTTCTATGTGTACCCTTCTCTCTCCTAGGTCTAGTTTTCCTTTAAGGTGCTTGTGTGTGTGTGTATGTGTGTGTGTGTGTGTGTGTGTGTGTGTGTGTGTGTATGTGTGTGTGTGTGTGTGTGTGTGTGTGTGTGTGTGTGTGTGTGTGTGTGTGTATCTGTGTATGTGTCTGTGTGTTTGCGTGTGTGTGTATGCATCTGTGTATCTCTGTTTGTGTCTATGTATCTCTGTGTGTATCTCTGTGTGTGTGTCTCTATGTGTCTGTGTGTCTGTGAATGTGTATGTGTACATATCTGTCTGGTTGCTTTGAGGTGGGAGGGAGTCTCTCACTGACCCTCGAGCTAGGCTGGCATCCAGCAAGCCCCAGGGATCCTCCACAGTGATCCTCCTGCCTCCACAGTGCTTCATTTACAGATGTCCACGGTCAGCTTCTGGCATGGGTGCGGAGAGCCAAACTCAGGTCCTCACATTTGTGAGTTGTACTCTTACCCACAAAGCTGTCGTCCCATACCCCCTTCCTTTAAGTTTTGCTATGATGACAATGTTAAATATGTGGTGACAGCAGTGTTATACAGCTATATTTTCACTGAAATGTGTTGAACTCAACACTTAAAATGGGTGAATTTTGTAGACCGTAAGTCATACAGGCACCACATTTTAAAAAAAAAATAAATAAAGCATTCCAGCAAGTACTTAGCAGAAGAAGCCCATGGGACTGTGAAGGTTTCACACAAGGACCACACGAGACACCACTGTGTTCTTCTGGAGTGGCTGAGATACAAAACATACACAGCACCAAATGCTGAAGAGGCTCGTCTGCTGCTGGCAAGACTGTACGTGTTCAGCTGCTATGGAAAACAGTGTCTCTGAAGGCTGTGACCAGCATGTCCACCACACATGCACACAGTCATAAAAGCATGACTGAGAGTGCACATGGCCTTGCAGGCAGTAGTCAATGACACAGCCCACATGACAATCCCTGATGATGGAGAGACAGACTGTGGAGTAACGGTCTAAATGAACACTGAGTGTCAGAAGTGGCCCGGGATGCAGATGGGTGATAAATGTGGTAGATGACAGTGACAGGACCCAGACTAGACTCCCAGCCCCACCCCAGTCACTGAAGGTTAATGACACAAAATACAGCTTAGCTGATAGCAGGGGTCTTAGATAGTCTCAGAACACACACACACACACACCCATGCATACACACACATAGCACACACCACACACACACACACACACACATACATACACACCATGCACACACACCACACACATACCATGCACACACACATACACACCACACATACCACACACATACCACACAACACACACACACACACACATGTCTCATATGCTGCTTAGTGAGACTATAAAAGTGTTCAACTTTGGCACGGTACATGTAATAACATAGGGAAATCTCAAACTGATTATTGAATGAAAATAGCTATGCTTCAAAATGTGTGCACCATGCAAGTCATGCCTATGAATTTCTAGAACAAATAAAACTAATGATGGTGAAAATCCAGGCAATTCATAGACAGCACAGACTAGAAGAGCCTAGGGGTGTCTCTAGAATGCTGAGAATCTTTTACATCCTATCTGCATGATGGCGGCAGCTCATGGGCAGACACATGGGGAGTCTATGTATACAACATCCATTTTCGTTTTGTGTATCTGTTTTTGGTGCATTATCAGCCACACGATGTGCCCCAATGGAAAAGGAAATGGATAGGAAAACAGGCTGAAGCCAGGAGAGAGGGTAAATCTGCAGGAGCCCCTCACAAGGACAGAGGCCGAGGGGGAAAGTGGGAGGAGAGGAAATGCAGAGGGGTCTGCAAGAAAGTGGGACAGAGAGAGAGAGGAGGGGAGAGTGTGGAGAACTGCTGGCTGCAGCTAGAAGTGGGGGAGGGGCAGCATGGAGACAAGAGGCAGCACCTTCATGCTCCTCCACTGAACCAGAGCATGCCCCAGCCTCCTAATGGGCAACATAGAGCACGTCTGTGCTCATTTGACACATTCATTCTATTTCTAGGAAGTTACTGTACAGGAATCACAATGTGGGCACAAAGACTGTGTGTGCTCGCTCCAGTAATGATACGAGCCAATTTGTGCCGAGTCTTTTTCTCTCATTGAATTGATAGAACAACTATTTATACCCACTTTCAAGATGAAGAAATGGAGGCAGAAAGATGTGGCCTAAAGCTGGGGACTTAGCTCCTAACTTCCTGGCACAAAAGCCTTCTTCTCCACTGTGCATGTTCTAAATATTAAATGGACACAGGTCTGATCTCCCAGGCTACATCCCAACAGGCAGAATAGCACTTTGTGGGATGTTTCTTGACTGGTGGAAGGTCAGCTGCGTGAGATGGTGACATTGGTTGATTCCCCCCCTGCCTACAACAGTGCTTGGCGTGGAGGAGGCTCCCAACACATACTTATTAAATGCCCATCTTTGTTAAAGTCAGAGTGTGAATCTCTACAGGGTACCCAGTTCTCTCAGGGAATACCCAAGCATCAAAGCAAAAAGTTGTGCCAGAATAAGCCATGGCAGATTCAAAGAGGCTGCCACAGGGGAGTGCCTCGGGAGGGAGAGAAATCTCTTCCAGCAGATATTTTGAAGCAACAGTCCTTGGTCATAGGGTCATAACGGGGGCAAGTGGCCGAGGCTGGGCAGACAGGTGCTGGGCGACGGTCCTTGTCCTGCCTTGGTGATACGAGGCCACTGTGCCTAAGATGCTTCCTTCATAACTTCCTGGATCTGCTTCCCTTCCTTTTGTTAAAGACAACACAAAGATTCCATTTTGGCTTTGATAACTTTCACCTTCCGTAAGGTGAGACAGGGTTATCAAGAAATCGCGCTTTCCCTGAAAAAATGTTCAACATCCTTAGTCATCAGGGAAATGCAAATCAAAACAACCCTGAGATTCCATCTCACACCAGTCAGAATGGCTGAGATTAAAAATTCAGGTGACAGCAGATGCTGGCGAGGTTGTGGAGAAATAGGAACACTCCTCCATTGCTGGTGGGATTGCAAGCTTGTACAAC
>NC_034596.1:94596705-94598991 GCF_900095145.1 Mus pahari
TGGGAGTGGGTGGGTAGGGGAGCAGGGGCAGGGGGGTATAGGGAACTTTCGGGATAGCATTTGAAATGTAAATAAAGAAAATAATAATTTAAAAAAAAGACCATTTCAAAAAAAAAAGAAATCGCATTTTCAAAATAGAGTTAATAACACGGAGGAACTACTTATGATAATATGATACTTCAGCTTAGAAGAGAAAATGGAGCTGGGGAGAAGGCTCAGCAGGTCCTGTGCTTGCCACACAAGTGGGAGAACATGAGTTTGAACTCTGGCATCTGTGTACAATGCAGCCATAGCATTGGAGTCCCAGAGCTGGGAGTCTGGGGCAGGAGGCTTCCTAAACAGACAGTCTCTAGCTGAATCAGTGAGCTACAGGGTCAGGAAAAGACAGCTCAGAAAAGGAAGGTTGAGAGCCACTGAGAAATCACACTCGATGTTGACCTCTGACCTACCATACAACACTGAGAGCGACAGAGACAGAGACAGCGAGACAGAGATGATGGATGTGGTAGTGCACGCCCATAATTTTTGTTTGTTTGTTTGTTTTTGTTTTGAGACATGGTTTCTCTGTGTAGCCCTGGCTGTCCTGGAACTCAATTTGTAGACCAGGCTGGCCTCGAACTCAGAAATCCTCCTGCCTCTGCCTCCCAAGTGCTCAGATTAAAGGCGTGCGCCACCACTGCCCGGCTACGCCTGTAATTTTATACCTAGGCAGTTAAATTGTGAGTGTAAGGCCACCTTGGGCTATACAATGAGGTCTGTCTCTTCCCTGCCCCCACCCCAAAAAACAGAGGGAGGGCTATGCTGCACTATATAGTATATAGTATGGTAGGAACAACCATTTATTATACACTTGGAAGGAATACACCACACTAACTCAGGTGATCTCAGCATGGTAGAAGAATGACTGACTTCTTGTATTCTCTCATTGCTACTTTACATGTAGTTATTTTTTAATGAACCTGGGTTCTGCTAGTTGAAAAGAAAAATAAAGTTTGTTCGTTTGGTTGGTTGGTTGGTTGGTTGGTTTTTTTTTTTGACAAGCAGAGTAGAGAGACAGGAAGCCTGACCTCTTCTGAGATGCCTCCAACCCTATTTGAGGTGGAGAACGCTGACTATGCTTAGCAAGACAGCCCATCCCTTCCGTAAGGCTGCACCAGTTGTCTGAGTTGGGGATTCCAGAGAGGATGCTGATGGGGGAAGGCAGTGATATTGGGATCCCGTGACCACAGGGTTTGGGAAGTGTTAACCTGTCCAGCATTAGTGGTCCTGGCCGGAAGAGCCTGAACCAGGAGTGACGGGGCGAGGAAGGGGGCCGACTCCAAAAACAGGGCCCAAGTACAGGGTCAGAGCCTGACCGAGGGCAAACACCAGGCTCTGATCTGGCAACAAAGGAGCCACAGTGAGAGCAAATGGGCCAGCGGCGACCTCAGGGACCCTTGCAGCCCAAGAGCAGAGGAGGCTCCAGAAATTAGTACTATTGTTGGGTTTTAGTTTGATTTGATTTGATTCGGTTTTGGTTTTTTAGACAGGGTTTCCTTTGTAAAGCGCTATAGTCCTGGCCGTCCTGGAATTAGCTCTGTAGACCTGGCTAGCCGCGAACTCAGAAATCCACCTGCTTCCCAAGTGTCGTGATTCAAGGCATACACCGCGCCACCCAGCACTAGAAAGCATAGTGGATTCTCTAGGCCAGTTCTTCCCAAGAGTAAACGAGCCAAGCTGCTGAGAATCGCTCTCAGACACGCCCAGCTGTAAAGAAAACTCTGAAAGCCAAGCAATGGCCCTGAAGAAGTATAAACTAAACTGAGTCTCTTGGAAGGAACACGCTCCAAACCCGAGGTCGTATTTTGTTTCATTGCGCCCTCTGCTGGTTAGTGCCTGAACTGCATGCACCTGTCAGACAATGAGAAAAATAGTCATCACACACACACACACACACACACACACACACACACACACACACACTCACACACACACAGAGCAGTGTAGCCAGGGCTCTGAAGCTGAGGTTTTCTTCGGGTGCCAGATTATCATCTCCAGTAACACATTAAAGAAGTTCATTTAATTAAAAAAATCAAAATGCTTTAATCCAAACATATAACATAAATAACTAAAATAGCCCAGACTGCTTCCAGACAATGCTGTCTCATGTGGGCAATCTCAGCACACTTACAGTGAGATCGGAGGCAGAAGAGTCCACCAGAAGCACGCAGGCTAGCCTGGACTATGCTTCGCAGTGGTAGAAACAGTGAGACTGGGCTGGCGAGATGGCTCAACGGGTAAGAGCAC
>NC_034596.1:94607776-94624452 GCF_900095145.1 Mus pahari
CTCTCGTTTGTTTGTTTTGAGACATGGTTTCTCTGTGTAGCCCTGGCTATCCTGGAACTCACTTTGTAGACCAGGCTGGCCTGGAACTCAGAAATCCACCTGCCTCTGCCTCTCAAGTGCTGGGATTAAAGACGTGCGCCACCACTGCCCGGCCACACCCCCTATCTTAAGAGGACCCAAGAAATAGAAAATAATAGAACAACAACAACAACAACAAAAGCACACAAAATGTATGTTTACTCCATGGCAGATAAGTAAAATCGAGCTGAATTAGCAAAGCCTCTCCGGGTGCTTAGGGAGATGGAAGGTGTGGGTGGAAACGAGGGAGAGTTCCTGCCATGACTCTGTGGAGGGGCAGAAAGGAGATTTTAAAATCACATGACTGTGGCACTTCTGCCTGTTGTATGTCCCACTTAAGCGTCGTCGGTTCCCTGTGTGCCGGCCTCTTAGGGAGCCTCCTGTCCTTTTGGTTATATTTGGGTCACACTCCTAGGCATCCCAAGCAATGCTGGCCTTGAAGTCACATTTAACACACACCAGAGTCCTTTAAACCGTTCCACTTGTAACTTGTTTGCCTCTGAGACAGAGGCTATGTAGTCCTGGCTATCCTGGAACTTGCTATGTAGACCAGGCTGGCCTCTAACTCACAGCACTCATGCCTCTACCCACTCTGATGCCATTTACAACTCTCCCCTCCTTACAGCTCTCTGCTTCCATCACCTTCAGAGGGAGCTCTGTCTCACACTGCTGTCAAACAATCCAGTTGCCGTTCATTGGCCAATCACATGATCTAAGCGTTGCTGCCGCTGTCGGTTCACTGCCTTTGCGGTCACCACAGATCTGCTGCATCTGCTGCTTCTCCGTGCCACCAGTTCACATTTTCAGCCTCCCAAGAGTAAATTTAACTTCCTCCCTTTACCACCAAAGCAGGCAAGACAAGACCAAAGGAAGACTTTTATTGAGCCTCATGTTACAACATTCAGAGAGGCAACATGGCCGGAAGCCAACTCACCGAGCGAGCTTGGAGCAGCCTGTATATATAGCAAGAGAAAGAGATTCGGATAACCATAGCACACCCGGGTACTGATGAAGGTTTGTGTTGGCACCAGTCACCTTGTCCCTTTAACATCCACCTTACAACACAACAGTTTCTGTCTAATGGACCATCAGAGGAAATTCGTCCCACCTGGCCTAGGTAGAAATGACCGCAGGGTCTTCTGGAGTTCATTGAGTGATAGCAAAATGTCTGGTACAAAGTGTTGCAAATGGCCAAGGCAGTCAACTGGGACTGTATAGTTTTCTCAGTATGTCTATGGAGTACTCAAAATAGCCTGGCCCTGAGGGCTGTTTGACTAACCAGTCCTTTTGTTCAAAGTAGCTGTTATTAGGGAGACAGATTTCCTATCCCTCAAACTCTCACTTAGGAATAGGAACACAAAGAGTACTTGCATCGACAAGCTAAAGAACTTATCATTGACACTACTAATTAATAGCAATGTGTAACACCTGCCCGGGGCCCCAACCCCGGGTTTGTGTCCCTCCTCAGTGGCACTTGGACTCTCTCGACGTTCACTGTCCTGTCTTTTTTTTTTTTTTTTTAAATTACTTTATTTATGTTTACATGTCTGAGTTTGCACACCACGTGCTTACAGGTGCCCTGAATGGTTGTTAGCCGCCATGTGGGTCCCCTGGTCTTCTCTACTGAGCCCTCTCTCCAGCTTCTCAAGGGTAATTTTAACATAGTATTAGCCACCATCATCAGTCCCTTGTCATTAGTGGAAAGAGAGAGAGAGAGAGAGAGAGAGAGAGAGAGAGAGAGAGAGAGAAAACCCGCACACATTTAGATGTCTTTAGGCAAAGAACTATTCTCAAGAGAGCGGCAAAGTCCCGAAACTAAAGAAGATCATAAATGCTGTATACACATCAACTTCTCAGTCCCAAGCGCCATTCCTGCTTGACACAAATACATCTTCCCAATTATAATTTTGCATTCTTTAATTTTTTTTTTAATTTTCAAATTTTCCCCAAGTCTTTGACGTCCAAGATCATTGTCTTACGTTACTGACAAAAGCCCAACAGCAGCTACTTAGAATTCCCTCGAGTGAACTATTTGAAGTTTTGCCCACATGTTTAACCAATCCTTGCACCAAACCGCCGAACTGAGCCCTTCCTGCTCAACTTCATCCGTGAGGAAGTTAGTCCCGATAGGCTTCCGTAGCCTCTTTTTTTTTTTTTTAAAGTCACTTCCGTTCTGCCCGGGTCGCTTTGGTGGATGCACTTCCGGTGGTGGCGACTTGGACGACTGAAGGAAGATGGTGAGTGACTAAGGGTTTCGGCTGGTAGTCGCAGGCACCCCTGCGCCCCAAGGCGGGAGGACCAGGCGATGCGGCGCTCGGGTTCATCGCGGGTCGGAGCGGATCGCACTCCCCGGCGGACGCGGGCAGGACGCCCGGGGAGAGACCGGCTGCGAGCCGCTCGAGCAGGCGCTGAAGGGCTGAAGCCGAGCGGGACCGCCCGGCCGACGCTGGGGACCGCGGCTGAGCCGCAGAGCCAGCGGCTCGGCGCTCTCCGGTTTGGTTGGTTGGGCCGGATTCAGATGTTGGCACGGAGGGTCCCGGGCGAGCGCGGTTGATGGAGGCGCTTCCATTCTAGAAAGGGAGACAATAAACATGTCAGGGAACCGGACCGGGCCAGATCGCTACGTGGCTGTGTTGTAAGAAGGTGGCTGGTTTTGTTAGCGTGTCCGCGGAGGACCCTTCGTGGATGTGAAATCTGAGTAGAGGCCTAAAATTAAAGATTGTAAGGGAGTAATCTGTACTAACATCTGAGTGAAGTCCGGGCAGGGCAGAGGGTCAGAAAATGCAAAAGGAGGCAGCCCTGAAGTCCGCTTGCATCACGAGCTGCCAGGCCAGTGCATCTGAATGTAGGTGAAGGCCAGAACACACAGAGGACCTGTGATGACTTTGAAAAGTATTCCTAACATGCATTTCCCCAGAGTTCTTATTTCCTAGAACAACCCCGAAGATTATTATTCTTAATGTCCCCATTTTAATGAGGAAACGGAAATGCACTAAGTGACCATTGGTAGAGCACAAATCCTTTCTTTTCTAGAACGGTTGAGAAACTCTCTGGGTTTGCTAGACAGCAGAACTTACTGTGATTTCTGTCTAACAAGCTTTGTGACAATATACAACCCCATCGACCTCCCTGGACCTTGGTCCTTTTATCTGTCTGTCTATCAAGGGGGCTTTGAGAATCAAGAGGCTCAGGAACCGTCTGTAACTCCAGCTCTGAGGCGGTCCGAGCCTTGTGCGTGGCCGAATATGCTTGGTATCGTTTCTGATGTGATTTTGTCTTGATACTGAAGCTGCCAGTGTTTTAGTGAGAGGTGCGTCCCTGGGGTGGTGAATCAGTAAGTCCACTGTTACTCTTGTTTCAAGCTCCACCGCTGGGTGGACGCCATGGCGCCCGACATTAAGCCTGACAGCTTGAATTTTATCTCCAGGACCCACAAGGCAGAAAGAAAAAAAATCCCTGAAAGTTGCCCACTGGCTTCCTCACATGTGCCCTGGCATGTGGACACAGACCCACACATGCACCAAGCCACGTATATTTGCACAGGAATTTGAAGGACCACCATTTAAGGCATTGCCCTGTGTTAAGCATTGTTTTAAAATCAGAAACCCCAGTGAGCTTTTCATACATTTTAAGATGATAGCTTTTCAGATTGGGAAGGAAGTCTTGTCCAGGTCCCAGGCTGTCAGGATAGGAGCTTGGTAGGTTGCTGTTGAAAGTCTTCTGGGTCCTGTAGATCTCGAGAGAGTAAATGGCCATGCGTGATGAGACTGTTTTCATAGTCTGGGAGGTAGCTTATATTAGAGGGTGGCCAGTCTGAACCGGTTGAGAGGGGTGCTCTCTGCCAGTTTCCTTACTGACTCCTCATCATGGCATGGCTCTTGGTTCTAAGAGGCAAGTAATGGGGGCTGGTGAGATGGCTCAGCAGGTAAGAGCATCTGACTGCTCGTCCAAAGGTGTAGAGTTCAAATCCCAGCAACCACATGGTGGCTCACAACCATCCTTAAGGAGATCTGACTCCCTCTTCTGGAGTGTCTGAAGACAGCTACAGTGTACTTACATATAATAAACAAATAAATCTTTAAAAAAAAGAGGGGGGGCTGGAGAGATGGCTCAGTGGGTAAGAGCACCCGACTGCTCTTCTGAAGGTCCAGAGTTCATATAACAAATAAATAAATCTTTAAAAAATAAAAAAAAAATAAAAAAATAAAAAAAAGGCAAGTAATGTCTCCACGGTAAGTGCATACCTGGTCGCCCAGGTACTCATTTTCCACACGTTACAGTGGGGGGTGTGCTTGTGTTTTAGAGTCAGTACCAATAGGATGTTCTTTTGAAGCCATAGTATCCTGAATTTATGTGTGACTTGTCTTCTTTATCTTCCAGGGTCAAAGTCAGAGTGGTGGCCATGGTCCTGGGGGTGGCAAGAAGGATGACAAGGTAAATAACAAGCAAGATCTGATCATGCTGTAGAAACTGCCTTAGGTCTCGGCGAGTTCTTTATGGTGCCATAAACTTTAAGAAGCAAAGTGATGTAGTGATTTCAGTAACCTTGTATACAGATGGATAACCGGTCTCGTTCTTAAAGAACTTAATGTCCTGGGTTAATGATTTTTAAGCATGAACATTGTGGAAGTTTTAAAGTAGACCACCTATAAGTGTTTAACTTACTGAGGTGGGAGAAATGCCTCACCTCACCGAACTTGACAAATTAATCAATTTTGACCTTGGTCTGCCTACTGAAAAACATCTGTGTCACTGTCGTCTCTCTAAAGAGATTACACTTGCTTGCTGCAGTTAGGTCTTACTAAGAGAGCAGGAATGTGAAGTCTGCTTTTTAAAGGTGGTCATTTTGCAGATTCAGCAGTGTGTGTGTGTGTGTGTGTGTGTGTGTGTGTGTGTGCGTGTGTGTGTGTGTGTGTGTGTGCGTGTGTGTGTGTAACCATAATCAAAGAGGCCATCACTGTGAGGCAGGGATGAGAGGGAAGGAGGAAATAATGCAACCATATTTTAATTTAAAATGTTAATAAAAGGAGTAGTTATTTTAAATATCCTAAGAAATGAGAACGTTTGTACCCCTAGAAATAGGTGGTAGCAATACAAAAATAAATGTCCTTTTTCTGCTTTCCATTCTTCTGACAACTGAAGGACAAGAAAAAGAAATACGAACCTCCTGTCCCAACTAGAGTGGGGAAAAAGAAGAAGAAAACGAAGGGACCAGATGCTGCCAGCAAACTGCCACTGGGTAATGAACGCTCTGCTCTTCTGCTGCCCCCACCCGCCCCCAGGGAAACGGCTCTGCATGTAGCTTGGGAAGGCAGGGAGTACTGGGAAGACTGAGGCTAGCTCTGGTTATAACCCCAGCTACTTACTTACTTGTGGAGCCCTCTACTGGGTTGACATAGAAGTTACATCAGTCTGTCTCATGCTAACCAGTCACTGTGAGCCATGGTGCACGCCTGTAATCCCAGCACTCAATCCACTGAGTTCCAGACCAGCCAGGGCTGCATAGAGAGACCTTTCTCAGAAAAGAAAGAAAAGAAAGAAAGAGACAGACTGAAAAACAGACATCCTATTCACGGTCCCTAAGTAGCCCCTAAGTAGCTAACCCCTCTGAGGTATTAAACATGTAAGTCATTTATTGCTTTTTATTTTTGTCATTATTTTATGGCAGGCACACACATGCTTCAGTGTGCTTGTAAAGGTCAGAGGACAACTTTTGGGAATTGGTTCTCTCTCTCCTGTCACTGTTCTAAGGATGGAACTTAGATCATGGCTTGTACAGCAAGTCCCTTACTCTCAGAACCTCTATCCTGATGGCCCTGTTTGTTGCGAGGTGGGGTCTCGGTTTTGCAGTCCAGGCTGTCCCTGGGTTTGGGATGCTCCTCTCGCATCAGCTTCCCGAGTGCAGGGATTAATGCACCACAATGGAAATAGCGTGTAAACTACTGATCCGGTCTCAGAAACACTCTCACGCTGTAAAGTATCATTGTATTAACGTTTGGCTGTGTCTAAACTGAAGTTTATTTTTTATTAGTTTTTATTTAAGAATTACTTTATGTATAGGAATGTTTTGCCTGCCAAGCGGGTGGTTTTGAGCAGCCATGTGGGTGCTAAGAACTGAACCCAGATCCTCTGGAAGAGCAGCTAATACTCATAACAGCTAAGCCATCTCTTCAGCCCCTTTATCACAGTTATTTCCTTTGTGTGTATGTGGGGTGGGGCCCATGAGCACTCCTGCACTCAGATACAGTTGTGAGTATGTGGAGGTCAAAGCACAACTTGCAGGACTCAATTCTGTCCTTCCACCATGGAGGACCGAGGGATAGAACTCGGGTCTTCAGGCTTGGCAGCAAGCTCTTCAACCACTAAGCCATCCTGCCAGCTTTCTAGTGAACATAAAGTAAAACATTTTTATAAATTTTTGAGTTCCAAATGTCTAAAGCTTTATTTTTTAATTACAGTAACACCTCACACCCAGTGCCGCCTGAAATTACTGAAGCTAGAGAGAATAAAAGACTATCTTCTCATGGAGGAGGAATTCATTAGAAATCAGGAACAGATGAAACCATTAGAAGAAAAGCAAGAGGTGAGTGGAGTAGGTTCTGTCGTCTTCTTTACTGAGTGAGTTCTGTTAAGACAAAAACTGTCATCAAGTGAGAGTCATGGGTAAGCCTGTGCAGACTTCTGACTGGCCAGTTTTTAAAGCCAGGGCGAGGGCGAGGCAGGAAAGAGTACTGACTGCACTCTGGCAACCAAGGATGGAAAGGTAAAAATCCAGATGAGGTGCACATCTGTCGTCCTGGCAGCCTACAGCAAGATGAGGCGGAGACCTGACAACTACCCAGCAGTTCTCTGGATAGCCAGGAGTACACACACACAGCAAATTATTCTCTGGTCTCTGCACGCTCAGATGCACATCCACAGAAAGTGAATGACTGAGAAGAGAAAGCATCTGCTGCTTTGTCACTCCAGGCAGATACTCTGTAAATGCATTACCTGCCTTACGGTCTCATCTGCTTTTTCTTCTTGACTATTATTAGGAGGAAAGATCAAAAGTGGATGATCTCAGGGGGACCCCCATGTCTGTAGGAACCTTGGAAGAGATCATTGATGATAATCACGCCATTGTGTCCACATCTGTGGGCTCAGAACACTACGTCAGCATCCTGTCATTTGTAGACAAGGATCTACTGGAACCAGGCTGTTCAGTCCTGCTCAACCACAAGGTGAGTTGCTGGCCGTTAAGGAAACCCAGTAGTAGTATGTTCTTTGTCTTAGACCTGGCTGCTTGTGCTGGAAGTGGATCCTCAAAGCACTCACAGACAAGGGGGGAAAGAAACTGGTATTGCTTGCCATAGACGGATTGATGAGAACTCACGGTCACACATTAAGACTTGATCCTTTGTAGGTGCATGCTGTGATAGGGGTACTAATGGATGACACGGATCCCCTGGTCACGGTGATGAAGGTGGAAAAGGCCCCCCAGGAAACCTACGCAGATATTGGGGGACTGGACAACCAGATCCAAGAAATTAAGGTATGGTGGGGACCAGGTCTGGGTTTCCAGAGTTTTGGTGTCTTAGAGCTGTCCTGTTTGGGTGCTTTGGAGTTGACGTCCACGTTTGTTTTTCTTTACTGAGCAATTCCAGCTATGGATCTTCATGTGCTCAATACTGTGAGGAACTGGACTCACACTAAACTGTGATGGTCCTGTAGTATTTTCACACTTTGCATATTTAATGTTGACTCGGTATTAGGTGGAAATGTGACGTTCCCAGCTGTGCTGACTTGTGCTGTTGTGTACTCAGCACACAAGTGCTAGGGCCTAGGCCAGGCTCCCTGTTCCTGAGTGGTCCTGTAGCCTGTGGTTGTTTGAGGTGGCTGTGTGCCTGCTCTGTCTCTCACCCATAGGGAGGTCAATCAGGACTGCCAAAGGCCTCCAGTGCTGGCCTCTCAGCTGAAACTCAGCACAGAGCGTAGGACCCCTAGTGCCAGCAGGACCAGCTGGCAGGAAGCCTGTCCAGGTCCTCTTTCTAGTCTACTCCAAAGAGAGTAACTGTTAACTTCCTTCAGTTTTATTTCGCTCCAGAATAGCTTAAGTGTTGCTCAAGGCTGACTTCTGGAAAGGAAAGGGAAAACTGGGCATGGCTTAGAAGGGGAGTTGATAGGCAAACTCAGTGAGACTCCAAACTAACTGAGACACCTGCCCTCTTCAGCATGTCCCACCCCAAGTAGAGGTTCAGAAGAGTGAGATTTCTATTTATCTTTGTGGAAAACAACATATTTTCATGTCAGGCAATGCCAATAACCTCAGTTAAACTTGGCTTTTTACCAAGTCTTTCTTCTCTGTAGGAGTCTGTGGAGCTCCCTCTTACCCACCCTGAGTATTACGAGGAGATGGGGATAAAGCCCCCTAAAGGGGTCATTCTCTACGGTCCGCCAGGAACAGGTATGCCTGCTGAACACTGTAGGCTCCACTCCTGTCTCCAGCAGCATTGGCAAGATATAAGGCACCGCAGTCGCTTAGCTCAACTCTGGAGCTGGAGCTGGGCTCGGGAGGGAGGGAGAGGTGGAACGTACTGCTTAGCACGCACAAAGCCATGGCTGGGTCCAGCAAACCCACACCACCCCCATACACACACAAAGCAAGATCTCAACCTTGGCTGACCAAGTACAGTGACATCACCTTGAGAGCTCTATACCGTGCTACGGCTTGTCCCAGCCTCAAAGGCACACATGCGCTCATCTGCTGCATGGCTAAGCCTCAGACCAGTGTGGAGATGGTATTCAAAGTTATTCTGAGGTGATGGGCCAGGTCCGTTTGCTGGTGCAATAGTACTGAGTAGATCCTGTGGGATGATGAAAACACATTTAACATTACAGTGGACAGTTGTCCCAAGCTGTAGAGACCAGTGCTTGGCGGTCGGTTACCCTGCAGGTTAGAACAGGCGTGGTCATTTGCTTACGAGAACTGTTGTTGAGTCCCTACTGACATGTGTTGGGAGCGATTAGAGACTGAGAAGTTTCTTCCCCGAGGAACCTGAAGCCAGAAGCCACTCTGCTTTACCTCAGTTGAAATTAAAGCCACAGAGAGGCTGGTGATGAGCCCAGGGCCACAGAGCTCTTGGCGTTGAGCTGGTAATGGCTGGAGCTGCAGCACCATCCTGCCCCACCAGTGTGCATCTCATGAGGTGTGGGCACTGCAGTGCTGGGTGGGCGGGCCTGTCAGAGTGGGGGCTTGTTCAGTGATTCCCTGTGGCACTTGAAGTAACCCGGCTGCTTCCCTTGACTCCCACACACTGAGGTCTCATTGTCCTAAAAGGCCCGACCCCATCTTTACTATCTTGAGTTGGTCTCCCAGGAATACTATAACCTTCTGAGACTTTCTGCCTGCTATTGTTCTGTGACCAAGCAGAACATTGTGTCACAAAGCTTAGCCCTCTGCCATTCCCTAGCTCTCCCTCTTCGTCCTGTGCTAACACCCGGCCCTCACTCACTTTTAAAGGGGTGAAGGTCTTAACTCTAAAATTCTTGAGCTGAGTACTCTTTGGTGACTGGCCTATGTTAAAGGCTGGTCTCTGGAGGTGGGACGGGCGGCATCAGCCTTGTTCAGAGCTCCCAAACTGAATTCACTGTACATGGTGTGTGTGTGTGTGTGTGTGTGTGTGTGTGTGTGTGTGTGTGTGTGTGTACATGTGTATGCGCACACGCGCACGTGCACATGCAGCCTGAAAGGAAAATACCAGTGAAAGAACAGCATTAGAAACACTACTTGAAGGACTGGAGAGATAGCTCAGTGGTTAAGAGCGCTAACTGCTCTTCCAAAGGTCCTGAGTTCAATTCCCAGCAACCACATGGTGGCTTAACAACCATCTGTAATGGGGTCTGGTGCCTTCTTCTGGTGTGTCTGAAGAGAGCAATAATGTACTCATTAATTAATTAATAAGAAAGCACTATTTGCGATCCATGAGAGGAATTGCCTCCCTTGGGAAGGGAGTGCCAGGTCTGAGATGTCTTCTTAGCATCCCCAGCTCTTGTCTGTGGGCTCCATCTACTGGTCCTGCTTCCAGTATTTTGACAACCCACAAGCCTACCCAGTACTGCCTTGCTGTGGCCCAGGTTGGAAGCTGCTTGGTGTCCTAGGGTCAAACCTAGGATTCCCAGAAAATATTTTATTATTAATGGTTCAATGGGAGTTTATTTGGATTTCTAATACTAGGTTGGATAAGTCAGATTAATTTTTGTATTTGTTCATTCATTCATTCATTAGTTTTGATATAGGTCCTCATGAAGGCCAGTCTGGCTTTGATTTCACTGTCTAGCTCAGGATGCCATTCAACTTTTAATCCTCCTGCCTCCACCTCCCAAATGTGTAGCACCATGTCCGGTTGCATTAAGTTAATTTTATATGCAACTTAGTGTGAATACAAGAAAGCTCCCTTTCAGAAAAGACAGGTCATTGTATTGCTAGTACAGAGTGGGTCTTTCTAAAGGTAAATATGGCGACTGGTTCTCCTAATGCTGTGACCCTTTAATATAGTTCCTCATGTTGTGGTGACCCCCTCTTCATAAGGTTGTTTTTATTGCTACTTCATAACTAATTTTGCTACTGTTATGAATTGTCATGAAATACCTGGTATGGGGGATCGCTGATATGTGACTCCTAGATGGGTCTCAGCCTCTGCTTCGAATGGTACTTTGGGCTCAGGCTGTGAAAATAACCAAGTAGGGCTCACAGAATGTCTCAGTGGTAATGGTGTCTGTCACAGCCTGGCAACCTGAGTTTGACCTTCAGACCCCATTGCAGGTGGGGGAAGGGAGGTGCTTCTGCCAGGTTGTCTCTGTCCCCCACAGGTACTGGGGCTCATGCCCCCATACACAGGCACAACACACACATATATAGTAATTTTTTATGAGAAAAAAATACCAAGTAAAGGTATTGCTGACATCATCATGTTGACTTTTAGAAGAGTTCAGAGTATGTTGTTAGGTTGGGAGAGCAGAGGAACAAATAGCTGCGGTGTGTTGTCATTGGTAGTGTCCATCCATTGGGATGGGGTGTGTTGTCATTGGTGGTGTCCATCCATTGGGATGGGGTGTGTNGTGTCCATCCATTGGGATGGGGTGTGTTGTCATTGGTGGTGTCCATCCATTGGGATGGGGTGTGTGGTCATTGGTAGTTTCCATCCATTGGGATGAAGTGCTCCTTACAGTAGTTACATGGCTTTCTTCTTGTCTTACTCTTTTTACCCCAAATAGGTAAAACTCTATTGGCCAAAGCAGTAGCGAACCAGACTTCAGCCACTTTCTTGCGAGTGGTTGGCTCAGAGCTTATCCAGAAGTACCTAGGCGATGGGCCCAAACTCGTCCGGGAGCTCTTCCGGGTTGCTGAGGAGCACGCACCATCCATCGTGTTCATTGATGAGATCGACGCCATTGGGACCAAAAGGTAGACTCGCCCTGAACTGTCATGGAGATAAACAATATTGGCCCTCCCTGTGCAGCAAGCCCTTGCTGTGCATGGCCCTCTGGATACTTTGCTCTGCCCTCCAAGGGGCCTTAAACACCTACCCAGGCAGTGTGTGGAACCCAGTTGTGTCAGAGCGTTTGCATGGAGCCAGTACTGTGCAGACACTGCAGACTCACTGTAATCATGTCAGTCTTTGCCCTGCAGTTAAAAGGTTGGACCAAACAGGGAGATAAAAATGGGGCAGCTTCAGGCAGAGTTGCTGTGCAGCGATATGGTTCAAAAGTGTGTCTGTCCATCTGTCCTGCTGAAAACAAAACACCACAATCAGGTGGTTTAAAAAAATTAAAAACTCGTTCCCCTCTATCTGGGCCATGAAATCTAAGACCAGGCACTAACCATTGTCTGCACGGGACTGCGTCTGCTCCAGGAGCATGCATTGTTGCTCAGTACTCCAACAGACAAGTCTGTCCCCATCCAGCAGAACAGCAGAGAAAAGGGGCCCATGCTCACTCCCCCTGCCCTTCCATCACAGTGTTAGATGCAAACTTTGAGAGGCATGCTTGGCCAAGCCTGGGTGCCGAGGTTCTGTTGTGCCGGCGTGACAGGCGTGACCCTGCCCTGAGGGGAGTGTGGAGTTCTCTGCTGTTTGTTTGCTGTACCTGTCCTTTAACAGAACGACTGGGTCTTCATTTTCTCTTTCCAAAGATATGATTCAAACTCTGGAGGTGAGCGAGAAATTCAGCGAACAATGTTGGAGCTGTTGAACCAGTTGGATGGATTTGATTCGAGGGGAGATGTCAAAGTTATCATGGCCACAAACCGAATAGAGACTTTGGATCCAGCGCTTATCAGGCCAGGTCAGATTTGCTTCTGCTGTGTCGTGGAAACTGAATGGGTTTGTGTTTGAAGTGTGCATTGGGGGTTGCTGTATAACAGTACACACACTGGCAAACACTGCTGTGCAGTATTAATTTACCAAAAGACATCTTGATTGGAGAGTCGGCCTAATTTGGAAAGCACCTGCCTATGGGCAAAAAGACCTGAATTTAGTCTGACAGACAGACGTATAAAAGGTGGATATGATGGAGTGTGGTTGTGATCCTAGTACTGGGGAGGAAGGGGCAGATAATGGGGCTTGCTAGCCTTTGGCAAGCTCCTGGTCTGTGACACTGGAGAGACACTGATCTCAAAAAACAATGTGATAGGTGCTCGAGCACACCAACACACCTCCACACACACTCACAGGAGTTCAAGGCTGTCTCCCTGAGATCCTAGCTAGGAGCGTGACACTGTGGCCACGCCCTTCTCATTCTAGTTTTGCGCTGTGATCTCTTCCTCCCGTTACTCAGTTTCCTTTTTAGCCTAGAACACTCGCTCTTTACCGTGAAGGAAAGACTCGTAGGCCACGATCCATGGTTACATTCAGGTAGCACTGGAAGCCATGCTCTGTAATGTTTCTGTGGTAGGCTTGCTCTTGGTCCCTAACGCCATTCAAGATCTCCTTGTGCTTAGCCCCGAAGGTAGCAGAGCAGGGGGCTTGAGTGGGGTGAGCGCAGATGTAGACACTCACAGAGCACAGAAATGAGTGTTCACTTTTTAGGGTTCAGGTGTCATCCCCACAGCATCGTCTGACTAAAGCCCCACCTGTGGGGGTGGGCGAAGGCTCTAAGTGGGGCAGAGTGAGTCTGGACGGAGTGGCTGAAAGCTTTGTGCCTGCAGGCCGCATTGACAGAAAGATCGAGTTCCCCCTGCCAGATGAGAAGACCAAGAAGCGGATCTTCCAGATTCACACCAGCAGGATGACACTGGCTGATGATGTGACCTTGGATGACTTGATCATGGCAAAGGATGACCTCTCTGGGGCTGACATCAAGGTGAGAGACTGGGTGTGCTTGCCTCTGAAAATCTGGGCTGTTAGAAAGACTGCAAACTCTAGAGGTGGCAGTTAGGCCGAGAGTGTGGAGCCCTGGGTTTTACAGTCATCCATGTGCCTCTAACAGGACATCCAAATGAAAAATTTGCCTTTTATTTGAAGTCATTTAATGCATTAATTTATGAAGCCACAAGGATCAGTTATTGACATTAACTCTTCCACCTCCTGTGCAAGGCCTGGGTGACCTGTTTGGGAAAATGAGACTTTGCCTTTGTACCCCGTCAGGGAAGCGTCTGCTGGGCGGTCCCCAGAGTTGCAGAGCCTACACTCTGCGCTTTTCTTCCCACCACCATGTGTTGATGGGTTATACTCAATTTTCCTGTTGGTTTTGTTGCAAATGTGAGCTAATATGTTTTTCCCAGCTCTTTATATCGAGGCCTGTGAGCAATGACTGTGGTACAGCTCCTTCCTTCAAGGAGCAGGGGCTTCCCCAGCATGGCGCCCTGGTTAGGTAGAAGCAGCACACACAGTTCCCAGGCCAGCACCTGCACGGGTCACTAAGGTCACTGGCATCACTCCTACAGAACTAGGTTCAATAGCTTAGGATAGTTTTCTTTTTTCATTGAAAATTAATTGTACTACACTAACTTTTCTTAAAATTTTTCAAGAGTTCAGAAAAGTTGCATCTCCAGGATGTGTACACCCACAGGCCCATCACCTAAATTTAAATGGCTAACTATTTCCTGTCCTCATGCTCACCTAACTTTTGGTTGAGCCGTTTAAAGTAAGCAGTCTGATGGCCATTGCCTTAGCAGCTTCTAGTGCCAGGCTTATAGTGTTCTAGTCTTGTTATTTTGTTTATTTTTAGGTTTAATTTTTAATTTTTTGTTTGCTTTTCAAGACAGGGTTTCTCTGTGTAGCTTTAGCTGTCCTGGAACTCGCTCTGTAGACCAGGCTGGCCTCAAACTCAGAGACTTGCCTCTGCCTCCCGAGTGCTGGGACCACCGAGCTCTAATTTTTAACTTATAATTTTATGTAAATGTGTATTTTCATGTGGGACTATGCATGGGAATATAGCTACCAGAAAGAAGGAAAGAAGGAGGCGTCAGATTCCCTGGAGCTTGAGCTATAGACCGTTGTGAACCTGAAATGGTTCCCAGGAACCAAACTCAGACCTCTGCAAAATTCCTGTATGTCAGCATATTTACAGCAGTCTGGTGACTGTAAGTAAATTAAATGGACATACACTCACCTCTTGACACATCACTTTTTAATAAGGGGACTAGAGTTAAGAGCACTGACTGCTCTTCAGAGCACCCACATGAATGCTCATAGCTGTCTGTCTGTAACTCCAGCTCCAGAGGACCCAACACCCTCACACAGACATATGTGCAGGCAGAACACATAAAATAAGAATATTTACTTTATTAAAAAATAAGAAGGAGCCGGGTGGTGGTGGTGCACGCCTTTAATCCCAGCACTTGGGAGGCAGAGGCAGGCGGATTTCTGAGTTTGAGGCCAGCCTGGTCTACAAAGTGAGTTCCAGGACAGCCAAAGCTATACAGAGAAACCCTGTCTCGAAAACCAAAAAAAAAAAAGGGGGGGAGAGAAAGTAAGAAAGATATTTTTAATGAAAGTGAAGCAACAAGAATTAACTGGCTAGAACCTGAGACAGTGCAGAATCCCAGATCTCTGGCCAGTCTACCCCCTTATAGTCTTCCCAGTTTATGTATCTTGGATTCTCAGAAATTATGATACATGAGACATTTAAAAAATAACCTGTTCCCAAATGAGCAATTTGTGTTTAGTCTGTCTTATGCTTTATTTCAAAATCTCTCTCTGAATTCCTTAAGTTAAAAATAAGTGGTTCAGTCTGAACACACTGTTCTTTTTTTTTCTTTCTTTCTAGGCAGGGTTTCTCTGTAGCCCTGGCTGTCCTCGCTCTGCAGCTGACCTGCCTCTGCCTGGAGTTAAAGGCTTATGGCACCACACCGACTCATAACTGTCCTTTCTTTCAGGCAATCTGTACAGAAGCTGGCTTGATGGCCTTACGGGAACGCAGAATGAAAGTAACAAATGAAGACTTCAAAAAATCTAAAGAGAATGTTCTTTATAAAAAACAAGAAGGCACCCCTGAGGGGCTGTATCTCTAGTGACCCATAGTCGACTTCAGGAATGGGGAGCTGCCCCGAGGAACCCATTTTCCAGTTCAGTTTTGCCAGTAGAAAGCCTGTATCATGGAGGACGCTGTGCAGGCTGTCTCCATCTGTTGTTGGTCATCGTGCCGTGCTGCTCTCTACTCCCAATAAAGGATTGGCCTGGTTTGCTTTCTAGCACTGTAATGAGTACCATGATAAAAAACAACTTGGGGGTTGGGGGAAGAGTTCATTGTATCTCACAGCTTATAGCCCATCATGATGGGAGTCGGCAGTAACCTGGAGAAAGGAACTGAAGCAGAGGCTGTGCTGCAATCTACTTCCTGGCATGCTGTCTGCTTTCCCGGTAGAACTACCTGCCTAGGAGTGGCACCTCTCATAGTAGGCTGGGCCCTCCCACATAAATCACTTAAGAAAATTCCAGAGCCTCGCCTATAGGGCAATCTGATATAGGCATTTTCTCAGTTAAAGTTCCATCTTCCCAAATGACTGTAGCTTAGCCAAGTTGACAAAAGGTAGCCAGCACAAGTGTGCACTTTGACAGCTGGTCTGTGGCCACACACCCTCACTTCCCATTTCCAAAGTCAGACCCTCAGGCAGAGCCACAAGGCAGTGGTCTTTGAATAGTAAGGCGAAGTTAATGCGCCTGTTTTCTCAGAAGGGTCTGCTGTGCTGTGGACTATGCAGGGGCTGCACACTGCGTAGTCCGTGTTCCCAAGAGGCTGAGATCCCTGAGGAGTCGGGGAAGAACCCTATCCCAACCATGCCTGCCTGGGCTCTGGGTCTGTAATCTCCCTTTCTTAAAGCCATGAGGAGGCAGGTGGCCTGTGGAGAGAAGGCATGGGCCTCTCCTGCTGCCAACTTGTCAAGTACAAATGCATCTTGTTTCATAGGTCAAAAGACCATTCAGAAAGCTACACTGCACTCCTTTCTGGATACTCAAGAGAAAAATCAGTTTTCCTTAATGTCTGTGTTGGCAGAATTCAGTTCCTTGTAGCCATTAAGATCTTCGTATGTAGGCCGGGCGTGGTGGCGCACGCCTTTAATCCCAGCACTCAGGAGGCAGAGGCAGGCGGATTTCTGAGTTTGAGGCCAGCCTGGT
>NC_034596.1:94625162-94644012 GCF_900095145.1 Mus pahari
AAAAAAAAAAAAAAAAAAAAAAAAGAGAGAAGCAAGAGTTCAAGGCACCCTGTTTCAAAACATCTAGAGAAAAGCTCTGAAGTCCCTGCAGGCATTCCTGCCGTAAATGTAGGCAAGCCAATGCAGGCAAGCCGTCAGTCCCTTCTAGCCAAGCTAACAACAGTGGGAACAGGCTGTGTTACAGAGCTCTCCCTCAGGAAAAAGTGACTCCATTCTCAAAACACCAGGCTTAGGTCTTGTTGGGAGCAGTGGTGACTGTGGTTCAGGCTCTGCTCTAAGGTCACCAGCAAGGTCCCTGCAGAGGGCACTGGTGTCCTGCCCAAGGGTTTCCTTCCACACAGTCCTGAGCACAGGAATACCAGGGCTCCTAGGAAGGCCCTGTGGGTGCTCCTAGTCCAAAGACAGGTGGCATCAAAGCAATAAGAAACTTGCCACACCTATAACCCAAGACAGGAAAAGCTACATAAGCATCTCCTATGCTGGATGGAAGAGAGAACTAGAGAAAGGGAGATCTCAAAAGGCATTGTGACTCCAGGATCATGGACACATGCAGTGTGAGGGGCTGAGCCGGCACTGAGCAGAGGGAATAAGAAGCTGCACACATGTCAACCACAAAAGGTTTATCACTGGCACGACTCAGTTTGTACATATAGATCACATATATAATATGTAAATCAATACATCCAATCCCCACCAGGACAGTGGAGCAAGTCCCTGCACAGCTGCAGCTCTGGGCTCTGCAGGCTGACACAGGCCTGGCTGCACGCTAATCCTCCAGCAATAGCTCCAGCTCCTCAAGGGGCAGGCGCACACGGAGCTCCTTCTCGGTCATCACGTCCAGGATCTCCTGCAGCTCATCTGGGAAATACTCCATGGCGTCCATGTATAGCACCTGCAGGCAGAGAGAAGACCAACACTGGCTGGAAGCATCAGAGTCCCAAGATGGAGCAGGGTCCCAGTGAGTCCCATCAATTCTCAGTCCTGTGAAATTCTCGGAAAGTCGTGAATGGCATAAAGAGAGTGAAGCCCTCACTATTTGGCCAGCAGGGTCAGCAGGCACTGCCGTGACCGTAGGACATGGGTATCTGGGCGCTGTGGGGGAAGCAGCTCCCCAGGGAGCACCATCAACTGCTACAGGGACAGTCACAAGGAGCTCTGGTGCTGTGGGGACGGTGCTGAGGAAAAGCTCTGGAAGAGGGGACTGCCCTGCCACGCCACACACCCTAACACTGCGAGGCACATGCTGGCAGGAAGGGAAGCTGAAGACAGCAAGCGCTGTGGTTAAAGCTTACCTTTGCCCAAGGACAGCTCTGGAGGGCCTTGTAGAACACGCCTTTGCTTCTTTCTTTGTTTCCTAAGGAAACCTGAGTTAGGAAGAGATTAGTGTGAGCGATGGAGGCAGGGAAGCTAAGGCTACAATGGCACAATCTATGCCTGCCCTGAGACACCGGAAACCAGCCTGCATGTATGCTGATATCATCTTGGCAAGCAGGGGAATGGTTCCCAGTGCCAGACAACACTCTGGGCTCAGCCGTGTTCAGTCACACGACGCTGTTAACTTCCTGTGTCCCTTTTATGACACTGTCATCCCTGGGTGTCAGTGAGAATGCTTGGGGTGAGATGTTCATGAGGTGAGGCTGAGGACTTGGCACATGGAAAGTCATCTGCTGTTTTAAGAACATTATCTTCAGAGAACCAGGAAACTGGCATCCCCTGGGTACTAGTTACATCATTTCTCTGAGAGGCATTACACGATAAACATGATGGTACATCTGCTAGGGGAGGCTGAGGCAGGAGGATAACAAATCGTAAACCAGCCTGTCTCAACACAGTGAATAAGTAAAAATCAAAAGGCAAATTTGCCCATTACTTATTAAGAGTAAAATGTGCCATCAAAGTCTAGAGGTAGCCTGATGTCAGTGTGCGCAGCTGCCGCCTAGGCTGCACCACGGCCGTGACACTCCTATAATTAGCTTCCATCTACCCTGAAGAGGGAAGGAGAGGAACGGGGAGAGGAGAGGAAAAGATGGGCAGAGGAAGAAGGTGGAGGGAGGGAAAAACAACACTCAGTACTCAGTGTGTAGTGAGTTTTCTCCTAGCCCTGAAAATGAAGGCCTTTCTAAAACGGCCTAAGTCTCTGAGTGGCCAGCAGACGAGCGGCAATCACAAGGAGGTAAGGAAAGTGACAAAACAGGGACAACCGAGAGACACCACAGCACCCTTGTATGTAGCGGGACTTCCTCCACTGTGCACATCTGGTCCCATAACGGCTGACTGGCTTATCTACTTAAATGTCCTTCCATACTGTGTACTTACACAGCCAGAGTCTTGGAGGAAGCTGCCACTGCTGATGTGCACACCCAGTTAACAGCTAGGAGGTCCCCTCCCACTGAGGCTGCCACCCGAGGAAGGTCAGCCTAAGGAGGGAACCTAACTGTTCTTTGTCTGATTCCTTTTCTCTATCCAACCAACAGTGGGGTTTAACGCTCAACATTTCTACAGGGAAAAAGTAAGCATGCTAGCACGCAGTGTGTCTGCACGTCATCCAGAGGACTCAAGCAAGCCACCCTCCCCGACAGCCACACACAGCAGCTCTTTCCTGTCCTCTGACACTTCAGCCCACACCTCACACTAGAGAGAGGGAGCTAGCTTTCTCTAGCGCTCTCTCTCTCTCTCTCTCTCTCTCTCTCTCTCTCTCTCTCTCTCTCTAACTGTAGTTAATTAACAAAAGTGCTAGGAGCCCACTCAGATGCCTCAGGAACTGCCAGGCAAAGTCACTGCTCTAATTAATCCTTGGTTTTAACACCATCTCATCAGATACAAACTCCTTAAGGGCCCAGACCTTTCTTTTCAAATCAACAGCAGGTTTCTGTATCCAACCCACGCATACCCAGCTCCCTGCCGCCCCAGTCAAAGCCCTGTCGTCTGGCCTTTCCCTGTGTCCACCTAAACACTTGGGACACGGAGCTGCCAAGCATCCCACTCCGCTCTAAGGCTCGTTCCTGTGCTTAGAAAGGTTGAGACACAGGGGAAAGAGACTGACTAAAGCCAGAGTTTCCTGTTAGCTGTACCAGGCTGCCAGGCAGTCAAATCAGGACGCACCATAAATACCATCTCCCCATGCAGCCCTCTGTTCTGCATGGAATTCAGCCATAAACCTAGGCTTCCGGCTCTAAAGAATTCTTCTAAGTGCTGGGACACAGTGCAGCTGGTAAAACGCTTGTCATACAAGCACCAAGTTCCCCAGAACACAAGTGACAAACAAACAAAACCACAAAGCAAGTGTGGTAGCACAGAGCTGTTAGCACAACACTGGGAGGCGGAGACAGGCAAGGCCCTGGGGATGGCGGATGAGGCAGCCTAGCCTGCTGGTAAGTTCTAAGCCATGTGAAAGACCCTATTTCAAAACAAACAGTGAAATACACCCAAGGAATGGAGCCCTAGGTTGACATTTTGGCCTTCGCGCACACACACACACACACACACACGCACACGCACACGCACACGCACACGCACACGCACACGTATACAAGAACGACTGCGCAGGCGGCAGCACAGACCTAGGTGCTCACCGCTCTGTACCTAAGCGAGCTGATCTGGGGAACACGTCCTCTGGGTCCCTCAGGCCTTCAGCACAGACGGGGCTGATGTGGAGGTCAGGGAAGGCACTCGCACGGCTTCTAAGAACCAGGGCAGACTGTCTTCCTCTGCCTTTCTCTCTAGTGCTGCTAGAGACTGAACCCAGGGCCTGGCGTGCTAGAACTGATGGCCTACATGTCCCACTCAAAATTTCACATTCTTGACTGAACCTTATCTTTTAATAACAAAGCTGAATCAAGACCAGGAATTTCTTGTGAAGAGAATGGCAAGAATGTCAGCTTCTCTGAACTAAAAGCTCTTGGACCATTTTCCAAGTCACTAACTTAACAAGGTCAATTCAGAGAAAGCAATGGCCCAGTAATTACTCTCGAATTTCATTCTTCCAAACATTCTGAAAGAGGAGACACTACTCAATCTGGTTCACATAAAAATTAACCGATGCCCCCAAGGGAGGGGTGGAAATAAGGCCCTCCTTCCCAGGCAGTGGCTACAGACAACTGCAGTTTTGTCTACTTATAAATTTAGACACGGGACTTTAACAAAACAAAACCAGAGAGTCCAAAAGTATTTTTTTTCTTACCAAAAAATTCAGATACATCCTCCATAGTAGGGGGCACTGGTTGCCCTTGTCGCTCCGAATCGCATTTTCAAACAAAGCTCTGATCCGATGCGTAAGGCCAGTCTCAGGGATGGTTGCATGGACCTCCCTGCCGCCAACCCTGCAAGGAAAGAACTCAGGTCATTCTAAGACAAGTTCTGTGCCTGACATCACAGCAGAAAGACATACTTCAGCAATGGTGAAGGGCAGCGGCGCCTGGATCTGCTTTTCAGGGAAGTTCTGTCCCCCAGGGGTGAGCATGCCGGCAGCCAGTATAGGTATGGCATAAGCAAAGGCACTGGCCAAGAATGTGTTTCTTCGCTATGCTGAACATGCCCAGGAACCACATACAACCCCATTAATCAGAAAGTAAAGTCCTCCCTTGGGAGAGAAAAGGCTTTTCAATTTAAAATGGACTAAACTCAGATCAAGTGAATAAATATCACTGAAAAAGACAAAAAAACCAAGCAAAATAAAGTATTATTCAAAGCAGTCCTAATTTATCAGGATTTCACTCATGTGACACAAAGCAAACACCCCAGAAGGAACAATGATTCCTATGTTGACATGGTGTCCCCAGATGACCTCTATCCTTCAGCTGTAACACGCTGTCAAAGGAGGCATGGAAAGCAGGAGGCCATTCTCAGTGAAAGCTGACAGGGAGGCTCACAGCCGCTGGGCAGGCCCTGCACCTGCTGCCCTGGACCTGAGAGGAAACCCCAGGAAGTCAGTTCTTCCGCAATTACCATTTGACAGGAGGGGAAACTGTCTGAGAGATGAAATGCTTGCCCCAAATCACCCAGGTGACAAGTGGCAGAGCAGGTACCATCATCAGAGCCTCTATAGTCTACACCTGACAGCACGAGGCGCTCATTACAGCGCCTCAGACACACCAGAAACCAGTCAGGTGGAAGCCTGGTGCAGGAAGACAGTCACCACTGGTTCTAAAATGGAGCCACTTCCTAAGGTCTGATTCACTCTTCAGTCTGTCACTGGCACAGCTAGAGCAGTCACACCAGGTGTGGCAGAGCCTGGGTCATGTCTGAGACCTGGCAAGGGGCTGTGAACACAGCAACCCTCCCATTAAGGTCTGTGAAGCCCATGCAGGAGACTGCCAGTAATTACCTCTGAACAGATTCCACCAGCCTTTTCCTCAGCTTCTCAGCTTCAATTGCAAACAGCCAAGGCTCCAAATGTTTGGCAGACCTAGTGACTGTGTCAAAGAACCTTCTGGTCTTGTTAGCACTGTGGGACTTATTCTGAATCTGTACGTAAGCCCTCCAAAGAACCTGGTTGCCCGGATACAGCTTTAAAGCATCTGAGAGGGTCTCTCGGAGTGGAGCCAGAGGGTACACACAAACATTCATGTGGAATCGCAGCAGGCTTGTGTGCATCATGGTGACAGCCTCAAGGACACTGGTCAAACTCTGGGAGCTGGTGCTGTCCTCTGACCCAGGGCCTTCTAGGAGAGCAGAGCCCTTCAGCTTGGAAAAGACCTGTCCATATATCTGCACAGCAGCATCAATGCCCACAGTCAAATACTGGAAGAGCATAAAGCATCGGACCAAGCTACCCAGGCAGTCCAAGGCCTCGGCAGGAGCTGGGCTGGAGGCACAGCCCTGGCCCAGGCAGTCCTGCAGCGCGTGCTCGTAAGCCTTCCGAGCTTTCAGAATCTGGGTGGACGAGACCTGCCCAGTGTAGGCCCCGTAGGGACTGCTCTCCGTCAGCCGTGTTAATATGTGGACCGCTCGGCCTGTGGTGGCTCCTCTCAAGTCCGGCGACAGTTCCATCTCCAGCTCAGCATAGAGCAGACTGAGTTCGCAGAGTTCACGGTCCTTCAGCTCGCTGCTGCCGGCCATGCTGAGCGCTGTGTCGAACACTTTTCTGGCATCCTCTGTGTTACCCAGCAACCATTCCAGGTGCGCATACTGCTTCCAGAGGCAGAAGTTGTTGCGGTTTTCTGGCTCCTTAAGGAGATTCTTGGCTAGTTTTTTGCAGTTCTTTCCCTGAGACTTTAATCGCTTCTTTTTAGTGTGTAGACACCAAATGACCTATAGTAGAAAGAAAAGAACAACTCTGGTCCCCCAAACATTCCCTTTGTCTGTCAGGCCAAGGCAGCGCCGGCAAGGCAGTGGTACCCACACGCCCTCTGTCAAATCTGGCTAACACCAGATTAGCTGGCAATGAAATCAGGGTTCACCATGGCCATAGTGAACATACCAGGTGTTTACTCAAATCCCCAACACACAGGCCTGACCCTCTCCAAGCGCTTGCCTCCAAAGAGATGGCCACACTTTTCTTGTCTAAAGGCAAGAGCTCGCTGAGGGTGGGATATGATTAAACATATCGCAACCTCACGTCTCTTTCCCGAATTTCTGATAACTCAATCACTTCGTCAGTAACACTTCAAACTCATCAGACAGTACGCTGTGAGAAGACATGAAATGGGGACATGGAAACTATACATATGATCTAAATACATTGTATCCGTGTATAAAATTACCAAAGGACATATTTTAAAAAAAAGAAAATGAGACATTATCCAAGAGAAGTCAGTACCAATCCTGGCCAGCAGAGGGCAGAGCAGTGACTGGGAGCCCTGAGCCGACAGCTACAGAGCATAGGGTAAGTAGCTTATTTCCTATCCTAAGAAGCCCTAGATCCTCTAACCCTGCTTAAACTGATGCTGCCTCTTGGCACTAAGTGCCCGGATAATCACAGACGACAGACAGGACAGCTCTGGCCACTGAGCACGGGACTGTCTCCTACCTGTCTGCTGTTCCTCCACATCTGAAGTGACTGGCAGCGTCAACTGAAGGAGGGAGCTTTGTGAGGACGACAGACAGGTGCATTTGGGGGAAGAGTAAGGTGCAGTGAGGGAGGAAGCAGCTCCAGTTACCTTTGCAATCTCGTACCGTAACCAGGAGAGGCAGAGCTGGGACTTCTGCTTGCCTGAGAACAAAGGCAGCACCAGGTGGAAGACATTGCGGACAAACTCCTCACCCTCTCGGTTGTGACCTTTGGTCCAGCGAGGGCAACCCAACTGTTCCATGTAGCCAACACAGCTAATGCCCGAAAAGGAAGGGTTGAAGTAAGTCAAGGGCTTTTCATCATAAAGTTCATTCTCAAAGATGCTGCTCTCATCCATGGCCAGATAAAGGCAGGAGGCTGGGGGAAGGAAGCCAGAAGGCACGCCCAAGAACTGCAGAAAGGCCTCAATGAGCTGGAACTGAAGACCTGGGCTGGAAAGTCTGATCAAAGATTGCCCAATATCATCAAACAGCACCTGCAGGCAAGAGGAGACAGCCACTGAAACACCGGGCTCTCACAGGTCTCAACACACAGTCAGAGTAACGTAAGCTCTAAACAGACAGGAGCTAGGTTTTCGCTAGGTTTCCTCCCAACACTAAAACTCAGAAGGCCTCCCAAGGCAACGTGGGCGGCTGGAGAGGAGCAGGCTGAAGCCTGGAGGGGAGGCATTAGCACTCACACACACCCAGGAAGCCCTGGGAAGGAGGAAGGACCAACAGGCTGAAGCCAACAGCTTCCAAAGCAACCTGCAGGACTTACAGAAGACCCTAGGCCCATGTTCACTTTAGAAAGCAAACAACTACACAGCTATGCCGGCAGAGAACAGTTACAGAGACTTTTGAAGCTAGGGTGGGAGACCTACTATTCATAGTTCCTTTCTAGAAAGTTGCTTCAGAAGACGGAAACAGCTCAAACACAGGTAAAAAGGAGCATGGTTAAGAAAAAGACAACAGAAGCAACAGACTGTGTAAAGTGCAGTTAAAAGCACGGTGCTGGCTGTAAATGCTCACAGGAGCATTACATCTCTGTAAATGCAACTTCACACCGCCACTTTAAAGCACACAGGCCTTTAATCCCAGCACTCGGGAGGCAGAGGCAGGGGGATTTCTGAGTTCGAGGCCAGCATGGTCTACAGAGTGAGTTCCAGGACAGCCAGGGCTACACAGAGAAACCCTGTCTCGAAATACCAAAAAAAAAAAAAAAAAAAGCACACAGGCATGGACACTGTCCCTCTTGAGGTGCTGTCACACTGACGGCTTTTTTTTGCCTCTCACAAAGGACACAAGCTCAAGCACAATCACACTGGGCTGCCCAGGACTCAACACACGGGACCATTAATTAATCAGAAAGCTTTTCTCCCTTGGGCTTCGATTAGAGAAAATGCAAGGTGACAGGAAGTTACTCAGACAGTCTGCTCTAGAAATCAGCTCAACTGTGAACGCTTTAACATTCTAAACACCCAAGCAATGATCCTCCCTTGAGACATTCAGTAACTTTATCCAGGGAAGGACTGGGACCTCCCAGCCTCTCTGCTGCCCACAAAGGCCTGCTGAAGTTTCATCAGAGGTTGCTCTTGGTCCACCCTACTCTCCATTCTAACTCCAGTCTGGCCACTCCTTGCACCTCAAACGCTGCCAGTACAGACTCCATGCTCCAGGATCAAACAGCCTTTCAGCACCCACCAGCGCTCACTATCTGAGCAGAGGCCACAGAATAGCACGTAGGCAAAAGTGGCAAGCAACAAACAAGAGGTGACGCACCCTGTAAGGCACCTCACCTCATCCACTGAGGAAATCTCTTGATCTACATGCAACATGGCATCACAAGCCAAAGAGCTGGTATCTTATAAAACGGGATCAATTCCAGGCATCAAAATTCTTAAGTCAGTGTAGTGGCACACACCTGTAAGCCCAGCACTCAGGAGACTAAGACAGAAAGATCATGAGCTCAAGGCCAGCTTGGACTACACAACCTCAATACAACAATAAGCAAACAAACAAAATAACACATCTTCTTCTATTTAAAACCTCCAGAGATAGTAGACACTAAACGGAGCAGCAGTGTCAAATCAGTTAATGAGGTAAGTGAAGAATCAAGACTAGCTCCTTCTCCACCCATCACGCCTGGGCCAGGGCTGGAGATGGCTCAGTGGTTCAAAACCCTGAGACCCATTGTTCAGATCTCTCAGCATCTACTTAACAAGATGGTAGCCTTGCACATGCCTGTAACCCCAGATCCAAGAAGGGTAGAGACATAAGGATCGCTGGGGCTTGCTGGCTTCCAGCCTAGCCTAGAAATTCGAGAGCCCTGGGTTCAGGAAGAGATCCTGCCTCAAAGGAGTAGGTGGAGACTAAGAGGGGAGGGGTGGATGCTTGATGCTCTCTTCTGGGTATGAACACGCGCACGTGTGCACACACACACACACACACACACACACACACACACAGGGGCGAGGGCAGGGTACATGCCTGTCTCTCAGGGTCCTCACAGTCTTCCTCTGTTTGCTTCTTGGTCTTATCAGGGCGCCAGGGACGCCAGTGCCTCTGGTCTCGAGAACGTTCAGCAGCGAGCCAGATCTGCCACCTGGGCAGGGTCTTGTCTTTTATCTCCTGGTCTTCCTCTTCTGGCTCCTCGTCATCCTCATCTAGATAATAATGAGACACCAGTTCACTGGAGCAGAAAATAAATCCATCACCACTACTGTCACCTTCTGTGCCAGCACCATGTGGGCACGTGACATAGAGACAGATTGCCCAGGCTGCCTCCCCGACTCAAGGAGAGTCCCAGAGAAAAAGAAGCAGACAAAGGGAATAGATTTCTAGATTGCTGCTGCCCAAAAGAACTTCCTGAAATGATAAAAACACTATCTGTGCTAAAGTTGCCACCGCCTACATGTGACTCACTGAATTCTTAATTTCATTTCATTTTAATGCACTTTAAGAATGGACAGCTAGAGGTAATTATTTTGAACATCATTGTTGAATAAATGGAATTTAATAACCACACTGGTTAACACATCTGATTTTTAGCCAGTAGCCTTATAAGTATGACTTATCATCAATTTGATTTAAAAACTGTTAATTTAGGGTATCCAACCATTTATTTCACTAGGTTTCCTAAGTCTGAACATGTAGTGTTGAAGAAGAAAGAAATCTCAGTTGCCTGCAAAGCCAAGTATTTTCAGGGCATAGAAAAATGCAGCGACCACACCCTGAACGAGTTTGGTGGTTTCTTATAACACTAGCTGGCACCCACCACTGCAGAAAGGTGAAGGCTAAAATGCACACACACACACACACACACACACACACACACACACACACACACACACGCGCGCGCACACACACATACACGCATGCACACACGCACGCCTGCACACACACACACACACACGCATGCACACACATAAGCAAACAACAAAGTCTGTGCATCCATGCTCAGGGCAGCTCTGTTCATCACAGCCAGAAACAAAACAGCCTCGATGTCGGAGGGGAGGATTACAGACTGTGGCTTACCTAGACCACAGACTGATGCTCAGCACAAAATGAAGAAACCCCTGGCACAAGCAACAGTACAGATGTGTCTCAGAGACTTGAGCTAAACGAGTAAAATCACCCTAAACATCACAGAACAAACAAGGGATGCCGAGGATGTGGAGGTGGTGGACCGGGCAGCAACAATATAAAATGGTTCCCGCAGCTGTAAAGGACAAGATGGCAACTCAAAATTATAGGGCTATCACATGACTGGGCAGCCCTACCTCTAAATGTGCACCTTAACAGGCTCAAAGTGGACTCGGCCATGGCATACTGAGGTTCACAGCTCACCACAACTGCCCAAGATGCAACAACCCAAGAAAGAATGGATAACCAAACTGTGGTACCCAGGCAGGGAAATACTACACAAACTCGAAATGAAAGGAGATTCTGGCACATGCTACAACACAGGCAACTCCTGACGACACTACAGGAAGTAGAAGAAGCCAGCTACACAGGGACAGGTATGCGGCTCCTCTTCCAGGAGGTTCCTAAAGTCATCAGCGGATACATGCTGTAGAACTGTAGTTGCCAGGGGAGGAAAGGACTCGGAGGCAGGGATGATGATAACTGAGACTCGTTCAGCTGGAAAATGGAAAAGTCCTGAGATGGCCACCGGAAACGGCTATGCACTGTGTACATGCACATCACTGAACTGCATTCTTTGTAGTTACCATGGTGAATTTTATATTTTATTTTGCAACTATTTTTTAAGTTGTGTAGCAGCTGGGGAGACAGCTCAGAGGGCAAAGTGCTTGCTGAGTGTGTATCACCAGCACCCAGGTACGGCAGTGTACACCTGTAACCCCATCAATGGGGTCGGAGAGGAGAGGAGGAAGACTGGCAGATCCTGGGGCTTGCCAGCCAGTGAGTCTAGACAACGTGAGATGCTCTAAATTCCGTGGCAAACTTTGTCTCTAAAACAAAGTGGGAAGCAACAGAGGCTCCTTCCCACACATGTTCACACATGCACCACCCATTCATACCTACACACACATGCATCTATCACATGCACACACAAATGATGATTCCATTTATAATATATCAAAACTGATCCCTGTGTTCAGTAACTATGGGAAAGGAAGCATGGTTGTGGCTAAAAACAGTGGCAAAAAACCAACACAAACAAAAAAAGCCTAAAGCCTTGCAATGATGAAATCGATCTATCATCACCATGAGGGAGAAGACAAAGTGGACTCAGTCATGGCACACCCATGTTCACAGCAGCACCAAAACTAATGAAACTGTCTGGTACACACACAGACACATGCACACACAGAGATACATCCATATATACACACTCGTACGCAAACACACACACACAAACATGTACACACACACACATGTTCATGCACATATGTACATGCAGACACAGACACACACAGGAACACAGACTGGTGAAATCTGAGTCCACCCCGGACAGGACGCACTATCACTCTCTGTACCTGTTTCCCAGGTACATACACATCTACAAGTACTTCGAAATTAAAAAGCAAACTCCTAACAATTTAAGTGGAAAGTGAGGTTCCCACTGCGTGCTGTCTTGCCCAGCTCTGGCTGGCATATGACCAAGCACCTTTTCCACTGAGGCCTGCCCTCTTCTTGCTACTGGAATGTTGCTAAGAGACTGGGAGCCAGAAGTCTGCCTTGTTTTCCTACTGGCTGGCTCTGTTACAGGTATAAACCTAGAAAACACTTTGGTGTCAAATAGAATGACAACTATGAAGCTAGTTACTCTTTGTTCCTTAAGAGGCAAGAAATTTGTCAAAGAATTTGTTAGTCTTAACACTGACCAAAGACTACCTTAAGTCTATGCCCGGAAGAATGAGAAGTAGGGGCTAGCGACACTCCAGCCACTTGAGAAGCAACTTGGAAAAGCCCTTCTCCCTCTGGAAGCCTCAGACCCTCAGGTGCTCAGAGTGCTGCGTGCTGGGAGTGGGAGCTAAGAGCTTGGCAGTCCAGCATCTGATTAAATTCTGATGCTTGCAGTGCTCCTAAGCCGCCTCACTAAGCATGAGAAACAATCATGAAGCAGGAAAACCCAGCCCCAGAAGAGGAGGCATGCCCCTGCCCTCTAGAAGCACTTACCTGGGGTGACAAGCACCCAGCCACCGCGCTCCTGTTGGTGCATCCATGCCCGCCAGCCTCGGGCTCCCTTCTCCCCAACACGTGGCTCTCCGCTGTCCCAGAAGGGCTCAAAGAACTCCACCTGGTTCAGGTTTAAAGGACAGAAATTAGGCCGACCACAACAAAGCTCCCAAGTGCGTCTCTGGACCACAGGATCCCTGAAATACCATACAACCGATGTTCAAAGTCAGTCCATGGCACACACAGCAAACAGAAGAGTCATTTCGGCAGGCAGCCTCCAGATGGGTCCCATCATTCCACCCGGGCCTTGGTATACAGCTCTAAAGTGTGAGCTGGACATGGTGACTCCTTAGATCAGGTTATGAAAGGCTGCTCAAGGTTTGGTGACAAGAGCCTGTAGCCGGGCAGGAAAGCACTTCCCAGTCCTCACCCTGCTGGTGCAATCTAACCACCGCCAGCCCCACTACCTGACCCCTGAAGTCATGTTGTTTTCAGGACATTGGAGAGAATGGGACACACTGAGCTCTTGAAGGGACAATTGCATCTTAAGTAACTGCTTTTTTTTTTTTTTTTTTGGTTTTTCAAGACAGGGTTTCTCTGTGTAGCCCTGGCTGTCCTAGAACTCTCTTTGTAGACCATGCTGGCCTCGAACTCAGAAATCCACCTGCCTCTGCCTCCCAGGTGTTGGGATTAAAGGCATGCTTAATGTTACCATCTAGCTCAGCACACAGCAGGAACTCAATAGATGCCTTTGGCACAGTTGAGTGGAAGGAAGGGACCTGTGGGACCATATGTGCATTTGGAGGCCAGGCCCTGGTGTCACCTGGACTTGAGATCTGCAGTGTATGGAAGCAGCTTGCAGGCAGTCAGTCATATGAAGGAACAGAACAGACATAGCACTGAGCAGGAACTGACTTATTGATCTGGTTATCGACTAGCAACAGGATTTCCAGAAGGAATAATCTTCTCTAATGAAAACTCTAAAGGAACCTTTGGAGGGCAAGCAGGTTTCTGGGGAGCACATCACAGGCTGACAGTTGCAGGGTGTATCTTGAGGGGAAGAATCCCTCCAAGAGTCACAGGGCCAGGTGAGATAGCCTTAGAGAGCATATGAGTCACCTTCAGGAAATGGGATGGAAAGACTACAGATGGGCTTCTGAAACAGTGACTTAAAAATAAACAAATAGCTGGGCAGTGGTGGCACACACCTTTAATCCCAGCACTTGGGAGGCAGAGGCAGACAGATTTCTGAGTTCAAGGCCAGCCTGGTCTACAGAGTGAGTTCCAGGACAGCCAGGGCTATACAGAGAAACCCTGTCTCAAAAAAACTAACTAAATACATACATACATACATACATACATACATACATACATACATACATACATAAATATATAAATAAAATTAAACAAATAACTCAATGCCTACCAAGTGCAAAGTCCTGGGTTCAACCCCCAGTACTGCCAAAAATAAACAAAAAGTGCACTCAAGCAAAGGCTGGCTTTTTAAGAGTATGCTATGTGTTTATAACCTGAAGCAGACCAGTGTAGCAGCCTCTGCCTGTTTTGTCCTATGTTTATGGTGATGGAATCTCTCAGACAGGGAATGCAGAGCACTGCTGAACAGGTAGTTCTCTGTGTGCTGGCTTGCAGATGCTTAGGGAAGTGTGTAGCTGGGATTTAACATCTCCATACCATGGCTTGGGGCTCTAACAGAACAGAGCAGGGATCCTTGAAGCATCACCATCAGGTGCAGTACTGTGCTCACGCCACTGATCAAGAGCCTCAGCAGAGGGGTGAGAGGATTCAGACCCTCACCACAGCACCCGAGTCACTTCTGAAGCATACTGTACACTTAAAACATCACAGCACATCTTTACATTGCTCTCTATAAAAGCTAACTAAAACTTAGCTGCACCAGTATTATCAGGTTTAATTCTTTAATCCCACTTTGTCTAAAGGTAGCATCATAATAAAAATGTCTTCATTGCCAGTTCACATGAGACCTTAACTTCCCAAAGATTCTTCTTTGGGCTCATCATGAGCTCAGATGTTCTTGCTACCGTCCCCCAAGCCCTATCACAAAGCAGAGAGCCAGGCTTTTTCAGTGGATAGAGACAAGTGGCTGTCTTACAGCCACATGGCTCTTATGCTGTGTCGTGTTACCACTCGGCAGACACTGGAAAGGTCTCGTCACCTTAAGGATGAGCCCCTTCTTGGGGAGGGCTGCTGCCAAGATGTCCACGTAACACTCAAGCATCAGCTGTAGGCAACGGAGAGGCAGCAACACAACCCAGCCAAGACAGGCAGAGCGACATGTCGCTCACGACGGCATCACGACTGTGGAGACGGACTGTGGTAAGCAAGGAAGCAAGCCCGACAGTGGACTTTGTACGTGGGAGCAGGGGTCTCCTTTATCTACCCAGCACACCCCACTGCCATCATGGAGGGAATCTCCCTGGTCACTGGAATACTTCTGAGACATAGAGTGTGCCATACCTGTACTTTAGTAGGCAGCTCTTTCACACTGTCAGGCTTGAAGAAGGTGAAGTCAACCATGGCCTGGAACAAAGAGATGACCTTCTCTGAGTGGCCAGCCTGCCGTAGAAAATGGCACTGCTGAAGAAAGAGCCCTGCAAACAGGAGTGAAAGGGTCTTTGTTGATCCCACAAAGGGAGGAAACATGAGCTCTCAACAAGCAACCAAACACCTAGGACCTCACTGTTCTGTTTTCAGGGCCCTGACTTCCAGCACTTGCTGCTCTTCCAGAGAACCTGAGTTCAGTCCAAGCATCCATGTTAGATGACCTGAAACCATCTATAGCCACACTTCCAGGGGATCTAGCACCCTCTGCTGGCTTCTGCAGGTGCCCACACACATGTGCACATACACAGAGACACATCAATAAAAGTAAACATTATATATTTTGAGACAGGGTTTCTTGGTGTAGCCCTTGCTGTCCTGAAACTCACTCCATAGATTATGCTGGCCCCAAACTCAGACATCTTCCTGCCTCTGCCTTCCTAGTGCTGGGATTAGCGGAATACACCACTATGGCCAGCTTAATTTTTTTTTTAATAGATGAATAAAAGGACTCATAACAGTACTATAATCAAGGTAGTTTTTCTATTTTTGTATGAAACTACACAAACAAAACCATACACAGTATCTAAAATAAGGCAAAAGGTATGCCTGAATGGTAGCTATCCAATACTTAAAGCTTACTCTCACAAGAAAAGTGGTAGGAAGGGACGGCACCCGTTTGTGTCAGAAGGCAGAACTGAACTCAGTCTCTTACTAGATGGCATTATTCACCATTCGTTCACCCTATATTCAACCAAGAGTGAGCAGACCACGGTCCTGAACATTTGAACTGAACATCTGAAATGTTCAGTTCATCTTAATGGCAGTATAGTCCCATTTCCTAAACAGCATGAAGCTATGTAAGCATATCATGAATAATAACTAATTTCAAAAGAAAACTCCATGTCACTTGTTTTAATCTTGGTGTTAGGGGTTAACAACATGTTAGGGCATCTCATATGCATGAAACTGTACCTTCCATCCCCAAACACAAGACTCTGTGCCAGTGAGGAAAATTCTTATTATTTCTAGAGCGATGCACCTGTGTCTCTAGATGTTAGGATAACTAACTCTTAATTCCAAGGGTTTTGATGAAGTGAATGCTTACCACGTGCAGGTCCATCAGCCCCTAGCTCCCTTCCTGCTCACAATGGTCTTGTAAAGCAAATGCTAGCCTACTGTCCTGCTAAGGAAACAGGCTCAAACAGGTTCAGAAATGTGCACACTGTTACAGATCAGTATCTGTACTCTGTCACAATAAAGGATAGATCCAGAACACAAGCTGAAGAGCGGCACCCTCCATCTACATGAGATGCCTGCTGTAGCTCATGACTGCCAAGATTTTTTTCTACAATCCTTGAGGACACACCAAAAACATTTAACACTTAATTCCAGTTGCTTGCATGTATGTAGTAAGTACACCATCTCATGTACCTCACTGCCAGAGACCCTATAACTGGGGGTCTCATCAGCTAAGACCGCTGGCAGCCAAAGCAATTAAGACTGAGATGTGTTTATTTGATGAATAAGTAGAAAAGATGTCCAGTCATCCTTTTCTAACTCTGCTAGTTCTAACAAGCTGCCCACCCACCCTGCAAGCTGGATGGGAATCTGTTAAAATTAGACAGAGTGGTAACACTTGAAATAAACCTCCCTCCCCCCTGCTCTGACAATTTAGACCTTTCTAAAATAAGCATAAAGCCAAACAAAAACAAAACCCTCCCACACAGTCACTTCTGTTTTTCTTCTTACCAAACATGGCCTCCTCAGTGCCCGGCAACACAGGGTGGGATAGCATGCTGCCATCTTTAACAGCAGACAAGGTACTCAAGCACTTGCCATACAGACTGTGGAGTTTGGACACAGAAAAGGTACCAAACTGGCTCTGGCAAAAGGAGAGATAGCGCTGCCACAGGCTTGTGTTGTTGGGGTGCAGGAAGAGGAGCTTCTGCCACTCCTTGGCCAGCGCGCTAGGCTCCCAGAACTCTGAGCACAGCTGCAGCTTGGCGAGCTTCAGCTCCACGCTGCCTGGGTTGCTCTCGATGGCCCGCTCCAGCACAGCCAGCTTCTTCTCCAGGAGGAGCTTCAGGGACTTCCTGTGCTTCTCCTGTTCTCCTTCCCCAAGGGCATAGATGCCAGGACTCCTCATGACCTCGTCCTCAACAACAAGAACAACAATTTACTGTTGTAAACTACACACGTGTGCACAACGAGAACAGTTTACTGTTATAAACTACACACGTGTGCTCCTCGGTTAGACAGTGCTCCGCCTGCATGACATGCAGTGGGTTTCCAGCTTTCAACAAAAGCTACTAGTAAGACGTTGTTGATAAACCGCTTACTTAAGACAATTCTGTTTAATAAACACACATCACAGTTCCTTTAGTGCCTGCAACACTTGGTGTATTCTGTCTTTATTTCTCCAATCAAAACTGTCTGGACTTGTCATGCTGGGTTTTTAAGACTTACTTATGGGCTGGAGAGATGGCTCAGTGGTTAAGAGCACCGACTGCTCTTCCGAAGGTCCTAAGTTCAAATCCCAGCAACCACATGGTAGCTCACAACCATCCGTAATGAGATCTGATGCCCTCTTCTGGAGCATCTGAAGACAGCTACAGTGTACTTACATATAATAATAAATAGATCTTTAAAAAGAAAAAAAAAAGACTTATTACTATTTATTTGGTATTGTGACTATATGTATTCCTATGCTGTGTGTAGATACATGTGTCTGTGTATGTATGTATGTATGTATGTATGTATGTATTGACCAGAAGAAGGCATCAGGTGTCCTCCTCTACCAGGCTTCTGCCTCGTTCCTGAGGCAGGATCTCTCCAGCAATCCTCTTTTGTCTGCAGATGCCCACACCCACACCCACCTTAGAGATTAAAGTCTCAGGTATAGATATATATATATATCTTGGAACTTAGATCTGAACTCTGGCCCTCATAGTGCAGCAAGTGCTCTTACCCCCTGAGCAATCTCTTTGGCTTCTGTGTCGTTCAACATGAATTTATACATCAATCACTAGTACACGGCGTGTTGGCAGCTGTGCATACTGGGGCAGGAGCACACCCCCTGAGCAGCCATGACCTTTCACAGCTCCATGCCCTCATCCTGTGGACTCTGCACTTCAGGGCTGCCTTGCCTTCACTGTCAATGCATCTCCTCTCTCACTGCATTCCTGGGCTGAGATCCCAATCAGGGATAGATGTTTGTGTAATCTGTGAGGCCCTGAGTTCCACACCAGCAGCAACCCTACAACCACCCACTCCTACCCCTCATCACCACCCCTCCAACCACACCGCCACGCCCAATCCCTACTGAAAAACAAACATTCTATTCAAGTCTCACTCCACTCCCAGATAACACACAGCATTCCTGCTCTGTGGTGCATTTTTTTCCTCGGATGGTTGGGCTTCCTCACCTGGACTTTGAGCAAGCTCAGGTCAAAGGCTACGACGAACAAGAAGCTAGACCCCAAAAGTGCTACAGGACAGGACCAAGTACAGTGGTGCACACCTATGATCCCAACTACATTGGAGGATTCCAACTATAGGAGGATGGCAAGTTCAAGGCCAGTCTGGGAATCTTAGCTCTTGGCTCAAAATAAAGCAAACTAGAGCTCGAGGGTGG
>NC_034596.1:94644171-94647071 GCF_900095145.1 Mus pahari
GGGGGTGGGGGTGAGGGGGTTAGGGGGTGGTACCAGTAGCAGACACTGATATACGCAAGTATATGCGAGATCCTGGGTTCACTTCCCAGTACCAACAAATGGATGAATGCATAGATGAATGGTTGGATAGATGAATGGTTGGATGGATGGATGGATGGATGGATGGATGGATGGATGGATGGACAAAAAAGTACTACAGAATAAATGAGTCAGCACCAAATCAGAAATGTCATTTCAAAGTAAGAGGCCCAGGACAGTGACATTTACCTGGAAATCCACAAACGCCATCCATAGCTGCGTGTCCCGAGGATTCTCCCGAACCCTTCTGTTAAACTCTTCCACTCTAGCCTTGAGAGCAGCACACTCCCTGTCCTGTTGTGAGTCTGGCTGCTTTGAGTCTTGCTCTGCTGGACCCTGTCCGTGTAACCACTGTGTGGTAGACTGATCATAAATCCCCAGGGGATTCAGCCATGATGTAACAGGAGTAGCCGCCTCAGCAGAGTCCTTCACTGGGATGAATGTGACTGGCTCGGAGGAGGGAGGCTCGGGGTTACTACACACAGCAATGCCCTCCATTCTCATTAACCCCACATTCTTCTTGGTAAAATAGCGCTCCAGGTGCCTGTGTGAGTGCTTCTTTGTTGCAGAAGCCCCTTCCCAAGATATACACTGTTTCTTAGGATTGATACCAAGGCAGGAGTCTCCCTTTCTCTTGTACCTAGATAGAAAAAGAAATTGAGACAAGATATTTGTTCCCCATGTACAACTGGACATCCTGAGACCTAACTCTTTTTCCACATTCACCTCATATGTAAAAATCTAAACACAGACAGACCCTGTGACCTGGCAACTCTATTCCAAGGTATTCACCCCAGAGAAAATAAAGCACATAGTCTACACAAAGCCGGTGCTCACATATCCTCAGCAGCCAAAGACTGGAAAGGATCCAGGTGGCCATCAACAGAGAATGTATGACAAACAGCGGCAAGGCCATAAAATGGACGAATACAGGAGACAACATTTCTGACAAATGCCACATGCTGACTGTCAGAAACACCACACTGAGTGAAAAAGCCAGGCATGCTGGAATCCCACTTACAACACTCGGGCAGACAAGACTCACAGGATGGGAATCCTGAGAGCAACAAATGCCACTGGAACCCAAGGGACCATGGAAGAACATATGGGTGTCATAGGGGTCACGATTACACAGGTGTAGGTATTTGTCAATGTGCAAGATTAACTGTATGTAAATTTTAAAACAAGGGAAAAACCCTAAAAAACTAATCAAGTCTACTTACTGATATACATATTCAGGAGGCAATGTGCAATGTATTATCTGAGGCTCATTCTGAAATGTATCAAAAACCTATGATGGGCTGATGGACAGGTGCGTAAGGACTCAGGCATGAAGGATGTCAGTGGTAAAATGCTAGAGGAGTACATGAGTGTAAGAATTCTCATTCCTACACGGAGAGTAACTGTTTTAGAAGGGGTATCAGCAGGCGGATTTCTGAGTTCGAGGCCAGCCTGGTCTATAAAAAAAAAAAAGAAGAGCTATCAGCTCATGGCTGCACAGTGAGTGTGAAGGCAGCCTGCGGTATGGAGGGAGCTCAAAACAGACGCCAAACAAACAAAAAGGAAAACTGACTTCCAAGGTCTCAGAGCTAAGCTGCCTGGTTAATAGCTTTGATCTTCAAGACCTGGGAAGTGAGAGCAGGGGACATACCTTTGTCCTTTATGTCCCAAGTTCCCTACAAAGTCCTAACTGTCTACAGGGAGTCAGTAAACACTCAAATTTTGTTTCGCTGCTGCTGTTGCTTTGAGACAGGTGACTCCTAAAGTTGCCTAGGCTCCCCCCAGGCTGGCAATCACGCCTCTGCCTCACAAGTAGCAGGAATTAAAGGAATGCACCACCCCACACACTTTTTTCCAAATGTTTTTGATAGATTACAGAGAAGAGTTCTAATTCATTACTAAGGCAAATGTCACCCCCTACTTTTATGACTCTCTGCTGGTGCCTGCTAGAAATGATGTGACAAAGGCATTACCACCAAATGTCATTTGTTAGGTGGCATATGTGTGGGGCTGAATAAATAAAAATGCTCTTGCCACTTTTCAGATGGCATGGACATCAGACCACGCAGTTCCTGGGTACCCTACGGCAGCTAATTACTATACGGTATTTTTAGATTCATTCCTGAACAAACATTTACTGGGCACCCACTCGGTCAGGCACCATGCTGTGTGCCGGTGATGAAATGAACCCTAACTGACCTTCCAGCTAAAGTGTTCACTTTAGAATATAGAAGAGCCATGTGCCTATACAACTCAACAGTGGGCAAACAGAGTCCAACAGAATCCGAGAGAGAGAGAGAGAGAGAGAGAGAGAGAGAGAGAGAGAGAGAGAGAGAGAGAGAGAGAGAGAGAGACCGTGCTGAGAGAGTTCAAAGGAGATGCTACTTCTAATAGAAAAAAGGAGAAGGGAAGGGAGGAGGAGGATGGGGAAGAAGGGAAGAAAGAAACACCAAGCCAGGGACTACAGTGGCTACCTTGCTATGTCCCCACGATACAGAGATTTATACTCCCAGTTGGCAGGATCTGGTTTGTTATCTGTCCTGAAGACATCGGTCAGATCGTGAATATCTTCCAGCCAAATGGAACGCTGTCCAGCAGCAGCAGCAGCAGCATTGCTTCCCTGACTGTCAGACAGAGAAAAGAGGAGAAGAACTTTAAAACTTCTTTGGAAACATTTGGCATCCTCAGAAGAACGTAAGCTGTATCTATCAAACCACCCACGGCATCAAACACACCCAGGTACACAGAAGCACACAGCAATGACGGGAAACACACCCAGGTACACAGAAGCACACAGCAATGACGGGAAACACACCCAGGTA
>NC_034596.1:94647381-94649938 GCF_900095145.1 Mus pahari
AGCACACAGCAATGACGGGAAACACACCCAGGTACACAGAAGCACACAGCAATGACGGGAAACACACCCAGGTACACAGAACCACACAAGCAATGACGGGAAACACACCCAGGTACACAGAACCACACAAGCAATGACGGGAAGAGGGCTTTCGCTATGGGAAGGGCTTGAAAATGAAGCAAAACCTGCAACCACGAAATTACACTTTACCAAGGAAAGAGGCCATGCTAGTGAGTGTCCTGAAGGATCCAGTCACTCCTTTTGAATACTTACACTTCAGCCAGGACAGCCTACCCAGTCCTGGCTACTCAGGAGGCTAAGGCAGGAAGAGCGTCAGCTCAGGGCAACTTAGTGAAATGCTACTTTAAAACAAACAAAAAATACAAAAAGAGAAGGAGATTCAGCTTAGTGGTCCTATGAAGTACACCCAGAAAAAATAAACAAGCAAACATATAAAGATATTTAAATGCCTTATAACTAATTCTTAGTTGCTTTATTATTGAAAAGAGACACCATGACCAAGGCAACTTATAGAAGGAAGGGTTTACTGGGGGCTGGCTTACAGTTCCAGAGAGTTAGAGTCCATGACCATCACAGCAGGGAGCATGGCATTGGGGCAGTAGCTGAGACATCACATCGTGAGACAACCACCATGAGTCAGAGAGAGCTATCTAGGCCTGGCATGGGCTTCTGAAACTCAAAGCACACCCCAGGGGCACACTCCTCCCACACAGCCACTCCTTCTAACCCTCCCCAAACAGCTTCACCACCTGGGGACCAAGTACTCAAATATGAGCCTGTGGAGGCCATTCTCTTTCAAAGACCACAACCACAACTGCAAACAAATTTCCAAAACAGGGTTTGTTAGAAAACCATTCCTGCTCTAAGACACTCTAGGGGCACGACCACACAGCCAAAGGCAACAAGCCTTTACATGAAAGTGCACTGCCCTTGCCTCACATGACTTACAGTAAAATCTTACAGTACAGTTTTATTACAAGTGAGTACTTCCAAGAAAAGAAGGGCCATGACTCTGTCTTGCTGCATCCAATGTCACTTTGGCATGGTCTCAGAGTCTTCACCTGGGCTATATGGACATGGGTGCCTCCAACAGAAAGGGCAGAAGCATGAGAGCTTCCTGCAGGAGCCTGACTTGTCTCTGGGAAGCTATGTATGGACTGGCAGAGGTTCAGCCCAGACGCAGATGGCTGGAGCCACCTCCCTGTGTGAAGAGAGTAAGGGAAGGTTTTCTGGCTGCTAACATTTTCCCCCTCTGAAGACATGAGTTCGCAAAGCTACAGACTGTTTTGTAGCTCTGCCCAGATACAGTTAAAGATTCTGGAGACTTCTAGATCCCTCTTGGCAGGGAACATAAGAGAATGGTATTTCAGGGACACAAAATAGCTACTCACTAAATAATTGTTGAATGGCAAGCCTTGGGTTGAAACATATTAAAGAAAATTACAAGTGCCTGCAGAACAGCTGTGGATTTCTCTACCTACCCCTACGGAGCAAGGGAAGGCAGGTAAGGCTGCCGGAAATGAGCAAAAGCATCCACAAAGGAAGGAACCTCAACCCCAAAGAGCAGCCAGCAGGGCGGCCACAAAGAGCCTCTGGGGAGCACATAGGCACTCAGCTCTCCCTGGTGAGAAGTGAACTCAGAGAGAGGATGTGTTCTCAGTGCACACAAGCTGCTGCCTCCTCCTGAGCAGCTCAAGAGCTCACTCAGGAAACAAAGGTCAATTAGTGGCTAACACCTCTAGGGATTTGTCCCTCAATGCCCTCAAGTGGAGTCCCACCTGCTATGCTACCCTCCATGAACCCACTTTCCTGACATCACGGAAAGACTCTTTCACAACTCACTAATATCTTAGTCCTTGCTGTGTGGCAACAAACACTTCTTCCAGCTCAGCTTTCCCAGGGTCAGAGGAAAGAAGTTATCAAGAAAACAGAAGAGAAACATTAGACCAATCTATTTCATCTTTAAAAAAATTATCCAACACAATGACCTAAAAAAGCTATGTGGGAGATGGGTAGATACCGCAGTGAGTGAAATGCTTGCTTAGAAAGCATGGAGCCCAACCTCAGATCCCACATAAGAAGACAGGCAGCTTTAACTCATTTTCTACCCACTCTAGGAAAGGAGAAATAAAAGTGTCCAAAACTACAACACAGTAGCTCATTTTAAAGGCATTAAAGTTTTAAAGACTGCTAAAAAGTAACAGAGGCTGGAGATGGCTCAGGGGTTAAGAGCACCGACTATTCTTGCAGAGAACCTGGGTTTGGTTCTCAATATCACAAATGTCTATTACTCCAGTTCCACGGGATCCGATGACCTCTTCTGGCCTCCACAGTCACCAGACATGCGTGTGATGCACATACACAAATACAGGCAAAATACTTAAGTACATAAAGGTAAAATAAATAAATCTTTAAAAGCAAGTACAGGGAGTACTAGTAAAACAAATCAGCCAACACAAAGATGGGTGGTGCCTAAAGAACACCTAATGCAGACCTCTGTCCACACACACACACACACACACACACACACACACAC
>NC_034596.1:94649998-94663355 GCF_900095145.1 Mus pahari
ACACACGCACACTCAAATACACACACTCAAATACACACACACTCAAATAAATACACATACACACACCCTCACACACACACACTCAAATACACACACACACTCAAATACACACACACACATTCACACACACACTCATACACACACATACACATTCTCACACACACACATACTCATATACACACATACACATTCACACACACACTCACACACACACACACACACATACACTCATACACACACATACATACACACACATATACAGGCATACATGAAAGAGTAAAAGATACTACATTAAACCATTGATGCAGTGAAAATGCTCGGTAGCAGACCCTACATCATGGGATGAGGGCCAGGAACACAATAGTCAGACAGCAAGGCAGCCATGATTCCTGCCCTCCTAAACTCAGTCCCTTCTGAACATTTTTGCTAGATGCTCTCATTCCCCCTCCAACAACAAGCATGGGTGGCAGCCATGGGCCCTAAGCTACGGAGTGTTGAGCAAATCAGCTCTCCTGAGCCCTCGGTCACCAACACTACCGGGTACCCTGGAAGACTGCAGTGTTGGCCCCTGGTGGAAATAGGGCCAGGTTCCAGGTCCGCAGCTACAGAGTGCTCTCTGACATCAGCAGAGCTCCCAAGCACATAACCAAAGTGCACTATCCTCGGGAAGATACAAAAATCTCAATGGCACCACCTTCTTGTGTGCCATTAAGGAAAAAAATATAGCCAGGCAGTGATGGCGCATGCCTTTATCCCAGCACTTGGGCGGCAGAGGCAGGCGGATTTCTGAGTTCCAGGTCTATATATATTTCTCTCTTGTATAACACAAAAGGAAAACAAAAAAAGAAAGAAAGAGAGAGAGGGAGGGAGGGAGGGATGGAGGGAGGGAGGGAGGAAGGAAGTTAGTTAAATGAATAATAACTGAGGTAGTATAATGGCTAATATTGACTATAAAATCAACAAGATCTAGAACCAACTAGGAGACAAGCCTCCTGACACAACAGCCTCTAGGCCCACTGCCCTACTCCTGCTGCCAGGACCTCCCTGCTACCACAGGCCATATTCTACAACTGTGAGCAGGGAAAACAAATTGTTCCTCCTCCCCTAAGTTGCTTCAGTCAGGGTGTTTCATCACACAACAGACAAGTACCTAATGCAGTAGCTTTCCCACAGCCACCTGCATCAGCTAATATCCATTTCCATGCAGCAGGGCACTCACCTAAGCAGAGGCAAAGCCATACTGAACGGCTACACTGTTCCAGGTAAGACTTGAGCTCTTTGCTCAAGGTAGATGGCAGAGTGGGGTATGGGGATAACTAAAGGCCCACGGAACAGAGTACCATGGCCATCAACACAGTGCTTCCAAAGAAACATGAAGAAAGAAAGGGGAAAGGACAAACCCGTTATTTAAAAGCTGTGTTAGCTGTAACCAAAAAGAAAGCAGGATATGTGTGTCCACTGGAGTGACTGAACACACCAAGGCGAGGGAGAGCCATCTTCTGCTCCTAAGTGGGGAACCTGTTGCTCCGCACTGCATGGACACACACAGCAATACACGGCACATGCGCCGTCTCCCAGAATCAGGCCAGGTGTGGTGGCGCACACCGACAATCCTACCACATGGGAGATGGAGACAGAGATCAGCAGTTCAAGGCTGCTCTCTGCTACACAGCAGGCCTCTCTTTTGATCAACTGGCTAAACAAACATCCAGATGTCTAACTGATTGTTAGGAACACTTAGGAAAGAACCATCGCGTGTAAAACACCCCTGCATCTGAGCGCACGACCCACCAGGGTTTCTCAGCTTCCTTCTGGCCATCCCTGATGCTTCGGGAAGCCCTGTCCTTCCCAGCCTCTGTGTCCGACTCAGAGCCACTGCTGCTCGACTGCTCACGCCTCCTCTTGCTTTTCTTGGGGTGCTGGTGCTTCCTTTTCTTCTTTTTCTCCTTCTTCTTCTTCCTGCTGATCTGTGTGAGCTTCTCACTAGTGGCGCTCTCCCCTGGGGGCTCTGACTTCAGAGGACTCCTGTTGGAAAAACCAACACTATTTGTAAAAGAGAAACAGGAAAATCAAATCACACTGACAATACTGAACGAGAGGCATGGACGCCAGCACTGCTCCCTCCTAGCCCGTACGCTACACGGGACCTTCCTGGATTAAACTCACCTTAGAGACCTCAGGACTGAACCCAAGTCAGAACAGGGGAGGAAACTCTCCTAACACTCTGCCAGCCAGTGCTTCTCACTCCTCCCGACACTGTGACCTTTAGTGCAGCTCCACATGTTGTGGTGACCCTCAACCGTAACATTATTTTTGTTGCTACTTTATGACTGTCATTTTTTCCTACTGTTATAAATCATAACATACATATCTGTGTTTTCTGATGGTTTTAGGCAACTCCCGTGAAAGGTCCATTTGACCCCCCAGGGGGTTGTGACCCACAGGTTGAGAACTGCTGCTCTAAACCCTTTTCTCCCTATGTACACAGCCGTAATGGAAGCAATCTACCAGTCGCTCTATCAAACTGTGTGGCAACATTACAAGAGGACTGCTATGAGCCCGGTGACCATCCTAAGGGAAGAAAGGCTTTACTGTGGTCATGGCCCTTCTCTGTAAAGGTGACAGCAGCTCTTCTTCCTCAGAGAAGAGGAGCCAATTATGAACTCCCTCCTGGTCATCAGCTATCGATTCCACAGGCTTCCTGTGTATGGGGAATAGGAGGCTTTCACCATGTTAATGAGGCCAGCTAGTCTATATTTACAAAAGTACATTTCTCAGATCAATGGTCTACAAAACTTCTTTCACAGCCACAGAAGATGTGTGTCATCTGGCTCCCCAATGAGCTTAGGAGATTCAGCCTCTGTTATCTTATATCAGCTATTTTTATCCTTGTTGAAGATGAAACTAAAGAAATACCCAAATTAACAATATTCTAAAGGTCACTAATGAGGTCAATGAAGTTACCAGAGAGTCACAATGATGCAATTTCCCTCATGGCCTAATTATAAGCATTAACTGTGTCACGGACTTTTGCCACTGCTATACAAAGGGGAAAAGGCAGAATCCATAGGAGTTAGTGACGGAAGATGGTCACAGATTGCCTGTCCACTGTGAGCAAAAGGAACCCTACTCAGCTCTTCCACCCCAGGGCTTTTAGGGAGCATCACTAAAGCTAAGCTATGAACGGAGCACAAGACTAAACTCACCTGTTAAACAAGTACCTTGGCGGTGGTGACCCTTCAGAAGCAAGGGCTGTGACCTCTTCAGTTTGTCGGCTCAGAGAAGTTAGATTTCCAACACGAAAGCTTGGGTTGCTCAGCCAATCTAACTCTGCACATGCAAGAGAGGGAATCGAAAGACGACCTTAGTACCACAGGCCTTCTAGCCCAGGAACCCACCCATGCTATCAGCTGGCGTCTGCACTCACAGCCCTTATCAGCCAGTATCTTGTGCAGTCTGCAGAAACCAAGTGGAATCCATGAAATTTTTATTTCACAGGGTATGGTGCTTTAGCACATTCTAAAATATTTAAGATTGAAATCCTCTTGCAATATCAGGCTGTGGCTTGAATAAAAGCCACATAATGAAAGTGGTCTAAAAGACAAAATTTCATGCGTGCCGGAACATCTCAATGCATCTGGTCTTAGAAAATCAGTTCTCTTCCCACAGGAAGACACATGGAGACAGAGACAGGACCATGAGATCAAGTCCACCCTGGGCTACTCGGAGAGTTCTAATCCAGTTCACAACCTGACAAGATCCTGTGTCCACTGCTTTCCATCTGGAGGGACGGGTACCACTCAAGAGACACCCCATGCTCTACACTAGCTGAGTCTCAAGCAAACTTGTTCTTATATCAGTATCCTTTGGAAATACAAATGCTGAACTTTAATACTGAAATGTATTAACATTAATGATTACTAGTGGATAGTGCTATTAAATGTTGATAATCTTTAGCTTATCTATAAATTCTAACTTCCTTTTTTAATGATTTATTTACTTTTATTTTATGTGCATTGGTGTTTTGCCTCTGGAACAAAACATTGGTGGTGTCTGCCCTCTGGAACTGTCAAACCCCCTGGAGCTGGGGTTACAGACAGCTGTAAGTTGCCATGTGGATGCTAGGAATTGATCCCAAGTCCTCTAGAAGAGCAACTAGTGCTCTTAACTGTTGATCCATCTCTCCAGCTCCCTCAACCTTTTACATAATTTCTATTGCATTATTTATTTAGTTGGGGGGAGACCAGAGAATAACTTTTGAGTGTTAGTTCCTTCCATCATGGAGGGTCCAGGGATTGAACTCAGGTCATCACACTTGGTGACAAGCGCTTTCACTAACTAGCCTAGCCATCTCTGTCCCTCTAACTTCTAACAAACAATTCTATTTACATTTCTTACTTTACAACTCTACCGAGTCCTCCCCACATTTCTAAGCCCTAACTGTGGTAGGAAAGAAAGAAGCATGGGATGGCACAGTGGAGGAGCCACAGAAAGGTCCTGCTCCTTCACATGCTGAGCATGCAAAGGCTTGGGACATACAAGAGGATGGCAGCTGAGACTTCAAGTGATGTATCATAAAATTCACCCCTGCAGCAACAACAACAGCTTTGAGTATATTTAGGAGTGTGCAGCCACCTCCGTAACTGGACATTTTCATCCTCCTGTGAAGAATAGCCCTGACTTGTTCCTCACCCCCATGCTCTACCGCCCGCCTCCCGCCTCAGCCTTATGTAATCACTCATCTACTTTCTGTCTCCATGGATTTGCCTGCTTGGTACATTTCATATAAACAAGCTCACATGCTATGTGGTGTCTTGTAAACTGTTTTTTTTCACCTTCTGGTTTGCAAGGTTCATTCAAGCTACATCCATACATCATTATATCATTCTTTCTTACTGCTAAATAATACAGCATTTGACGGATGTAATGATGTGACATACTGCGTCTATCATCAGCCAGCTGTCACTTGGGTTATTTCTTTTCTGTGGCTATTGTGACAATGCTGCTAAGAGCATTCATATACAAGCTCTCCAGGGTGGATATTTAGACAATTGCTAGGTGATATCGTAAAGCACGTCAACATTCCAAGGAACTGACAAGACCATGTGTTTTACCAAACAGTTGCATCATCTGACTCCCATTAACAGCACACGAGGATTCCATTTTTATGTATCTAACTAACATTTCTGGTTGTTTTTCCAGTTACCATCATCCTAGCAGGTAGGACGTTACTTCATTGTGGCTTTGTTGCCATTTCCCTTATGATGATAATAATGTCAACATCTTTTTACTTAGATATTGGCCATCCATGTATGATCTCCAGAGAAACAGCTATTCTAATCATGTACCCATTTCTAAATATGGTCCTCTTAGTATTGAGTTCCACAAGTTTGTTTGTTTATTTGTTTGTTTATATTCTGGAATCTAGTCCCCCATGGTAACTACACGTTAATAAAGAGAGGAAGACAGCAAGCAAGCTCCCTGAAGACTTTGCCTAACTCACTGCCACAGTCCCAGCAGCTAGGACAATACTCCCAATACAGCAGGTGGTCAACAAATAATTACAGGAAAGAGGAATGAGGAAGGGAAGATATCAAAGGAGAAAAGAAATATTTAAAATCAGGGGAAAAAAATTAATGTAAGTGCCCACAGTAGGCCAACACCTGGATAGGCATGTACAGCCACACATCTTTCAATCCTCATAACTAGTTCTAGGGAAGTACTGTACCCTACTTTACAGACATGGAAATAGGGCTTGAAGGAAGTAAGTAATCTGTAAAGCCCTATCTAGTAAATGTTCAACAACTGCTCGTACAGTCTTTCTCCTGTCTCCTGTTCTCTCCGAGATTCATTCCTTTCCCTTGGGCCTAATTCCTGGCAAGAGCTAAGTGAAAATAGTCCTTGTTGCTCACTGAGATCGGAATATTTCCATAACAGATTCTACCATAAACAAAGGGGAAGTGGGAGAGATGGAACAAACGGTGCACAGGGAGAGATGTTCTCCCAGTATCCCAGTGGATCGTCACGCCACCAACACGCTCAACAGTGACGGCAGGTGAAGAAGTGTGGAGAAACACAAGCCTCTACACAAGGCTGCTGGGGTACAGTGTGTGAGGGTGTGTCTCTTCAATATTTATTTGAATTCGATCTGTTATTTAATCGCTAATTCTTACAGCAATATGCAGCAGTATGTAGCAGAGAGCTCTTGCCGGCAGAACTCTAGGGTTGCCATATCTATGGCCTGTAACTGGGTTTTCTATTGAGTAAATCTTTCTCACCTGCCTAAGGCAATCTAGGATTGTATCTGATTGGCTGGAAAAAAAAAAAAAATGAGCTGATGACCCATAGCTGGGCAGGAAGTAGAGGGCAGATCTTCCAGGCAGAGAGAGAGATGCTGGGAGAAGATTCGACAGGGACAGACCAGAGCCGAGCAGATAGAGCAGGCCACATGGCCAGATGTAGTACCAGGATTAGTTGAGTTAGAGTAGCTGGGAGAATGCCCCCACAAACCACCTAAGATTTTAAATATTAAAAAGCCTCTGTGTCATTATTTATATCACTGGCGGGTTCGAGATAGTCCCACTATACAAGGTAACACAGAGGACTCACCAAAGGCCTTCAGAGAGGGCCTGTCCGGCCTCCTCTGAAAACAGCTAAGGGTTTGCCACATGCAACCACTGAGAAAGAAGACCCTTCTAAAGAACTCAAACCTGAGTTCAAATTCCCAGCCTCCACATGGTGGCTCATAACCATCTATAATGAGGTCTGATGCCCTCTTCTGGTGTGCAGGCGAGCATGCAGATAGAGCACTCATATACATAAAATAAGTTAATTAATTTTAAAAACCTGTAACTCTTGGGTTATGAACTCAGATCAGAGACAGGCCTGACAGGCCAGTCTTGTGGTAACACATTAACTGGACACACATATTACAAGTTCCAACCCTGGAAGCATTTGAGAGATGCTTCCACACCTCATCCACAGATTTTAAACTTTTTTTAACCGAGGAACTGTAAAACAAAATCTCTGAGTTCAACAGAAAGAACAGTAACAGCAGGGACGCCCTGGCTGCAAGCCTGCTGCCTACAGAGGCTGAATGAATGGCCAAGGGCAGATATTTAAGCCTGGATGTTCCTTTCTTCCTCTAGGGCTCTGCACCATACATACCATGGGGCTACTCTGAACTTCAACTAAAGTCTCCTGACAGGTACATAAATAAGGCTGCCAGGGCAATTTCCAAGTTGTGACTTCATTATCTGCTTGTCCATCTTCCTAGACCAACTTCCTATGCCAACTCAAATCCTGCTAAGGATAGGTTAATCATTATTAGTGTGGCAAGGGCGTATGACTTCAATTACAGCTCTGGAGATAAAGGCAGATCTCTATGACTTTGAGGCCCATTTAAAAACAAAACAAAAAGTGGCAATTAACAAATAACAAGTAAACAAACAAACAAACCAACAACCCAGGGCTGGGGAAATGGCCCCATGGTGGAGAGCACCAGCTGCTCTTCCAGAGGGTCCCAGTTTGACTCCCAGAACCCACATGGCAGCTCACGAGCATTTGTAACTCTGTTCCAAGGAACCTAACAGAGCCTCTTCTAGCCTCTGAGGACAGCAGGCACACAAGTGGCACAGACCTACATGCAGACAAAACACTGACATACATACCTACATACAAACATACATGCTCTTCAAGTCAAACACAACTGGTCTGCAAGTCTTTCATCTTCGTTTCCAGCTCCTCCTCCTGCTCATCGCTTACAAACTAGAAGCACCTTGAGGGTGGGAGCCATGACGACTCACTCTCGCACTCCTATTACAGTGCCATAGCATAAAATATCGACTCAATAAGTATCTGTTGAAATGCATTGAAGATGTGAAGTCTTTATCTTCATACCAAAGGCTCTAACCTCCTCCAAAAGTCCAATCAAAGTATGAAGCGCAGCCATTGTATGACTCGTCCGCTCTTTACAGCAACTGTGTAGTCAGTCATTAGATTACCTGCTATGTACCCTAGCACAATTCCAGGTACTGGGGAGACCGTGATGGACAAGACAGCATCCACTCATATGATGCTTATACTTGATCACATCCTTGACTGTCAGATGACACACCCGAGTTGTGAGATTCAATTTTTAGTGGCACAGAATCCTGGACAGACATCTAACATTAAAAAAGACATTTGATTCATCAGGTTGCTAAGTCCTTTTCTTTTTCTTCTTTCATTTTTGTTTTTATTTTAATTTGAAGTTACAAATGCTTGTGAGCTGCCATGTGGGTGCTAGGAATTGAACCTGGCTCCTCTGGAAGAGCAGTCAGTGTGCTTTTAACTGATTGAACCATCTCTCCAGGCTACTAAGTCCCTTTCAGTGGTTACTTAACAATCTCATAACTTGGAGTGCCTGACAGAAATCAAGTATGTACTTATTAACACTAGGCAGGGTGCTGTGTGAGTGTGTGTGTGTGTGTGTGTGTGTGTATACTTTTGTCACTAAGCAGGGTGTAATATATATGTACTTACATCACCAAGCAGGTAGAATATACTATAGAAAGGAGCAGCCTCTGGAGCTTAAGAGGGAAATCTGGAAAACCTGACCTCTGGGAATCAGCACAGAAACCTCGGGTTAGCAACTGCTCAGAGCCTGGCATTGTACCTCACACATCCTTGCATATAAGAAAGGAAGAGAGGAGTCGGGTGTGGTGGCGCACACCTTTAATCCCAACACTCAGGAGGCAGAGGCAGGTGGATTTCTGAGTTCGAGGCCACCCTGGTCTACAGAGTGAGCTCCAGGACAGCCAGGGCTACACAGAGAAACCCTGTCTCGAAAAGCCAAAAAAAAAAAAAATAAAAAAAAAAAAAAAAAGAAAGGAAGGAAGAGAGGGAACTATCCTCCACAACGCCACTTCACGTGCGGACTACCCACAGCTGGGACCCACAGCACCTACACATACCTTCAGAGAAATCTGACAGAGGTAAGCTAACAGCCCATCACCGAGGACTCACTGACATACCTCTGTGGTGAGTTTACTGAGGCACTCCACTGAAAAGGCCTGTGTTCAGTACCAGCAAAGGCAGAGGGGCAAACCAGCATGAATAAGCTTCAACTTTAAAAACTAGGTAACTTTATAAGTGGGTATCACATCCAAGTTCAATATCCATTTCTGTTACTCGTCCTAACAATGTAGCACTGGCTTCTAGTCTGTTTACGTGAACTCAGAGATGAGGGGCCACTCCTCCAGAGGTAAACCATTCAAACAGCATTTCCAGGGCGGATAATAAAAATAAGTTAGCAATTACATTAATGAAGATATTTGTTCTTTTGAGAATAAGCCATTCATTTTGATTAGGGCCCCCATTTTCTGGTTGCTGGAAGCTAAAACTCACTTGTACAAAAAGCACCAGCTGAGCTTGAATTCAGAGATCCACCTGCCTCTGCCTCCCAAGTGCTGAAATGAACGGTGTATGCCACCACTGCCAGCCCTTCAAACTGATCTTACACTTTCAGTATTAGATGTATTTTCTGCATTTGCCTGCCATGGTTAACTTCATTATACCTGACACTTGTCTTAACATTTAGAATACACACACAGTTCTCTAGTCCCTTGCTTCTCTTCCGCAGCCCCTTGAAGGTCCCTGAATTTTTTTTTTTTTTAAGATTAATTTATTTATTGTATATAAGTACGCTGTAGCTGTCTTCAGACACTCCAGAAGAGGGCGTCAGATCTTGTTACAGATGGTTATGAGCCACCATGTTGTTGCTGGGATTTGAACTCCGGACCTTTGGAAGAGCAGTCGGTGCTCTTACCCACTGAGCCATCTCACCAGCCCCCGGTCCCTGAATTCTTAGCTATACAAATCATATCCTCTTGAAGACATTCCAAAATTCCGAACGTTTCATTTTTATGGAATGGCTGACTGGGGCTCACCTATGCCATTTGTAGCATTCTACCTTAAGACTGATTTCTTTCTTTGTTGTTACTCAGTTCCGTTCATGCAACAGGTTGCAGTATCAATCCTGACACACTTATTGAATACGTCTATATTTTGGGCCTGTGCTGACAAATAAGTGTGCTACAATGAATAGACAAGTCTCGGACTTTGTTGAGAGTTACAGTTTAGTAAGGAAAAATCAGAATTACGCTAACCACAATTACAAGTGTTTTAAGAGGGTTTCTTTTGCAATGGAGTTTTATCATTGCAACTTCTAGGAGAATGAAACCCAAACATACGGTAAGGTTAGAGCCAGACATCACCCTCCCCTTACTTGACCACCGTAGTGCCTGAGCGAGCCTCTGGCTCTACACTTCAGACAAGACCCAGAAGGCTTTGCAGCGCCGCAAAGAACTCTGGGATACAGGTGGATAAACAAAGCAAAGAAAAAGGCCATGACCCAGGCCCGAAAATCTACCATTAATTTCATCGATGTCTTTTTCGATTCTTTGGGGTGCTTACCTTTCCTGGATGCCCCATCACCGGAGGCCTCACTTACGTCCGCAAAGGCCGGGAACAGCGCCATGATCACAGGCCGCACCACCACTCCTGCCACAGAAATGGCGCCGTCTGGAGAGCTCTGGTTGGAGGACGCTGAATTCGCGAGGCACTCTGGGAAATGTAGTTCTTCCTGCACTCGTCGAGGCTTAACCCCTGGGCAAGGCGGTGCGGAGACCCAAAGGGTAGAGAGGGGAGGAGGGGAAAGGATGAGAACGAGGAAGAACTGTTTCCTTGTAGTTAGTGCCCTCCGGCTTCACTGAACGCTGGACAAGCAGGAACCGGAAGAGGAAGTTGGGAGGGAGGGAAGGCGTGGAAACTGGAATTCAGCTCCACTGGTAAAAGCACCCTGCCTCTTTTAAACTGGGTCAAAGTAATCAAATTCTGTAAGCTTCATTTTCCTCCTCTGCAAGATGGTGTCTGTGAGTGTGTGTGTGTATACGTACACATATACATGTACAAATTGCAATTGTTCCACCCATAATAAGCATTTGAAAGTTGGCTTTAAACTGGGTGTGGGGGCGAACCCCCTTTAAATCCCAACACTCGGAGGTAGACACAAGTGGATCTCAGTGAGTTTGACACCAGCTGGTCTACATAGTAATTTCAATGAGAGTCAGAACTATATAGAGACGATGTCTGCAAAAAAGCCCAAAAGAAAGAAAAGAAAAATTAGCTTCTATGTGAGATGTGATAAGTTCCACGGCAAAATGTAAGTGATCCAAATATAAGTTGCCATTTTAAATACCCTAGGAATACAGAAGAGTACAAAGTCCCAATAAGGTAAAGGTCTTTGACAATAAATACATGTATTTACCTAGAAAGTATTTTTGAGATTCCCCTTTAAAAAAAAAAAAAAAAAAAAGGTTGGGTGCAGGAGCCAATGAAATGACTCAGATAATAAAGGTACTGTCAAGCAAGCTTGGATACCTGAGTTCTGTCCAGAATCCACAAAGCTGCCGTCTGACCTCCAAGTGTACCACAATAATAATAAAGTAAAACAAGCTAAACCCAGAGATGTGACTCTAATCATCTAAACAAAGGAATGGATGGAAACCTATCCAAGCAGCGCCTGCGTACCATGTAAACTGTGTGTGTCCAAAATAAATGTCCTTCAAGTTTTCAGGTCACTAAAAGTACTTGGAAAAAGGAGGCCAGTAGAATCCACCACATGTCTTCAACTGTAAATCTCAAGTTCCGCCAAACCTGACAGTAAGTTATCTCAGTTGATTAAATCAATATCTGCACCAGGGCATGGTGATGCACACCTTTAATCCCAGCACTCTGGAGTCAGAGGCACTGGGTCTCTGTGAGTTTGAGGCCAGTCTGATCAACAAAGCAAGTTTCAGGACAGCCAGGGCTACACTGAGAAATCCTGTCTCAAAACAAAACAAAAAACAGCGATATCTACCTTCTCTTCAGGTAACTAAAATGGTTACAGTCTTTTCCCAATGCTTCATCTCTTTCTACTCCAGAAAAATAAGAATTAAATGTGAAAGGCTTCAAAAAAGTTTTTTGAAAGCCATGATAATATATTGATAACAAGGAATCTTGTTGTAGTGGGTATTTGTGTATTTACAAACATGTAAGAGACTTTTCGTAAGCAATTCATAAGGACAACTTAATATATAATCAAGTTACTGATACAGATTTCTGAAGTTTTGTTTTCTGGGAGGACTTTTACCTTTTTAAAATTTGTGTGTGGGGGGGTGTGAGTGTGGGGGGGGGGTGTCATTAGGCTTATGTGGCAGGAGCTGATGGCCACTGAAACATCTCACCTGCCCTGTCTTTTGGTTTTAGTTTTGTTTTGTTTTGTTTTGTTTTTTTAGATAGTTCTCACTATGTAATACAGGCTCAAACTCTTCATCCTCTTGCCTTTCTCTCAATTAAAACAAAACTTCACTTTTGGTGTAACATAATAGTAAACTTTGCAAAGGTCTAGCAGACACAGCCATTTGTATAGAGCATGTAGCTTTCACTCTAACAAAAGTTGAAAAAACAGATTCTCTATGTAGCCTAGGCTGTCCTGGAACTCTCTGTGTAGATCAGGTTGGCCTCAAATTCACAGAGATCTGCCTGTCTCTGCTTTGCAAGTGTTGAGATTAAAGGTATGTACCATAATGCCCAGTACATTTGAAATGTACAAAATTAAAATTTCAGTGTAGCTGCCACAGAGACTGGAAATCCTGCTTGGTCTCCAGTGTTTCTATGTGATCCTTTTCTGAAAAAGTGACTTTTGGTTTAAATGATCAGCGTTCAAGTGGTAAAGGTCAGTGTTTAAGAACACTTGCTGCCCTTACAGAGGACTGGGTTGTTATTTTTTTCAACATTTGTAAGGGTGAAAGCTACGTGCTCCACACAAATGGGCATAGGACTAAATTTGCTATGGCTGTGATTGCCAGACCTTTACAAAATTTACTACTACTATGTTAAACTAAACCTTACATATTGAACTAGACCTGGTGGTGCACACCTTTAATCCCAGCACTTGAAAGGCAGAGGCAAGTGGATCTCTAAGTTGGAGGCCAGCCTGGTCTACAGAGTGAGTTCCAGGACAGCCAGGGCTACACAGAGAAACCCTGTCTCAAGAAAAAAGGGAAGTTTTGAATATTCTTTTCTGCCTAGAAAACCCACCACAAAGGATATGAGAACAACTGACTTACTCTAGCTTCCATCTGTAAACTCTGGGTATTTCCAGTGTAGATGCCAGGGATTTCTCAACACAAACCAGAAATGGTTTCAGGTCACCGATTGCCTCTATGGATATATGGCTAAGGGAAGTGTCACCATCCATATATAAAGAAAGGCCCCTCTGATCTCTCTCTCTCTCTCTCTCTCTCTCTCTCTCTCTCTCTCTCTCTCTCTC
>NC_034596.1:94664081-94680619 GCF_900095145.1 Mus pahari
CAGGGGATGGGAGGGCAGGATGGGGGTTGGAGGGGATTGCTTCTTACCTGATATGTTTTCTTTAGCAGCAGTGGGGAGGGGGTCTAAGATTGAAACCTTGGTTTCTGTTTCCTTTTTTTTTTTTTTTTTTTTTTGGATTTATTCAGATTTATTCTATTTTATACAGATGTGTCTGACCTGCTCTTTTATATGTGTACCACATGTGTACAATTGCCCATGGAAGCCAAAAGAAGGCACCAAATCCCCTGGATGTGAATAGCCTGATTTAGACACTAGACCTCTACAAAATCAGCTAGTGTCCTTAACCACTGAGCCATCTCTCCAGCCCAGGAGAGGTTGTAGTGATCAGATACAATTTCCAAGATCATTATTTGGTTAAATTTAAAAATAGATGCATAATTTAAGATTCACATAGTCTACCTTCTGTCTAAAATGAAAACAGTTTTGAGAAGCCCCTCAGCAATGCACAGAAAGAACCCGACCTGGGTCCTCTGTAAGAGCAGCAAGGGTTCTCAACTGCTAAGCCATCTCTCCAGCCTCCAGTGAGAGCACCTCTTCCCAAGATGCTGTGTGGTTTGGTTTTGGTTTAGGATGCTGAGTTGAACCCAGGGCTGCATGCATGCTAAGCCTGTGCTCTATTACTGAGCCAACTCCACATTGCCATCTCTATTTTCTTGATTTATGGATATTAAAGGAGATCATTGAAACAACATACTCCAATAAAGATAGTCTTTTAAAAACCAAATATTAAATCCTCACTTTTCAGACTGCCTTTCTTTTCTTTTCTTTTTTTTTTAACCATAACGATCAACCTGTGTTTATTAGATGTTTCTTTTCACCTACATTACAAAGCCCACATTAACTTGCAGGGAATTCAGAGGTTAGCAACTCAAGAAAATATGTGTTAAAAAAAAATAAGTCACTAAATGAAGCATATGTCTGTAAAATTTCAAAAAAACATTGGTGTATGTGTAGTGATGGCTACACACTGTATAGGAGAAGATTGTAATAATAAGAATATAAGCATAATAAGCTTAATAAGCATATCACATACTAGAGGGCAAACAGGTAATTTTTGTAGGGTGAAAAGTTGTGATGGATAATTATGATACTAAATAAATGTTACCCGATGGCACTTGAAGGCAGAGGATGCTAGACATGAAGCTAAAGTTGGACAGCATAGAATTGAACATAATTAAAATGAAAGAACACTGCTTATATATTCAATCCTTATTCTATGTGTTGGGTTTTCAGAAAGGATTCAAATACTTAACAACACAGGTTGACAGAAGGTAAGTCTTTGTTAGTTTTACTATGTTATTATTTCTGAAAGGAGGAATGGTAGACATTTTCTAGATATTCTTGAGATTTTTCTGTCATTCAGCTCAAAATATTAAGAAAAGAGTCTGGTTGTAGGACTGGGGTACACAATGTGTTAAATGATCAGACTGCCTTTCTTTGACTAGGAAAGTGACATTTTAAAACTTTATTATTTATTTATTTGTATGTGTATGGGGGAGATATTTTGTCTCCATGTGTGTCGGTGCACCATATATGTCTGGTACCTACGGAGGCCAGAAGAAGACATCAGATCCCTGTCCCTTGGGATTAAAGTTACAGACAATGTGAGACACCATGTAGGTACTGGGACTTGAAACCCTGGTCCTCTGGAAAAGCAGACAGTGCTCTTAACAGATGAGCCATCTCTCTAGCCCTAGGAAAGTGACATTTTAAGAAGTGAGTTAGTCTCAGTCTCCATTAAAAATCTCCTTCGTCTTTCTCTGGCCACTGTCCTGGCTTGTTGGTGCTATTCTGTCAAGTGTAGCTGGGGGAGATGCTTCATTATCTCTCCCCATTTTCTTCCCATCAGCACCTCTCTTGTCATTGTCTTCCCTCATTACCAAAAAGGGCAAAAGAATGCTTTTTCCACTGTCCAGACCACTCTGCCTTGCATTGGGCTCAGAAAGAGAATTCAATCCAGAGAGCATAAAGATGGGAACTGACCACTTACCCTGCCCCAATCCAAAGATTCTAGAATCCTCACCAGGTATTTTTATTCTTTCTGTTATGTTTTTCCTGGGTCTTAGATTAATGTATATTTGTATTTATTTATTTATTTATTTATTAAAATGGCAGCTGATGTGCCATTCCTTTAAAAAAAAATTATTTATTTTATGTGTTTGAGTATACTATCTTCATGCTCACCAGAGGGGGGCATCAGATCCCATTACAGATGGTTGTGAGCTACCATGTGGTTGCTGGGAATTGAACTTCTAGAAGAGCAGTCAGTGCTCTTAACCACGGAGCCATCTCTCCAGCCCCAATGTATATTTTTATTATTATACCTGTGACTATTTTTCCTCTTAATGTTTGGAGCATCTCAGTTCTTCACTGAGGAACCCTATAAACATGTAGTAGAGAAGCCATTATACTTCATCCAAAGGATTGGCTCATGATACACTTACCCAATTCCCTCTGGCTAGATATTTAGCAGAATTCACTTCTTGTATCATCTCACCTTTGTTATCTAAGATTTCTCTAAAGTGTGCACTGGTCCCAACAGGCACAAGATCTCTAGTGATAACTTGTCCACCAGTATTCAGGAGAGCACTTTTAACACTGAAGTGATGGATGGTTGCTTTCTTGGTGCACAAGATGATAAAATGCACAGCCAAGGACGGTAAGATGAGACTTCCTCAAAGACAAACAATTTCAAGTAATAAGGCTGAGGCTCTGTATATACACTCCACAAAGGTTCTGACTGCAGCCAATAGCACTCAGAGGCTTCTCCACAGGAAGTCCTGGCCTGAAGAGTGAGGAGCAAAGATAGTCCTCATCAGAAGACAAACTCGTGACACATTTCTATTGAAAACCTCATTTGCAATTGTGAAATCAGGTAACATTTCACCTTAGAAAATGAAGTGGGCATTTCAGTGCGCCAAGAGAGGCACCTGGTTTTGCAAACAGAAAAATATGGAAAGAAGCAGAAATTAAGACCAACAACTTCAAAGTATCAGGAAGACAGACCCTACGGTCTGTTCCACACCAGGTTAGTTTCAGATTCCTTTGACGGTAAAGAGCAAAACAGCGAAAATGTCATGGTTGCGTGAACTGAAACTGAAAATCTGATTCTCTCCTAAGTCTTCAGAGGCACACTTGAGTTTAATGGTACAGTGTTTTAACACACATGACTCCATTTTGATTTTTGGTTTAGTCCTGGGGGGCCAGGGGGGAAGCTTAGTCCAAAACAGTGGTGTTCTATAATGTTTCTATGACATCTATAAATAAACAACAGATTAAAAGCAGCACGGGAGAGGTAGAAACTGACCACCCCTCTGGAAGACTCTACAGAGGAAGAGCCATTTAAGCGGGTCTTAAACTGTGAGGCATTTACTAAATAGGTAACTGAATAATAAATAAATGATAAATGAGGAAATGGTGTCTGCAGAATTTCAAGTGTGCTCAAGGGTCCTCAGTGAAGACTGCGGCTGAGGTGACAAGAGAGGGGCTGTGAAAGCCTGGAAGAATAGCTGGGAGGAGTCCTGGATACTTCTGATGCTGTATAACAGAGATTGTAGGGTCTTGGGAGATGGCTCAGTGGTTAAGAGCACTGGCTGCTCTTCCAGAGGACAGGAGTTCAATTCCCAGCATGTACATGGCAGCTCACAACCATCTGTAATTCAACTTTCAGGGAGCCCAACATCCTCTTCTAGTCTCTCTGGGCACACTTGTATATATGCAGGCAGAATATTCATACACATACCTTAAAAATAAATTAAAAAAAAAAGTAAAAAAAACTTGTTCTTTGTCCCTGGGGAAAAAACATTAAGCCCTTGAAACTCCCAAGTAATATAATGGGAGAATAGGTAGGCCTTGATTGTAGCTAAGTTTAAGCTAACAACATCCTGGGAGGGGGAAGGAGGCCATTCCAGGAAGACCAGCTATGGGCTTGCATTGGAGAGGTTACTGGAGACCGACTCCCATCATGTCTGAGTAATGAAAAAACCAAACTGAACAATAAGCCAAGAAACTTCCAGAATGAGGCTGAACGAGCTTCCAGAGCAGGCAGAAGCTGCGGCAGGAATGGTACATCTCAATTCCACAGGAAGGGGGCACACAAGCTCCACGTTTGGGACCCTGACAAAACTCACTCTCTGTGTCTTCTCATTTGGCTGATCCTGACGTCTGACATTTGTAATAGTAGGTATAATCATGAATATGCATGAGAGATTGGTTCCAGACTCTCCGTGGATATAAAAAACACTGGAAGTCCCACTTAGGATGTATATGCCATTTCCACATAACCTACACACATCCTCTGGTATTCTCTGAATCCGTCCACACTACTTGTAATATCTAGGACACAGCCAGCCAACTACAGAGCCCACTTTCTGAGCCCTGCAAGCTTTTCTAGCAAATTATTGAATCCAGGCAGGTGTTAGGATCCCCAAATTTGTAGCCGTGTGTGTGTGTGTGTGTGTGTGTGTGTGTGTGTATGGGGAATGTGCATGTGAATGCAGGTGTCAGCAGAAGCCAGAGGTACCAAGTCCCCTTGGAGCAGAGTTACAGATGTTTGCCAGTCAGCTGACATGGGTATTGGGATGGGAACGCAGTTCCTCCACTCTTTTTTTTTTTTTTTTTTTTTTTTTTTTCCAGACAGGGTTTCTCTGTGTAGTCCTGGCTGTCCTTGAACTNGAACTAACTCTGTAGACCAGGCTGGCCTCGAACTCAGAAATCCGCTTGACTCTGCCTCCGGAGTGCTGGGATTAAAGGTGTGTGCCACCACGCCCGGCTTGGTCCTCCACTCTAACCTCTGAGCCACTCTCCAGCTCTTGACTTTTATGTTCTTTTTAAAAGATAAGAAACCAGATCTCAAATCAGGACTTTCAAAGTCAAAGACCTCAGCAGTGAAAAGTCATGTGATAGTGACTGTTATTCCAACATAAAAGCAATCCTCTGCCTCATTATTGATGCTGACGTCATTGGACCTTCCTCACGCAGCTTGAGTGGCTTGGGCCGGAAGAACCAGATCTTTCCTTGGTAGATTAAAAGGCGGCATGGAAGATGGAAACCTGCCCGGTGCTTGTTCACAAGCCGCAGATGTTTAGTTAACTGATTCATGGGAGCAGGTTTTCAGTGTCTCTCAAGAACACCAAGCAGCCGATCCCAGCTTCTGCCATTCCTGCAGCATATGTCTGCATAATCTGTGGGGGTTTCTACAGACGATGCTGATCATAGCTTCCTCCATGACCTCCCAGTTAATTATCACTACTGAATCTTTAATGCTTTAAACATATACATCGCTTATTTTCCTTCCAAATCAGTGGCTTAATAAATGCCAACACACACACATTAAACTATGTTAATCTTTCATATGGTTTTGAGTAGTCAAAAGTATATTAAACATTAAAATAAAATTAATTTCCACCTTCTCATTCTTAAGCTGTTGGCTAATGTCATTTTTAAAGCATGCTATCATGTTCTATGAATTGACATTTTGCTATGAATTAATGAATTAATGAAGTCGTATTTATTTACTGCCTCTGGGGTTACCCACTATATCTTCAGTTTAACAACTGAAACACCATACATCATACTGTGAGAACCCAGGCAGTCAGATGAACTGTGCTGGGTGGGGTCATATACTAATGACAAAATACTAAGGTGATATCTTGAATATGCCAGGCACCCTTGCTGGGGTCCCTGATGGTGGCCTTGGGGAAAAGCTAGCCTCCTACTGTTAAGGAACTGAAGGCCTGGCACCATGGTGCTAAAATCAAGACTCCCTAGGGTCTAAAGTACTGGCCAGAGGCAGCTGGGATTTGGGAGCTCTGTCTTGCATCCCTTGCAAACTTTTATAACTGTCAGAATGGCTGTAACAGTCCACACCAAGACGGTGTGGCCAGGCAATCATTCATTGTCTTTGACTATTTAACTAAGCCCTGAGCACTACCCTGGGCTTTGTGGATTGAGCTCAGACAACACAGAGATAACAATCCCTTGGGGAGGGAGTTTCCCGGCAACCCTGGGTCGTGGCAAGAGAGCACCCTGTTTAGAACACGGTTTAGAACACGGGAAGTGAGGCTGAGCATGAAATCTTGGAGATTCTCTGTGCTGCTCACTAACCACAGAAGCCGTTCACAGAAGCACTGGAAGAAGAGCGGGAAGGAGGTGGCGGGGGGTGGGGGGGGGAGAGAGGTGCGCGGGGGAGGGAGGGCGGGAAGAGCGGGGCGGGGCGGGGCAGGGAAGACGGAGTTCAACTGGGCTCAGCAGGAATCCAACTGCAGCACCAGCCCGGCTGGCTGGCGGGGCTTTGGCAGTGAGCTACTGAGAGGAGACTCCCTAACGGCGTCTTCCACGCAGCTCCGGCCACTCCAGCTATGCTCCTGTGTCTGCTCACATTGAGAAATGTACTGGTGGACTAGGAAGCGTTCCCAGGTTGTGGCTCAACGAGAACACACGTGCCTCGAATGCACGTCACCCTAGGTTCAACCTCCAGCACTTAAACAAAGAAACAAACAAAAAAAGGGAAGGGGGGGGGAAGCTCTAGACTTGAGGGATTAAAGACAGAAGGCAAGACCTGTTACTGAAGCAGAAAAATTGCACCAGATCCATTTGCACAGTTGGCTCAAGAGCCCGAGAGCCCTGCGGCTATGCGGGAAATTTGAGAGCAGCCCACTGGAAAGGCAAGGAGGAACCTTGAGTGAGAAAGGAAGTAGTCACTGTTAGGAGCATTTACAAGGCTATGCAAAATAGCAGCCCAACAGGAAACATCAGTGACTTCAGGAATTTTATTTCTATATTGAAATCCATGGGACCTCCGTGTTTTTAAAACTACATCTACCTATCTATCTATTTATCTATCCATCCCTCCATCTATCTACCGGGGGCAGGGAAGTGCTGTGTGTACCAAAGCACATGAGAAAAGGTCGTAGAATCCACCGTGTGGGTTCTGAAGGAGGCAACTCAGGCCATCCGGACCGGACCGCTGATCACGCGGCATCCACGGAGATGCATCGTAGTGTTGAGCTCACTTCCTCCTGTATATTCAGCTCAGGACTCTGGTACACATAATGGCTCCACCTACATTTAAAGTGGGTTTTTCACCTCAATGAACCTCTGCTGGGGTTGCAGGTAGTTGTGAGCCATGTTTTATGGGTGCTGGAAACCAAACCACGGTTCTCTGCAAGAGTAATACATCTTCTTAGCCATTACAGCATCTTTATCGTCCTTCAGTTATTAACCACTAATTCTTTCCTGACCCCTTGGACCCGATACTCAGGCCTGCTTTCCTACATCTCTGCTTCTTCCTTGGAAGACCCTCTAGGAATCCCTCACCCATCAGGCTGGTGCTCCTGCTAAGCAGACCAAGGCAGAGATGGGTAATTTGCTTTTGGGAGTCAAGGATATTTTTTTCCTTCTTTGCTTCAATTCTTATTACACACATCCTTGTAAAGACCTGGTGCACATATTGTCTGACGGTCTTTGCTGATGAGGGATGTTATGTATTTCAGGTTCCTCTTGTAAACATGAAAGCCCAGAAGGGTTATGGCTCATTCAACCTTAGGCTTCATCAGAGAACAAGACCAGTGTTGGAATCCTAGCTTGGGAGAGCTCTTTTGCCATTTGATACTTTCAACCAAGAGACCAACGCTATAAAAAATGCAGAGGAGACAGGATTCTAGTTGTTCCTGTTCTGGATGGCTTTTAAAGGACCAGTATGCCATAATTATCCCAATAGGCCCCCAAAGCTGTGGAGAAGCTGAGAAAACAGATCACCTTAGGTCTTTAAAATTGCCTGTGATGGTTTGAGTCTGAGGTGTCCTCATGGGTTTGTGTTATGAACATGTTCCCCTACTGGTGACAATGTTTTGGAACTTTTAAGAGGCAGAGTCCAGGTTGGAGGAAGTGGAGTCTTGTAAGTTTGTACTCAAGCCCCTGTTCTTGCTTTATTCCACTTCCTGGTTCAACATCATGACACTGAATCTGTCACACCCTCCAGTCAGGATGACTAAGCTCTTAGTTTGTCCTTCACAGCAAACTAAACTCTCTGAAACTGTAAGCCAAAATAATTCTTCCTCTCTTCAAATTGACTATAGCACACAAAAGTAATGACCACAGTGAATGAATCACTTTTACTGAATGATCCCTTCAGTCCTGACTACCAAGGCGTTCAGTTACCCGAGGGACCGGGATAGAGAGACTGACATACACTGTAGTGACCCAAGTTTAACCTTTATGCCAGTCAGGACTGGTGCTAAGATCTAGGATGGAGATGAAAACTGATCTGCACAGGGCTGTCATCTCTGTCTAAACTGACCCTTAAAGGAAAACAGCAACAGCCTGGGATGCTGACAGAAACAAGATTCAGGGATGGATCCAGGCTTAGCATCTGAAACAAATGTATCTCTTTGGCTCTGCTTAGAACTGGGGATTTCCTCAAATGCAAATGTCCCCCGCCCCCGCCCCTACCCCCAATGATTTCTTGTGCAGTGCACAACAGTCCCTAGATATTTTGTTTGGTAAATAACCATCATTGTTCTTCCTTATCTCCACTGGGAACAGTCTCCTAAGAACTCTCACTTCCGTGCAGATTATAGCCTCAAAAGAGGTTAGTTAGTACCCCAGCTGCTACCTTGGGGGTGATTTAGAGAGAACTTAGCCAGCAAAGAGGTTCTTGGGATATGCAGATGCTGTGAAATGACTGTAAAAAGTTTAGAGACCTCAGTGTAGTGTGTTTGTGTTTAGTTTATGCTAAGTAGGATCAGTGTAACAGAGTCACGAATTTCAATACTGAGTCTATCCTCGCCTTTCTGTGTGTGCGTGCGCGCGCACACGCGCGCGCGTGCTTCTGTGCACACCTGTGCACTCACATGTAGATCAGAGGTCAACTTCAGGTACTTGACATCTTAGTTTGGGGACAGGGTCTCTCAGTGGACCTGGAGAGAGCCATTTGAGCTACGGTGACTGACCAGCAATGCTCCAGGATCCTGTCTCTGCCCACCAAGTGCCGGAATTACAGGTGTCTGCCGCCATACCCAGCCTTTTTAGTGGGCATCTGAACTTAGGTCCTCATGTTTATGGGTGAATATTTTACCCACTGAGTCATCTCCCCAGCCCTTTATCCTGACTGTTGTACAAGCCCAATGTTTATGCTTTATAATATATTAATAAAACACTTTATGAACAGTTTTTAATCACAGTAATCCTAAGTTCTAGAAATAGTGTCTGCATAAACATTGTCCCATCATTAACATTGAACAATATATACCTCAGTGTTTTTCATTGTGGTTATTGTTGATACCTTGGGTTCATTCATTCTCAAAATGAAATCTGTCATGAGCTAACCTAAGGACTCACATCGTCTCTTCCAAACCTGCTGCCCAGAGTACAACCTCTGACGTCCAAGTGTAGGGAACAAAACCCAGTCATTCTCCCTCACACTGTCATCTGCTCCAGGTCCCTCTGATTGCAACCACCTTCACAGTACAATCATTCCTAATCTGAGGCAGGGGGATTGCCATTCATCCACCAGGACTCCTGGGTCCCCAAACCACACACATCATCCTTGGAATAGGCAATGTGTATTTTTCATAAGGAGAGGATCCATAGCTCCAATTTTCTTCTCAATGAATCCATTACAGTCTTCTCCAAAAAAGGCTGGCTGTCACTTTGATCAATATTGTCATTATGTGCTTGGAATAATCAGTCAGCATCCTTATTTGTCCCTTGCCTCCAGTCTCCTCTGCCAGGCCATTCTGTACAGTGATGTCATCTTGCTGTCTCCATCCAGCAGACAGACAGCCTCAGCTTCTTCCCACCCTGGCTGTCTGCACAGCCTCTCCCTTGACACCACCACGTCCCTCTTGCTCCTGTTTCTCCACTCACTCTTTCCTACTCGGGGCAGCTTCGTGGCCCTTTCTCCACAGCCAATGCTTGACCAAAGTCAAGATCAGTCCAGAGATGGTAAAGACTTTAATTTCAGGAAACCAAACATAATTGAATGGGGGAAGAGGGTTAAAGAAGAAAATGGCAAGGTCTAGAGCAAGTTCCAAGACAGCCAGGGCTACACAGAGAAACCCTCTCTTAAAAAACAAAATAAAAACAAAAACCCAAACAACAGAGTCCAGGTGGGAAATGCTGCCTGTTACTTAGATCTTTAAAAGAATGAACTCTCCAATGTACCCTGAGCTAGAAAGCGCTCCAACGTAAAGAAAGCCAAAACCCAGGAATGGTTCTCAACTTCTGTCCTTCTACATCCCACTAGCTTCAGCAAACAGCAACACTTGACACTTACAGAATAAAAACAAGGGCTGGCTGTGGTGGCCCACACTTTTAGTCCCAGCACTCCAGAGGTAGAGGGAGGCAGGTCGAGGCCAGCCTAGTCTACTGAGTGAGTTCCAGGACAGCAGGACTACACAGAGAAACCCTGTGTTAAAAACTCAACCAATCAACCAAGCGAGCCAAAGCCAAAGCCAGAATGAGAAGAGAACACCAAAGCCAGGAAAAGGGAAGTGCCCGCCCTGCACGCCTGGTGAGCAGAGCCCCATCCCCACATGCCACACAGGTAGGAGAGAAACAGCACCACAGGCTGTTGTCTGACCTCCACACATGCTGTGCTGTGTGGTACCCCACTTTCACATAACACACACACACACACACACACATGTGCGTGCGCGCAATAAAGTTTTAAAATACTGCAAAAATAGAATTGAAAATAAAATATAACTAGAACCTAGCACACAGTCTGTCACACACCTATAAGGACAGCTATGGACAAGGGTCAGGCATAAGAATTGGAGTTCACGGGCCGGGCGTGGTGGCGCACGCCTTTAATCCCAGCACTCGGGAGGCAGAGGCAGGCGGATTTCTGAGTTCAAGGCCAGCCTGGTCTACAGAGTGAGTTCCAGGACAGCCAGGGCTACACAGAGAAACCCTGTCTCGAAAAACCAAAAAAAAACACTGCTTGTGGACGTTGTACATCGTGGTGCGGAGCCTAGTGCGCACCACGATGTACAACGTCCACAAGCAGCTTTAATCCCAGCACTTGGAGGCAGGCGGATTTCTGAGTTCAAGGCCAGCCTGGTCTACAGAGTGAGTTCCAGGACAGCCAGGGCTATACAGAGAAACCCTGTCTCGAAAAACCAAAAAAAAAAAAAAAAAATTTAATTATATAAACCAAAATAGCTGGTAAGAGGATTTTGAATGCTCCTAATACAAACAAAAACTAAATATTTGAGGTCTTGAATTTGCCAATTACCCTGGTATGAATCACATCCATAACTTCAGATATTGCACTGTGCTCCATAAGTAAATACAATTACAGTAACAATTAAAAATGGTTGTCAGTGGTGGTACACACCTTTAATCTCAGCACTCAGGAGGCAGAGGCAGGCAGATGTCTGTGAGTTCAAGCCCAGCCGAGTCTATATAGCAAGTTTCAGGACAGCCAGAGCTACATGAAGAAACCCTTTCTCAGACAAAAAACCAAAGCAAACAACCAAGCAAAAGTCAACTACTAGGGTTTGGAGAAATGACTCATCAGTTAAGAGCACTGCATTTTCTTCCAGTGGTCCTGAGTTCAATTCCCAGCAACCTCATGCCAGCTCACAATAGGAAGCCCTCTTCTGGTATGCAGGCATACATGCAAGCAAAGCACCTCTATACATAAAAAATACATCTTAAAAAACAGAGTAAACCAGGGCCCTTGAGATGGCTCAAAACATAAAAGCACTTGATCTTGCTCTGTGGAAGAAAAAAATCTGAATTCTACAAGTTGTCCTCTGACCTCCACAGACCTCTGTAGCATGTTTTACACACACGCACACACGCACACACACACACACACACATTAAATAAATGTAAATTTTTTTTAAAATTTCCAAAATACAATTTTAAATATAAGCTGTATTTTAACTGGGGAAATGGCTCAGCAGTTAAGAGAATTAATTGTTCTTGCAGAGGACCTGGGTTCAGTTCCCAGCACCTACATGGCGGCTCACAATAGTTCGAGAGGATCCAACAACAGCCTCTCTGACCTCCTCAGGCATGAGGCAGACACATGGTCCACAAACATCTTTGCAGAGATCGCAATCACATAAAAATAAAACAAATCTTTTTTTAAAAAAAAAAAAAGTCACAGTGGTGGAGCGGTTGAAGTACAGGGTCACACACACCTGCTCGTTCCCATTAGCGTCTTTCTCAGGATGATTAGAGCGTCAGTCTAAAGTAGAAAGAAAGAAAACTGGCTTCCAGTGACTAATTAATTGGTAAACAATTATCTCTGATACTTGCTAATTACTGTCACTTAAGTGACTAACCCAGGGCATAAATATTTTAAAAAGGACCCATATTCTCAGTAGCAAATTCTAAACCAATAGTATTTGTTTTAGGAAGTTATGAATCCACAGTAAGTCAGCTTGGATTTAGTATGATGAATCACGCCCCAGTATCCAGGTACACAGTTTCCTCCCAAATATTGGCCCAGTTATATTTCAAATTTCCCCAGGACTTAATCATGCTCTGTGGCCCCGTGGACAAGAAATCTTAAAGACAAACAAACAAAACAAAATAGCCTTGCTGGTGGGGCTGGAGAGATGGTTCGCTGAGTAGGAGTGCTTGCAGATCATGCATAAGCACAAGAGTTTAAACTTCCAACACTGCTGTCAAAAGCCAGGGTGACCATGTATATCTGTAACCCCAGGGAGGTGGAGACAGGAGGCTAGCTAGAGCTTGCTGACCAACAGGCTAGCTTCAGGCTCAGTGAGAGACGCTGGCAAAATAAATAAATAAATAACCAAAATAAACACACACACACACACACACACACACACACACACACTGCAGAGTGATCTGACATCCTCTACTGTCCTTTGTATGCATACATAGACATGTATGTGCCCATACACCACACATAGACATGTTTGAAGAAAATTAAGATCAAAACATGGAAAAACACCTTTCGATTATGTTTCTGAAGGAAAACACTAAAGAGCTGGGAGCATAGCTCAGTGGTAGAGAGCTTGCCTAGCATGAGTGGGGCTGTGGATTCAATTGCTCGCACAAAACAAACAGAACTGAGAAACAAAACACTAGAAACTCGCCGATTCTCGGCTTTCTGTCCACAGCACTGCCGAGCTTGGCATCCAGACCACATTGCTCAGCTGTGCCTCAGACCCGGGAGAGAATTTGAAAACATCACCATGCCTTTCACTTTGATAAAACAGGAAACAGACACAGATGCCCCGAGAGACCTGGGCCAAACATTGGGATACTTAACTATCACGGCCAGCTTTTCTGGAGATACAAGCAGGGGTCTCAAGGAGCCCTGAACACCTTGGGCTTTTCACTATTACTGGAAAGACATTACCAGTTTGTAGTATTCTGAATTCTTTTCTCTATTATAAATTGATTTTTCAGTCCTTGCCAAATCCTTTCCATTTATTTCCTTTGTAAGTGGTAACCTTAATGGCCCAGTATGGCTACTCAGTTGTATACTCGAGGATGCCTGCCTATTAGACTCCTTTGTAAAGCTTAATGAACACTGAGGAAGAATAGAAAGAAAAGGTCAGAACTTTAGTGTTGTAAGACAGAACCAGAGACGAGCCCTTGAATGGAAAAGCTACCCAGAGAGCCCAGCAGAGAGACTCAAAGTTTACACAGCAGAGCAGTTGACTCTGCCCTTCAGAGACGAAGCTCTGACTTGCTCCTACCAATTAAAACCCCCTTGCCCTTTTCACGTTTCCACACTGGTTGAGACAGATGGCCCAATTTGCCAGCCACCAAGGCAGAGACCACAGGCTGAGCCGACTCATTCACAACAGTAATGCCTCCCAGAGACCATTCCACATTCATTTAGATGCCTGAGCAATTATTTGTGGCTGACAGCTGTAATTACTTTTTACTGCAGGTGGGTAACCGGCCCAAAAGCTAAGCTCATAGGACTACAGATTTCTAAAGGGCTTTGAAAAAAGTAATTTCCAGGCTGCCAGCACAGCATGTTTAATAAACTTTCCTTACAGGCCAATTGCTTTCTCTGGGCTGAAGAGCCACAGGCAAAGTGTAGATTCCTGGATGAGCCGCTTTGGACCTGCACAGTCATTTCCGAGCAAGTCACGTTTGCAGGCAACTCGTTAGGTCACACGTTGTTTGTTATGGTTTGAATATGAAGGGTCCTCCGTGGCTTCTTGTTGATGAGTGTTTAGTTCCTGGATGATGACTGTTATTTTGGGAGATTCTGGAAACTTAAAGAGATGGGACTTAGCCTGAGGATGTAGTTCACTAGGAATATGTCCTAGTATGTTACTGTAGACCCCCTTTCTCTCTCTTTTTTTTTAAAGATTTATTTATTTATTATATGTGAGTAGACTGTAGCTGTCTTCAGACACTCTGGAAGAGGGTGTTAGATCTTGTTACGGATGGTTGTGAGCAACCATGTGGTTGCTGGGATTTGAACTCAGGACCTTCGGAAGAGCAGTCAGTGCTGTTAACCGCTGAGCCATCTCACCAGCCCCCCCTTTCTCTTGATCACCATGAAGGACCTGAGTTCAAGACCCAGCATCCACACAAAAACAAAACAAGGGGCTGGCGAGGTAGCTCAGCGGCTGCTCTTCTGAAGGACCCAGGTTTATTTCCCAGCACCTGCATGGCAGCTCACAACTGTCTATAACTCCTGTTTCGGGTATGCACAACACCCTCATACAGACATATATGCAACATCAATTCACATAAAAGAAAAATAAATAAAATTTTAAAACCAAAAACAAACCAAACAACCAAAAGGCCAGGCACCATGGGGGGGCCCTTATAAGCCCAGCATGGGAGTATAGAATTGAATTTAAGGCACTAGAACCTTCCTGGGGAAGGAGAGAAAGTAACCCAAACTTTGAAATTAAACAGCTGGCCATGAAATTAAATAGACAGCTACAGCTTTACATTTTGACACTAAAACTGTACCGTTGCAGTTCCTCCCCAAAGCTCGGCTTCAGTTAACTCAAAGTTTACCTGTCTCCATGCAACTTGAACCTCATGGAAGAACTCTGTGAAGTACCTTTCCTATGGTGACTTCTTTTGTGAGGAGCATCGGTTCTGTAACATGTATCTTAGCACTTGGTTTGGTCGTTTAGTTTTATGATTGAATGGTTAAAGAGCAGAAGGCACTGAATCGGTAGTAACATTTAATCAGCTAGCGAAGGCCTTTGAAGGACCTTTGAAGAATTCCGAATCCAGGGGTCCCAGAGATCTGTTATGTGGGAACAGGGACCGGAAGTGTGGGGGGGGAGTAGAGATGGCGCCCACAACGATGCCCTGGATTCAGACTCCGGAGACGAGCATCAGAGTGCAGATCTAACTTTATTGTTTCTTACATGAGCTTATATGTAGCTTTTTAGCCAATCAGGGTATGTTTATGCATTCAAGGCCAAATCAGAGTGCAACCAGTGTTGTTTAGAAGAATCTGACTCACCTGGCCAGGAGCCTGCAAGAAAGAGTCTGATCCCGGGGGAGATTCCCTGAAGACCAGGGAAGCAGCCACCGCCCTGGCCTCAGGTTCTTTGTGTTGTCTCCCCGGGAAGCCCGGAGCAAGTCAGATCGTACACTGTGGGCACTGGATCAGGACTCTTTAAGGGGTCGTAGGAGCTTGGGGTGCCTCGTTCTCCATCTCGTTTCTTCCTCCACCAGGTTTGCCTCCACATCCCCCATATCTATGAATTATGAAACACAGCCACAGAATAAAGGGGGTGGGACAAAACCAAATGTACATGATTTAGAAACTTTGTAACGTGATCTGAGCAACTGGAAATAAAACTCCAAAAAATTTCTCAAGTATGTGCAAAGAAAACTACTAGAGCTGACATAGGAAAGAATTCCTTTTAACTTTGGCTTGAAGTTTAAAACATTTAAAATATTCATCAGACTCTTATATCTGTAACTAAAATAGACGGGAAAATATAGAGGTCTGTCTCCTGATGGGAGAAGACACAAACTTAATTTACATAGCTTCCTGAAAACAATTAACATGACCAGGTCAATCAAACAGGAGAGGACATTATAAAGCAGCAGGTCTCAGCCTGTGGCTCGTGACCCCTTTAACGGGAAGTCGAACGACCCTTTCACAGGGGTCAAATTGTGGGGCATTGGGCAGGCTATGTGGCGGGATGTGTCTCCAGTCGAGCTGAGGTCTGAACCCCAGAAGGGTGATAATTCACCTACATGACACTAGGCGTTCCCTCATGCTCCTAGAACTCTGGCTCCTGCCTAAGTTACCCCCCCCCCCAGCCCCCACAAGAGAAGCATGGCTAGAAGTCAGGCAATGTCCCAAGCTTCTGACCTTCAGGCTAAACTCCTCCCCAGTTACCTAACAACAGTAAAGACCATTAAAAAAGGGGTTGTTAGGCCCCTCCTTACCTCTCTCTTACTCCTCACTCTCACCCTCTCACCCTTCTGTCTTCTCTCCTCTCTCACTCCTCTCTCATCCCTTTGTTCTTTTACCTCTCACTTCTCTCACTCCTCTCTCCTCTCCTCTCCTCTCCTCTCCTCTC
>NC_034596.1:94680789-94704564 GCF_900095145.1 Mus pahari
CCTTCTCTCTTTCTCCCTGCCTCTCTATAATAAAGCTCTAAAACCATACATTGTCTCTGCTCATCAAGATCCGTTGTGCTCACTCTCGCCAGTGTGGGAACCTTTCTTCCCTCATCCCTCTCTCCCATAACCCCGGGGCTTTAGAGAGTAGCACCAGGGCTCCCGGGTTGGGCTGCCCCTTGTTCACCCCCCCCCCCCAAAGAGTGGGCCAGAGGCTTGGATGCCTACCAGGGGCTGAGTGGAAAGCATGTGGCAGCCCTCCCACGTTTGTCTTAGTGGAACTCTGGTGGGACGTGGATCTTTCCTCCCTCTGTTCCCCTGGGCCCCCTTTTTAGTTCCCACATCGAATGTCAGATATTTATATCAAGACTCATTAACAGTAGCAAAATTACAGTTATGGAGTAGCAATGGAATAGTTTTATGGTTGGGGTCACCACAACACAAGGGACTGTATTAAAGGGTCGCAGCCTTAGGAAGGTTGAGAACCACTGCTCTAGAATAAAGGGATCTGATCATTAAATCATGAGAATCAGTCTTTTGGGAGATATCAGGAAGGAAGGAATCTCAACCAGGATCTCTAGTTAGCAAAAAATAAGTTTAAAAATGAGGGATGGGGTGAGGGGAGCCCAGGGAAGCTAAGCTCTCTATGATTGGCATCCCTGCTGAGGTTTGATGCGGATATAAGAATCCACATCAATGAAAATGAATTATCGCAAGTGCTTATGTTACCAGCCCATCCAAAGGGGATTTCTACTGTGCTGTAATTCCATTAACTCAAAGGGATTGAAACCTCCATGAATAATGAAAGGTCCAAAGCCCGTGGGAACCAAGTGTGGTCTAGCAAACATCCCAGAATCAGCAACCTTAAAGAGACCTACCCTATTTGTCACGGGTTGAATGGTCAGAATGTCCATCAACATCCATCCTTTGCAGGGATCTGCAGGGCTGAACTTGTAGCTCTGTGGAGAGTGCTTACTTAGCATGTCCTCCCAGTGCCCTAGCTATGATCCCGGGCACTGGGAGGAGGGGGACTAAAAGCAATCTTGTGTCTCAAATTATCTGAGCAAGAAAGAGACAAATAATCATATTTAAGTTTGGATTGGAACCAAAGTATAATTGAGACAAATTTTAAAATTCATGTGGGGATCCCCAATGGTTTGCCCTTGACTCTGTTTTTCTTTTCACACTTTTTTAAATTACACTTATTTACTTAACGTGTGGGGTGTGGTGTGGTGGGGGATGGGTACACATGTGGTCGTACGACAATCTGTGAGAGTCCGTCCTCTCTTCTGTCACGTGAGTCTCAGGGATTGGACTCAGGTTGTCAGGCTTAGTAGCACAAGCCTTTCCTGGTTGTGCGGCCTTGCCAGCTCTCAAGTTCTGAAAAAGCTGAAAAAAAAATTTTTTTTTTCTTTGCTATGGCCCAATTCCATCCACATGCGGGATGAACAAAGGTCCTATATTTTGCATCATCCAGGTAGCCAAAGAGGAATGTTCAGGTGTGTCAGTAGGGGTTGATAGAAAATTCCAGAACATTTGCAGGCTAGACCTGCAGGCTGTCTGTGTGCCATGGTTTTCTTCCAACTGCATGAAAAGAACAAAGTAGGCTGTTACATTGTCCACAGTGGTAGCAGAGTGACTGATCACAGCTTTGATGGCTTGTATGAACCATCGCTTACTTCAAGGCACTTCCTGGCAGTGTTTAAAACATTTCTGAAGCCAAGGGGAGCCATCTAACTATAGCCATTTAGAAAGTGAAATGTCCAGAAGATAATTATTAGGATCAATGAACAATGTGTCCTTTGGAGGGAGGAGTTTTAACTTCTTTTCCAGGGATTTTAAAATTAAGAATTATAAGAATTTGGGGCTAGAAAGATAGCTCTGATGGTCAAGAACACTTACTGAATACTTGTAACCCTGGCTTCACCTCAGCATACCCCTACAAAAAAATTATTGAAGAGAATAGAATTGAAACTATTGTATAAACTTCTTGGGAATGTCATCTTTGTGAGCAGGTACCCTCTTGATTTCTGTAAGAATTACCTTTTAACACTAACAGATTCACTAGTCTGTGTTTCTGTAACACCGGTCAGGATCCATAGATGGCAGGCCTAGACTCTGAGGTGATGCTTTGAAAGTGTAAACATACTTGTTGTCTTCATGTGGGTACTGGAGGGTCTCTGCGGTCTGTGGATCATGGTCATTTCTGGGCATCTGTGAAGCTGCGTCTGTAAACCATGAAACATACCACCTATGACTGACCCAGTACAACTTATTCAAAATGAATCACAAAACAAACAAACAAACAAACAAACAAAAACCAACCCAAACAAACAAAAAAACTGTCACAGGCAGAGAAACTTGAGGTTACCTATCTGGTTCTGCCTTTGTGCAAGGAAATTGGGCCCCACATCAGTACCAGACCCAAAGTTACAGGCAAAAGGAAGAGTAGAGAAAAGGACCAGAACCTTGGGTTCTCCCTCCCTGTCGACACCAGTCCCGACATCCACAAGACCTGTCCGAATCTCCATGGTGACGTCATAGCCTGGCTACTCTGTGGTCCAACCTCAGCCCTGGAGCCCATCTTTGTGTTCTTCCCACGGCCTTTTAATTATCAGAGAGGCCACACCCAGTCACCTCAGCTCCTCTGTCTGGGCTGCAGGCGAGGGATTCCACGGCTTTCTAGATAAATAATCTTATGTTCCAGACCAGGCTACGGGGAGATAGAGCAGAGACTAGAAGCCACAGGGAGAGTAAGTAACTTATTTGGAGTGGGGATGGGGTGGGGCGAGGGACTCTTTCTAATTAGGAGAAACATAAATGTGTATGAATTTTAAGCATAAAATACATGAGGGACAAAGAACGGTGTACTTTATGAAGACTGGGTCAGGCTACTCCCATGGGCCTGCAGAGGAAGTCGCATCAGGGCTGCTGCGCAAAGCCCAGAGAGGACCTGGCTTAAAGGCTCCCACTGTCTTCCATGACCTACACACCAAGGTCGTGTTACAACTGTATCCTGCGGCAGGGGGTGGGGTGAAAAATCATACTGCTAGTCAAATACAACTCAGATGCTCCTAAGATACATTTAGCTTCGACGTGTGACCCGTGGTACATTATGAAGAAGATAATGTGAATAGAGCATCAGCTATAATATCTGATGCATATGGAACAGAAAGCACTTCTAGCCAGAACTGTGGGGAAATCAAGCACAGGTGGACAGGATTAGTAAAATAAATCCAAGGTGCTAGTTTTAGGACCTCATGGGACTTTTTCTGTATTAAGGATTACTCAATGGGTACAAATACAGAGGCCTTGGAGGCTGGATTGAGGAAGGACTTTTTCTTCTTCAATCTCTCCTCATCTGAGAGGGTTGAGGTGATGTGTGGTGGGGGCATGGAGGATAAATCTAGAATCTAACATTATTTTTCTTTGACCCTTGTTTTACTATTCCTTTGAACATGATTTTTTTTTTCTTCCTTTTTTGGAGACAGAGTCTCCAGGCTGGCTGTAAACTCAGGGCAAGCCTCCTGTCTCAGCCTCAGAGTACTGGATTACTGGCAAATGCCAATATAATTGGCTGTATACAATAATGTTTTGTTTTGTTTTGTTTTAACAAATGTCTATTTGGTGCACATGTATGTGTGTGTGTGTGTGTGTGTGTGTGTGTGTGTGTGTGTGTGTATGTGTGTGAGTGTGTGTGTTTCACATGTGTGGAGGTCAGAGGACAACTTGACAACTTGAGGGAGACAGGCCTTAATCCCATTGTGGGTTCCACGGGTTATTAGGGTTGTAAAGTGCTTTTGCCCATTGAGTCATCTCTCTGGCCCCCAATTGAAAATTATTTTATACAGAAAATAATTCCCAAATGATAGCTTTCATTCTTTCTCTGTGTTCTTTAACACGCACATTTCACAGAAAATCACGACGTATTTACACAGGAAGACCTGGAGGACCGTGTTCCTCATCAGCCTTTCTACAACGAACTTCAGCAAATGCAGGAGGGGAGGAATACAAAGAAACTCACTGATAAAGAACTCGCTACTCATTCACTTCATAAAACTATCTCTCAAGATAGTAAGCAGACTTTGAAACACAGACAGTACTAAATTTTATAAAAACTATTTTATGAAAAAGATCTCACTTAAGTGCCTTAGTTCTTAAAAGAATTCACAAATATTTCATGAATTTTGAAACAAATGAGACTAGAACTTAAGACTTTAAAAAAAAAAAAAAGATTGATTTATTATGTATACAATGTTCTGCCTGTGCACCAGAAGAGGGTGTCAGATCTCACTTCAGATGGTTATGAGCTGCCATGTGGTTGCTGGGAATTGAACTCAGGACCTTAACCTCTGAGCCTTCTCTCCAGCTCCCAGAACTTAAGACTTTCACACACCGAGTTTGCTAATACAGCTATCTCTCCCCCCTCATCCACATCTCTGAGTTCCCATCAGCAACTCCCAGACCAACTCCTCACAGACATTAGTAAGGCAAGGTCTGTTACCAGGGGTGAACTTCAGAGAGTCACTTGTCCTCTCAAGCCTCAAGTCCCTTCTTTGTGACAAGGAACAAGCTGAGTTCAGTGAGCAGTAAGTGAGACAGTGGAAGTAACTTTACAGAAGCAGGGCATGATGGTGCATACTTTTACTCCCAGCATGCACTTGGGAAGTAGAAGCAGGCAGGTCTCTGAGAGTTTGAGGCCAGCATGGTCTACATGGTGAGTTCCAGAACAGGTAGGGTTATGTAGGGGGCCTTGCCTGTGCAGTTCACTGGGCATGCTCCACAGTCGTACCTTAGGGTTTGTCTGTCATTTCTCAGACTTTTCAAAGGAGCACAGGTGAGCAGGGTTGTCCTCTCACACTGGCTCACAGGATGTACCCTAACAATGCTAGCGCAGCCTTGTCTTCTCTGATGGGCCCTTATTACAAACTCCCCTTCCTCCCCTTCACGGAACTGCTCTTTTCAGACTCTTCACCTACATTTCCAGTGTTCCCTCCCTGTAGAATGTCTTCTTCGGGGACATCTGTGTTGATCCTTCAAGCCACCTCAGGTGCCACAAGGCTGTGATCCTTCCAACAGAATGAATCCTCCTTCCAGACACCTGAAGTTGTGGCCATTGTCTCCTACCTTGCAAAAATGTGCCACTTCTGTTTAGTTTTCTTCCAACTAAGAAGAGTCCATTAAAAAACAGGATCCAGGCATGTTAGGCTTCTCACGCCCTGGGTCTCCAGTCCAGAGCCACACTCCTGATAGGTATATCACAATACTCACTGAATGAGTGAGTAATTGGCTACCCATAATAGATGTAAAAGGTGGGGACAGGAGACGTGAAATAAGTGTTAAGGGAGCCAGTGGGTGGGGTTGGGGGGAGTATTTATGTGAGCTGAACTCACATTTGAATCCTTGAGCCACATTTGAATCCTTGAGCCTTTAAGGATTTTAAAACTTTAGCACAAGACGGTGGGAATGAAAAGTTCAGACCGAGCAAGCAACACAACCCAAGGATTGAAGAGGAGAAGCACAAAGATTTAAAAACAAAAACAAACAAACAAACAAACAAAAACATTTACTACTGGGCAGTGGTGGCACATGCCTTTAATCCCAGCACTTGGGAGGCAGAGGCAGGCGGATTTCTGAGTTCCAGGACAGCCTGGGCTATATAGAGAAACCCTATCTCAAAAAAAAACCCAAAACAAAACAAGACATTTACTCAGCTGAAATTTTAGAAACAAAGGATAGGTTTGGGGGCTGAAAAGGACCAGACTAGTGAAGGGCCCTGAAAGAGCTCTTGAAGAAGCCTGGGCTTAATGAGAAATTCCCGAGGGGTTTGGGCAGGGCAATGAATGATCCAGGTAGATGTGATTGATTAACTGGGCTGCGGATTAAACTGGGGGCATGAGATAGAACCAGGGATGGGAATGTCCCAAAACGTGACTGTGTGTCCGTTCCAAAGTCATGCTAGAACTTATACCATAAAAAGAGGGAAGTGATTAGTCATGAGGGCTGTGCCCTGGTGAGTGGGTTCAACTTCCTTATAAAAGAGGCGTCAGAACTGCCTGGGTCTTTCATTTCTTCTGCCACATGAAGCAGAGCATCTGTGTCCCTCTGCCCTTTGACCTCACACCCTATGAGGATGAAACAGAAAGGCATCATCTTAGAGGGATGAGCCTCTGCCAGACTCCAGTCTGATGTTGCCTTGATGATGGGCTTCTCAGCCACAGAATGGTGAGAAATAAACATCTGCCCTTTCTAAGACAGATGTGTAATACAGAAGACAGTGATGGCTTGTTGAACTAAAGGCTGGAGAGGTCAGGAAACAGAAGGGGACAAAGTCGAGCAAGAACCGCAGTGGAGAAGCAGAGAGTGAATTGTCCTCAACCTGGACTCCATGGAGAAAATTCAGAGGCTCCACAAACTAGGGCAGAAAATGTGCTCTGCCTTTTACTGAACTGCAGCCTGCATGAATTGTGTCTCCAGCAGCAAAGTCCGGCAGTGTTAGAGGTGTATCAGGCCAACCTATGAAAGCAGTATTCTGAAGTGACTAAAAGAGTTGGGCATAAAGTCCATACCTGTAATCCCAGCCACTCAGAAGAATTTCAAGCCACTAATATAGAAGTATTAGTTCTGTAGGTTTTCTTATACAGAAACTTTCAGGCAGCATAAGCTATATAGCAAAGCCTTATCTTAAATAGACTAAAAGTAGTAATTTAACAGGGAAAAAAAATTAAGATCTTAAAGCCCAAAACTATGTGCAGGGACTGAGAAAGAAAACCAGCAGACAGAAGTTATGTTTGACTCTAGAAATGCATTTATTTCCTCATGCCCACCAAACTCCAGGAAGGAACCAAAACCACTGTTTTTGTTTCCACTCTGTTCCTTTAAAAAAATAAATAAAGGTTTTATTTATTTATATAAATAAAGGTTTTATTTATATGAGTACACTGGCACTGTCCTCAGACTCACCAGAAGAGGGCATCAGATCCCATTGCTGTGGTTGTGAGCCACCATGTGGCTGCTGGGAATTGAACTCAGGACCTCTGGAAGAGCAGTCAGTGCTCTTAACCACTGAGCCATCTCTCTAGCCCCTCATTCTCCCATCTTAAGGCATTGGATGTTTTCTATTCATCTTAAGGCAGTAGAAATAGTTCAAAGGAGATCCATTGTCTGGTTTACCTAGGACAGAGGGTGGGCTTTCTCAGACACAACCAATGGTAAAACTAGGAAAGTTTGATAGACATTGTAATAAGCTAATCGCCTTATGAGCCCATCATACCAACTCTGTATAAGACTATCCTAAACATACTTACATTAAGAAAAGCAATGTCGGGGCTGGAGAGATGGCTTATGGGTTAAGAACATTTGCATTTAACTGGTCCACTTTCAAAGGATCCAGTTTGATTCCCAGCACCTAAACTGCAGCCCATGACTGAAACTTCAGATCTAGATCAGGAGCCCTCTTCTGGCCTCCGACGACACCAGGCACACACATGGTGCATAGGCAGACATGCAAGCAAAACACTCACACAAACACACACACACACACACACACACACACACACACACACTAAAACTTTCAAAGTATTATTTAAGGTTTCTTTTAGATACGAGTCTATCTGCTCTTTCCATGAGGTGGACGGACAGTCTTTCTCTCTAACGGTCAGTGAGTACAGGTTAGTACTTAGTAATTGCCTGACATTGTATCCATGGTTCTACAGTTTGCAGTCTTGACACATTCACAGCTCATGCAATCCTCAGAACTGTGTGAGATAAATTTATCACAAAACCACTGAAGGAATCCAGCCCCTGAAGACTTCTCGGCTTTACTTCTCGAAGCAAGTGAAGCCTCCTAGCACCGGCTGCCAAACACTGAAATACTGTATGTTAGCGATATGAGTGGTTGTTGCTATGTAGAGATTATGCAAAGCTCCAAGTTTCTTTCTTTTGCAACGTCCATGAGCTCAGCGCACTCTGGTATTGTCTTGATAGGCACTCAGTTAAGGTGATGGTTTACATATTTTAAAAGGGTGTGCAAGTCAACAATTGTTCAAAACTAGTTAGATTAAGAATAGCAATAACTTGCAAATCAGAATGTGTGGCTTGAAGTTAAAAAAAAAAAAAGAAATGAAAAGAAAAAACTACTTCTAGATGCATTATCTAATCGGAAAAATCTACATTTGGTGAGTGTACCCTTGTTAGTCAAAGACAAATTGACACACCCATGTAAGTAGATGTTGATCAATCCAGGAATCTTGCAGGGGTACAGGAATGGAGAAAACCTGGATACACAAACCAGGGCAGTCAATTACCAAGAATTCAGGCAACAGAGAGGCTAGGCTCTGTCAGCTTTTATTGGTCTTACAATTCACTGCCGCCCCTCTCCCTGTAGCCATGGCAACACCCACACCAAGGCGTTCCAAAATTCACCTTTGGATTTCCAGGATCCACCGAATGTGCACCTACGCACTTCAAATAAAACCAAGATACCACCACCCACTGAACTAAAACAACCCTGACCTCTTTTCCGTTTTCCAGATTTCTAATCCAAACAGGGAACTTTTATTTTTTAATTTTCATTCTCTCACCACAGAAAAGAAGCTAAGTCCTGAAGTACGACATTTTTGGATAATTAAATTCTTTTGTAGCGGGAGTGGGCATGAGAGTGGGGTGAAAACCGGATGCACACACAAACATTTGCCTTAAAAAGGCAAATAAGTTGATACAATCAAAATCCAATTCTCGTAGCACGCCTGTCGGGCGAACTGTTTTGCCACTATCTCTGGAGCGGAGAAATAGTTTCCAGCGCGGCCGTTTGCGAGCAGTTATAATAAAACAAAACACATTAGGAACCCGCGGGAACGTGCACAGCGTGAGCAAAAATGACGTATTCGGGCGAGCTTTCCAGAAGGACCCTGCGGCTCGAGCAAGATGCCCAAACAGCGAGTCTCCTTTCTGCTGGTAGAGATGGAATCGAATCACGTCCCCGGGTGCCCAGCCCAGGAAGCAAACCAAGCAGCTTTATTCGGGCGCTATCAAAACCCCTCCTCAGGCGCCCTCTTTCCCCGGTGACCAATTCTGCCCGGGGCGCCAGCCCGGTGCATCTAGGTTTCCCTCTCCATCCACATCCCTGGGACCCGTTCAGAAACAGCCCACAGCCAAGAAAAATAAAGGCGTGAACCCAAACACAACTGCTTTCGCAGAGGCTTTTTCGACTGGCCAAAGCCGTGGAAAAACCTGAGCCCCGGCCCGCGCGCCTTGCCCCTAGTAAAGATGGCGGCCATAGGCGGAGCCGCTCCCTCCGGAAATCCGCCGGTTGCCCCGCCAACCAGGACCATTCACGCGGAGCCCTCCACGCCCGCCGCCGCTTGACGCATTGCAGGTGCGGAGCGGCCAATCAGGCAGCTTGACTCTTTCCGGCCAACCACTGCAGGGTCTCTCTGGCCTATCAGAGAGTCCTTGTCCAACTCCAGGAGGAAAGAAACCTCAGCAGCGCCAACTAAGCACCCGGCTAGCGAGCGCGTTCGGAGGGGTGTGTGGCCACAGCCTTGTGCTCCTCCGCGGAGAGATATAGTACCCTCGCCCGCGCCCCGCCCCGCCCCGCCCCGCCCCGCCCGGACCCGCCCGTCAGAGTGTGGGGTGTGCGGCTTGCTCTCCCTCCCCACTACGTGGGCTTTGGACCCTCAGAAATGCATACTTGACCTAAAAATACTATTAAGTCCCTGTGATCTGTGATGTGTCCCCCCCCCCCCCAAAGGGAAGATGTGGAGCGATTCCCCGTCCTCGCAGGTGGCGCTCCTTTGCAGACGCCAGGCGCATTAGGGAAAACAGTTGCCAGCAAGGAAGGAGAAAAGCTTCCCACATCCTAAAATCCTGGCCTGGGTTGACCCCTTGTTCAGGAGCGCAGGGCTCAGCACCCCGACTCTCCAAGAAGAACCCTCACGGTCACTTTTGTTTCTAGAAGGACCAGTGTCCCTCCCCTCCCTCCCCAAGGCTAGGTGTCCCCGAGGGGCTAGACATGAGGGTTCGATACAAACAATCCGGTGGCCAGCTCTTTCACCACAGTTTGCTTAGGCACGGTGAAAACTGTCACGCCTTAACTCACAGCAATTTGAGAAGCGGAGCCCGGAACCAGATCTAGCTGGGTTTCAACTACAGGTATGGCTCACTTTCTGGAGCCAGACTAACAGCTGTGAGGTTGCACTGGGGAACAGTAACTTCACAGCCCAGGAATCAAGAAAACCTGCAGGGAAGAAGTGCTACTTGGTTATAATCCCTGCTCAAGGAACCCAGCTAAGAAAAGGAAATCTTGTGGATTTCTTGAAATTCACAATTTAACCTTCAAACATCTGTGGTTTTGACCCATGAGGGGTTGGATGATCTGATTTTTCCTGCAACTATCCTTCTTCGAAGTGTATGTTGTAATGGGCTTCTCTGACATTCCTACAGGTGCCTGCATTGTCTTCACGCGAAACTCGTCCTTTGATCTAAAGGGGTAGCCACCAGTTGTTTATTACTGTTTCTTAAAGATTGATTCAGAAAGGGGAAAAGTTGCGATTGTCTCTTTGTAGGCCTGGGGCAGCCTCTCCGAAAATGTTTACCCAGTGGGCAAATAACTTGGCACTACTGTGTGGCTATCTCACAGAAATTATCTATCTCCCCATAGAAACGGCATATTGACTTACTTGTTCATATCAAGCCAGATCCTGATGTTAGAAAGAGATCCCAGAATGCTAACAAGTTGAGAATTCTCGGGTAAGTTCCTTTATGCCTGGATCTCTGTTCTCTGGATTGCGGAATGAAAAGATCATATTAGATGACTTCCAGATTGCCTTCCAGCTGTAATATTTGATTCTGCTATGAAGAAATTGAACCATAACCTAATTGGGTCATATTTAGAACTGTATTTAGAACTCTTCCTGTTTCTGGCACTTTCAGCTTTTCAAAGTTGCTTTTAAATTTCTTTTCAAGTTCAGTCAAAATATTTCTCAAGGGCGGGTTTATGTTTACAAGGAAGGTTAGATCTTCTAGAAAGCCTGTCACAGGTTTATCTAAATAGGAAATACTCTTTATAGCATGTTACTTCAGTTCTAGTACGTGGGAAAGTTGTTGGGGTTTGTCCCCAGGATCAGTGAATTATCTCCTTGACTTGTGAGCTCCTTCGAGATGGGGGCCTCTTCAATACGTGCTTATATTTTCTACACATAGTAAATTTGCTTTTGAGTTCCAGTCCAGAGAAGGTCTACTGAAGGAGGGAAGGAATGGTTTTATTCCGTTCCAGGTCAGTGGTAGAAGAGTCTAGAGTTGATCTGATGAATTAAAAAAGAAAAAAAGCAACTTAGTGTTCACAAAACATCTGCAGTGTACAGGTTACAGCTTCTCTCCTTGACTTATCTCTATTTTTGATTTTTAAATTAAGGGAGTTCCATGGAAGAATCATTGATATTGGAATGCATGACTTTGTTTTGAAGAATACCAAGATTTAGAAGAAACTTATTTAAAAAAAACAAAAACAAACAAACAAACAAAAAAACAGGGCTGGTGAGATGGCTCAGCAGGTAAGAGCACTGACTGCTCTTCTGTAGGTCCTGAGTTCAAATCCCAGCAACCACATGATGGCTCACAACCACCCATAATAAGATCTGACACCCTCTTCTGGTGCATCTGAAGACAGCTACAGTGTACTTATGTATACTAATAAATAAATCTTTGGGCCGGAGCTAGCAGGGGCTGAGCAAGTGGAATTGACTGGAGCGAGTGGGGTTGACTGGAGCAAGGAGAGGTCCTAAAAATTCAGTTCCCAACAACTACATGAAGGCTCACAACCATCTGTACAGCTACAGTGTACTCACATACATAAAAATAAAAAACCAAAACAATGTGAGTCCCTCAAACACATCATTGGCTTTCCGTCTTGTTGCTTCTCTGGCCCTTTGTGAAGAGACAGTGTCCTCTCCCAGCTTTTGACTGTCTCTTTTTCCCTTCCTTCTTTTTGGTAATTTGGAGGCATAAATATCAGGATCACTTCTTGAGTAGACATGACCTCCTCTGGCCTGACTATTTTATACAAGTGCCTTAAGACACAGTGGCATTCTATCTCACAATCACAGAAAGGCTCCCTATTCCCACTTTCCCCTTTCCCTGAGAAGATCCTGAGAGTGAGAAGCAGGGGCTGGCGCAGGCTTTAGGATCTCACTACACTACTGTTTCCTTTGACTTTGGACCTCTGAAAACATTGTACTCAAAGAGCTGTTGTAATGAGGAAAGCGGGGGATGTTATCATCCTCAGGACCTCCCAGTGATTATGGGAAAGCCTACGATGATTTGCTTTGGACTTTGTTATTTCACTTGAGGACTGACTGTGCAGAAGTGTTCTCTCCCAGCGAGGCCTTATCTATACTGCTGCTTTAAAATCTTTGACCTTCATCTAAGTTGCTGACGCTGTCTTGTGTTAAACCTTAAGGTCTCTTTGCTTCTGTCTTCTTCAGGGTGACCCTATTTCCTTTCCTCAATCCCAGAAGATCACAGAGAAGTGATTTTTGTTTTGTTTTTTGTTTTTTTAAAAGATGGTTAGCAAAAGAATGTAGTGACACAATTAACATTTTGTGTAACATTCTGGTTTTTTTTCTTAAGAAAATGGTAAAGTGCTAATTAATAATAATCAAAAATGGGGCATGGAGTCATACACCCATATTCCCAGAACTTAAGAAACTGAGGCAGAAGGATGATAAGCTTGGGATCAGCTTGGGTTACATAAAGATAGTGAGGTTGTAGGGAGAGGAGGAGAAGGGGAAGGAAAAGAAGACAAAAGAAAGATATGGGAGTAGTAGTAGTAGTGGTGTGTGTGTGTGTGTGTGTGTGTGTGTGTGTGTGTAGTTCAGTTGATAGAGTGCTTTCCTTGAATACATGGAAGCTCTTGGTTCAAATCCAACATGGTAGTATACACCTGTAATCCCAGAATTGGGGAGTATAAACAGGAGGGTCAAAAGTTCACAATTTTATTTTCATTTCACATTATGCAACTTTTAGCTGGCGTCTTCAATTCTTTTCCAGGTGGTTCTACAGGTATGGCTGGGCTTGTTCAACATACTGTGCTCTTCCCCAGATCAAAGTGCTCATTGCCTGGCTTTAGCAGCACGCTGACTCCCTAACTGAGCAAAAATCCGGAGGGTAGGAATGGCCTGGTGGAGGAGGCACATGGGTTGCAGTCTGCATGCAAACCACAGAGTGAAAACACAAAGCTGGGTGCTTCGTTTAGCCTCCTGCCTTTCTTTAGAGTTTGAACGTTGGAAATGCTGCTATGAAGAGCACTCACTAGAGCATCTACAGTAAGGTTTTCGTGTTACAGTTGAGTTCTGATTTTTTTCCCCAGGTTTCGAACTTGATGTGAAACAAGCACTCCTGTGACACTGTGTTCGGCACCTAGAGCTGGAGCAGCAAAATCTGTGGTCTTGAGTCACAAATCTCCTGGGCTTTGGAAGACATTGACGACCCAGCAGCATGCCTTAGGAGTGGTGGCATGGTGGGGAGCTAGGGAAGCCAGGGCTTCTGACCTTTGGAGCCTGCCTGTTGAGGGTGCTAATTCTTCCACTGCTGATCCCTTAGACGCCCTCAGCTCTTTGATTTTGGTTCTGAATTGACTTCAGACCTACTCTGCCATTTTGGCAGGCTGATCTTTCAAAGACTGAAAAGAAGAAGCACACCCTCTGTTTATCTCTGGAGCTTATTGCTTGCAAGCTAATTCCACGTGTGTTTTCCCTCGAATGTAACCCTCGCACCAAGCCCAAGGTGTATTGTCATTACACCAGTCTCACAGATTACATAGTTGGCACTGGGGCCCAAAGGAAGCAAGGAACCTTGGAAACTAGACGGTGCTGTTTTACAGTCTTGTCCTTTGCTTGGGAAGTCACTGATTCTTTGTCAGAACTAAATGAAACAAAGCCCCGAGTAGCCTGCCATTGAAACAGTGCAGAATTTCTGCATCTCATTTGGCCTATAGAAGAGGATGTGAAAAGAAAGCGGGTGTAGCCATATTCATTTGTACAGTGGAAAAATGCATTTGAAAGGACTTCTTTTCATTGATCACGTAAATCAGCCATGCTATTGTGATGCCTAGAGTTGGTTTATTGGTCAATGGCTCAGAGGATAAATAAAACTTCAGAAGTCTCTTCATTAGATTTGGGCAGAAAGATAGCTTTTTCAAAGTCCAATTTGCCTTTAGTCATATTTCCTTCATTATAAAAAGCAAGGAATAGAGCTAGTTATATAACTTCCTGAGGAGAACTGCAGACAAAGATGGATCAGCCATTTGGCTACCCATTAGGGCAGGAGAAGGCACAGGTCAGAGCCAAAGCAAGGGCAGTCGAGCATGTTCTTGGAGCCATGTGAGGGTACCACCAAATTAGGAAAGAGAGATTTTGTGGTAGGTCATCAATAAAGAGACTTCTTTTGCTTTGTTCAATTTAATTTCTGCTTCTTCTGTCCTCTACAGTTCCAGAAGTGACTGCACTACATCTAATTCAACAATCTATTAATATTGGTTGAGCCCAAACTATTGTGGTTTGAATATGCTTTACCCAGGGAGTGACTAATACTATTTGAAGGTGAGTACTTGAAGTAGGTGTGGTCTTGTTGAAGGAAGTGTGTCACTGTGGGCATGGGCTTTAAGGCCCTCATCCTAGCTGCCTGGAAGCCAATTGGGCTTTAAGGCCCTCATCCTAGCTGCCTGGAAGCCAATTTTCTCCTAGCAGCCTTCAAATGAAGATGGAGAGCTCTCAGCTCCTCCTGTACCAGGCCTGCCTGGACGCTGCCATGCTCCCTCCTTGATGATAATGGACTGAACCTCTGAGCCTGTAACATAGCCCCAATTAAATACTGTCCTCATAAGAGTTGCCTTGGTCATGGTATCTGTTCACAGCAGTAAAACCCTGACTAAGACAACTATCCTGAGTTCAAAGAGTGTAAGACGGTAACTTCTGGAGCTATGATGATTGAGGAGGTTTGAATGGAAAGAAGCCACTAAAGATGCAGAGCATGTCATCTGAACATGCTGACATGTTGAAACTAACATGGCATCTGGGTGTTCAGGGGTCAGCAAAGGGATAGCTACACATGTTTAGCGGCTACTGTAATGGACAGCTCAGCTCTGGAAGGACAAAGGTTATTATTCACTATGAATGAAAATCCAATCACACTATTATTTTACTAGATCCTTTTATGTTTATTATTGCATATGTGTGTGTGTGTGTGTGTGTGTGTGTGTGTGTGTGTAAAAGCATGTGAGGGTGCACATTTCTGTGTGGAACACAGGAGTATAGAGAAGGAGTCAGATGGCTTCCTCTATCACCCTCTGTCTTACTGTCTCAAAAAAGGGTCTCTCACTGAGGTGCTTTGATTATGCTTGGCTCTTCAGAGGTGGCACTATTAAGAGGTGTGGCCTTATTGGAGGAAGTGCAGCCTTGTTAGAGGAAGTGTGTCACTGTGAAGGCAGGGCCTTTAGGTCTCATCTGTATGCTCAAGTCTGACCAGTGTGATCGAGACCCTCCTGGCTGCTTGCAGAAGACAGTCCCCTCCTGGCTCCCTTCAGATCAAGATGTAGAACTCTCAGCTCCTTCTCCAGCACTGTGTCTGCCTGCACACTGCCATCCTTCCTGCCATGATGATAATGGACTGAACCTCTGAAACTGTAAGCCAGCCCCAATTAAATGTTTGCCATTGTAAGAGTTGCCTTGGACATGGTGTCTCTTCACAGCAATGAAATCAAAATCAAGACTGAACTAGAAGCTGGCTGTTAAGGCTACCTGCCTGGTTGGCTGATTTGCTAGTGAGATCCCAGGGTCTGTCTGTCTCCCCATCTTCCAATGCTGGAATTACAGGCACATAAAGCCATGCCTATCTTTTTATGTGGCTGCTGGGGATTCAAACTCAGCTCCTCCAGTTTTTGCAGCAAGCCCTCTCACCCACTGTACCATTTCCCTGTGTCCTACTAATTGGATCCTAACGTCTGGAATCGGCGAGGCCATTTTCTTTGATATATTCTGCAATCAGCATCAGTTTGTCTAATCTAGCGTTACAGTTCAATTTTATGCCCATCAAGGTCTTGGTGACATTCCAACTTGTGTCAATCGCTACCACTGCTCTTTAAGAAAACTGAGTCACAAAAAACAAAACCACCACCACCAACAACAAAAACCCTACCATGCCAGTTGACTGTGATCCTCCTAAGACTAAACAATTACTGAAAGTCTGTTGTCATAAATCCGGGCTATGATGAGACCCCTCCCCTACACATTTAGAAGAAATGGTAAGTTACTGACTATGCTTTGAATACTGATTAAAGGTTAATTTTTGCATTTGGCTTTTGAATAAGAACAATAGTGTCTTAATTATTTCCAAAACGATATGATTTAAAGGTTTGGCATGCCCCTATAATCCCATTACTCCAGAGGGAGAGGCCTCTAGCTAGATTAATAAGTTCAAGAGCTGCCTGGGTTTCATAGAGAATTCTAGGCCGGCCTGAACTGCATAGCAAAACTCTCAAAAAAGGTAAAAAACAAAAAACCAAAACAAACAAACAACCCCTACATTACACAATCTGTCAGATGCCTCTTTTTAAAGGAGCTTGAATTCAGTCTGTTTGAGTTCCAAATGCTTCCGTACCTTCCCCAAAGCCAACACAGCCAGATTCTTCACAGCAAAATCCCTCACTTAGCTACCAATATCTGTTCTAGTTTGTCTTCTATTGCTTCTGTAAACACCATGACCAAAATAAACTGAGGGAGGAAAGGGTCTACTTTAGCTTACTGGTTATATAGTCCATCAGGGAAGTTCCAAAGCAGGAGCTCAAGGCAGAAGCCAAAGGATGCATGCTGGTTACCGGTGTGCTTCCTCACCCCAGCCAGCTTAGTGTTCAGCTAAGGGTCCTAGATGGCCCAGGCCCACCTGCCTAGGGATGGTGCCACCCATGGTAGGCTGAAACCCTCCTGCATCAACCACAAATTAAGAAAATGCCTCACAGTCATGGCCACAGGTCAGTCTGATTTGGGCAGTTGTTCAGTAGGGGGTGACTCGACGTTTGAATCAAGTGGAAGGCTGAAGTTGACTATGACATCACGCTTTGGCCCATGCTCATGGATATGCATCATTTTAGTTCAGTTGTTTTAACTGAAAGCATAAAACTAAGATCGTATCCCGTTGGACATTTCACTCTCTCAACGCATGTACTTGGTTCCTATGTCTCTGTAACCACCGGCTGCTTGTGACTTAAGAGTTCAGTTGGTCAAAGCACAGAGATAATGAGGTCCAAGACGAGCCAGTTATTTCTCTGTGTCCTGCCTCCCTACCCCTGACTCCATCGTGCTGTGTTGTATACGGCTTTGGGGAAGGTATGGAAACATTTGGAACTTTAAGCTCGAAAAGCTGTTGAGCCCTCAGTATTTAGTGGGCTTTTCTCTTAAGAACTTGAAAGACAAGATGACTGAAATAAATGCAGATGATGGAGGCCTGGCCTGGAAAGTTCCAGGGGGAACATTGCCACTCAGAGATGTTACCAGGGTCGTTCATGGGATATATTTGAATTAAGATTCTTCGGAAGGGCTGGAGAGACGGCTCGGCAGGTAAGAGTGCTTGTTCTTGCAGAGGATCCTGGGTTCGATTCTCAGCACCCACGCGGCGGCTCATACCCATCCATAACCTCAGTTATCGGGAATCCAACAGACAAGCACCTGGGGCACATATATGCATATAAAGTAAAATAAATAAATCTAATTTTTAAAAAAGGATCTGGGGAAGTGAAGTCTTTGCTTCACTTGGACAATGAGTACTGCTCATGTAGGACAGAAAAATCAGCTGTGATTATAGAAGACACCCGGCTTGCTGAGGTAAAAGTCTTCTGGAAGTATTTCCTTCGTGTCAGCACACAGAAGCTGTGGTCCAGAGGGGCCAAGGCTGCGTCACAAGCTGGCAGCTGAGCTTGGCAATGCTTACGAGCCTCCCAAGCGGTACCGGTTTGGGCAGCGTGAGGGCTGGATTGAAGGGGTTACTGAGAGGAGCTGAGGCTTGGCACAGGGTGGTCAAGATTCCTGGCCCGGGGCTGCATTCCTCTTACTTCTCTTCTATCTAGCATTATTTGATTTAAATAATTTCACATAGAACTACTTTCTTTAAATATCTCAGAATGTTCCATAGGCTTTTGGGTTCTTAGTATATTATGGCATTTTTATGTGACTTTAAAAAATTGCGACCTCTTCATAAATTAAGAAGTTAATTCACTGGAACATGAACATTCAGTGGACCTATGTTGTCAGCCAGAGAACCTGACGTATGAAATAAGCAAATCTCTAACATTGTATCTTTAAATTTTCAGATACTGATTTCACTAATATACAATCTAATATTAGAGCCCTGAGCAAAGGCTCACGCTCTAGTTTATGCCCAATCACCGCCTCACAGGAAGATCCTGGGCAAGTCACTTGACCTTCTTATATTTCAGTGTGTGAAACTAGCCATAAAACTGTGCAAAGCATGACCTCATTACAAACCCACTACACTTGAAAGCTAAGACGCGCTTTGATATGTTAAAGAATTCCAAAAGAGCACTCATTTGTAAACAAACAGAAAATTGTTCTATAACGATTAAGATAATTCTAAAATGAATGGCACTTAGCAAGTAAAGTCATGAAAATGTTTCGAAGCACTTTATTCAGTGAAATCGTTAAATGACACAGGAAAGTATTTGACAGGTTTTGCATAACCATAGATTGTAGCTATATAACCAAAAGAACTATAAGGGATGGAACACTACCAGAAACAAAAGAACCCCCAATAATTAAGCATATTTTCATTTTTAGAACACCATTTCTCCCTTGTCACTGCATACCAAGTGTTAAAATGCATTTAGCTAACTTCCTTAGAAAGTCTGACAGAAAAAAAAAAAAACCAAATTCCTTTAGTAATCATTAGTTATAATAATGAGCTTGGCTATGTAGACCTGTAGCTCATTGGATTATTGACTATGCTTTAAACTGAATTTGTACTAGTCTCTTTTCTGTGAACATAGGGATATTATGTGTCTGACTGTGAATGGTTTGGTTCTTAAACCGTTTGCAAGAGGGACATCAGCACCCTCCCTGGGGCTTGCCTGCTACAGCTTCTCCTTAAACAGCAGGTTGACCCTTTCTGGAGCATTCTAGAAAGAACTAAATGAAGCGCAGTCCCATGGTTGCTGACATACTGTCTAAAGTGATCCTAAGAAGTCTTCTGGTGTTTGCAGTGTTCAGGGACATTTTTGAATCTTTTAAAACACCTATCTGCAAACTTTGACAAAGCCAGAAAAGAAAGGTAACTAGTCTTTCCGGAGGGGAGTGCGCTAATCACACACCTTGCCACAATTTCTGAAAGAAGAAACAACCTGCAGCTAGCTTGTCCTGTTCTGGCCTTGCAAACAAAAGACCAAATTCTGCACTTTGTCTTGGCAAGAAAAGAAACTGCAGCATTTTAACATTTTTTTTTTCTTCTTTAAGTTCCAGGTTCCAAACTAAGATCTGAAACAGCTTTTGGTCGTCCCCACCCCCACCCTAGTTTACAAAAGAATGAAGAATAGTAAATTTAAAGGTTAAAACATTATTTAAGGACTATAATTAAGATTGTAATTAAGATAGTGGAGCGCCCTACTAGAATCAATTGGCTGCACAAGTTACAGCTGTAATCAGAGTGATTCCGAGTATCTTTCCCCTTCTTTGTATATATCAATTTATGAGTTTTCAGGACCAGGATAATTAGGAAAAACTCAAAGCATGGGCTTTGAGGTCGACATAATCCACTCACTACGTTAATTTTAGAAGCAGGCCTAATAGAATTTGCCACAGGAAATAAGGAACAAACCCAGCAAGGGACAAATCTTCAAGCATCTTTACATTTTTAGTAGGTATGTCAAAACACGAAAACTAGACTGGTTGAGCATGTGTCACCACCACACAGACTTAGCAACTGAGCTTCTAACTGTGCCTCGGACAGTTCTCCAAAATGAGAAAAGTAACATATCTGACCAATTTCTTCCCCAAGGCCAACCACCGTGTCTTCAACACAGTTCCCTCGCCTCTGCAGTTAAGACAGTTCCCCGCGGCTGTCCTCCCCCGTGGGGGACCCAGGATGGTGGCTCTGCAACCTCGAAGCCAGCCACCAGGAGTGGTGGGTGGGGGACACACAGGTGAAGTGGGGCTGAGTGCCGGACACGCGGTTGGAAGCCCGGGACGGCCCCCGACCCCTACGCCCCCAGGTCTCGCTACGCAGGCATTCCAGCTCTAGAGGACTCGTGCAGCAACAGGCCAGCACCCTCGCTCAGGTCTCCGACTCCCCAGTGACCCCTGCCCGCGTAATGGGCCCGCCGCGCCGGGCGCGCCTGGGGGGCGGAGCCTTGCGGTGAGGTCCGGCTGCCGCAGCGCCGCCCTGCGCGAGGCGGTACTGCCGCGGCGGAGGGATACGGCGCACCGTATATATAGCGCGGCACACAGGCTCGCGCTACGGCAGTGGTGCTGGGAGTCTCGTGTCCGTGGTGCCGTTACTCGAAGTCGGGCGGCGGCTGAGGCTCAGCGCACAACGCAGGTAGCGCGTTAGCAGCCGCAGNGGAGGCACCTCGGCGGTCACAGCCCCTGCGCTGGTGCAGCCACCCTCGCCTGCTCCGTTCTTCCTTCCTTCGCTCGCACCATGGTAGGTTGGGGGTCGGCAGTGGCAGACGTAGCAGCTGCCCGAGCTTTCCGAACAGATTTGTAGTTGAGTCTTGGGGTCTCCCCCTTTTCCTGGCTGAGGTTACCCCCCGACCCCATTTTGCCAGGTGTTACGCAGCAGCTGCGGTGAAAGGGGATGTATTTTCGGGTTTGCATCTCCGCTGTGGCTGCCAGGGAACCTCCTCTGAGTTTTGGGCGCCTCTGGGGCTGGACTCTACAGTGGGCTGTGCGCGGGCTGGAGCCGCTGCCACAGCTGCATCGGGGCCTTCCGCATCCACCCCCTCCGCCAGCCCCGCACCCACTGCATCCAACGCGCCGCACCCGGGCTGCCTGCAGCGCAGCGCCTCGGCCGGGGCCAACGGGGCGGGGGAGCCGGGCGGGGCAGGCCGCGACGTCCCGGGAGTCAGTCCCCGACCGCGGAGAATGAATGGGTCGCGGCGAGCCGGGGACGTACAGGGCTCGGACCGCGGACTCCGGGGTGTCCTCAGCCACCTTCAGACCCCCTGACCAACCCAGTCGGGCGTCCTCCCTCGCCTGCGGTCCCCTCCTTCCTCCCGGGGGGCGCGGCGCGGGCGTGAGCTGGGAAGGAAGGAGCCGGGGAAGGGTGGGGTTGGGGGCAGGAAGGCGAAGGCTGGGGGGCGGAGAGGGCGGAAGCGGCCGCCCTGCGCCCGGGCGGGGCCCCCGCAGGGTGGCCGCGCGCGTGGCTGGGCCGTGCAACCTCGGTCCCCCTCCTGGTGCCGCGCGAGACGGGCGCGATCGCTCGTGTCCGCGGGGAGGCCCCTTCCCGCGGGAGGTGCTCGGCTCGCGCTAATTGGGGCGGCAGGGCGGGGGAGGAGAGAGTTGGCGCGCTCCTCGGTTTCCATTAGAGACGCAAAGTTTCTGCTGGGGAGGAGGCGGCGGCAGGCTCAGTGCCTGGGGGAGCAGGAGCGGTGGGAGGTGCTGGGGATAGGCAGCATCACGGTCCTGGGTCCCCTTTGGGTCTTCACCCTAGTGCGGCCCCTCGCCCGGCATGCCCCTTGTCTCTCGCTACTCCCTGGGCGGCAGAGAGATGCCCATCTGTACGTTTCCGTTTTCTCTGCCGCCTCTGGATTGCCAGATGCGAAAATGTGGTTAGCCGTGTGCGTGTGCCGTGGCCCCCTTCTCCCTCGCCAGGCAGAGCTGACATCACCAGCAGCACCTTCTCCCCTGGCAAGGCGGCCAGGTCGTTCTCGGCAGGTTCTGGAACGTCTTTGACCCAAGGCCAGAATGACTTGGGGTTGAGGTGGGGGAGTCGTTGTCCCGAAGGTAGATGCACTTGCCTCTTGTCAGAGAATTTTCCCGAGGAGGTGGAACTCCTCTCCTTGGTGAGCTGGTTTCTCCTACGAGGTGTGACAGTGCTTCCTGTCGTGCAAGACTGACATGGCGAACATTACATAAATCGTGTCTCCATTTGCCTTAAAAGTAGCTTCCAGTAATGGATAGAAGGGAAGACCCACTTGGAATTTAAAAAGTAGAAGTTCTTTCTCTCCCACATCGATAATTAAGGCGAGCTGCAACCGAGAAGAAATGAGCTCCAGTGCCATGGGATTTCTCTTGGGGTTTATTTTGTAACTGGCTTTATTAAAACATATATTCTCCTGGCTAGAGGCACAGGTTCAGAGGTGCAGAAACTAAATAGTAATGCAAATGAAAATCACCTTTGTGGCCATTTAGTACCTAGAACATGGAAATACCAAGTATTGGCAATAAAGCAGCTTCCCTGTCAATCTTAAGGTGGGCAGGATTAATACCAGGAAATGATAATAGTTACTCCTGTGCACGAGGAAAGGGGTAACGTATCGCCTCATAATTGTGGTTTCTGTGTGCTTCGTTTTTGCAGTTTTGTAACAGTCCTAGGATTCAGTCTTTTTCTAGCTTTAGAATCATAGGATAATTTGAAAGGCATTAGCCATTGTAAATGGTAGGCTTTTAGCAAATACCTGCCTAATTTAAATGATTGGAAAGCATTTATTATACAGAAATGAAACCTGGGTTGGTAACCCATTTCTGTATATTTTTCTACTTAATTGTTTCTCATAAAATGGATATAAAAGCCTGTTAATCCAACCCAATACCATTATGTAACGCCAGTGTGGAGATTTTGGAGGGCCCAAAGCTATGCGCAAGGTGCACTAAAAAGCCTGCCCCTGGATAGGATCCTGGTCCTGGCTGCCTTGTCCGCGGCATTGGGTTGGGTCTCTTGGATGAAATCAGCAACCGCAGTGCTGATGGCGCAGTAGGTGGCGCTCTTCCTTTTCTGCCTGCTGCTGCAGCTGGTGCTGAGGGCACTTTCACCACTAGAGGCGCCATTTCCCACATTGCGACTGACTGGTTTCTTTGCAGTGCTTAGAGTGAGCCGCAGGCCAAGCGAGCCGCAGGCCAAAGAAATGAAGCCAGCCAAGGCTGTCACTTCTTTGTCACCCTTTATTGTTAAGCTAGCTTGAACAATTTTCCTTTATTGTAGTAACTGTCACTAAATGCCAGTGCTAATGAATTCAGAACACTTTAAAAATACTGATTTGGAAAAAAACCCCACAATTTAAAAGTATAATTAGGAAAGCTAGGTTATTATCAACCAAACTTGTCTAGATTAAAAATTATGATCTTTTCTTTCTCTGCGTAGGCTGATCAGCTGACTGAAGAGCAGATTGCTGGTAAGTTGAAGACTCGGGAGAGTCCCCAGGAAACTGGAACTAGGCTCTGCTTTGGTCTTGTGTCTCCCATCTACGATCTGTGTGGTTTTCTAAGAATTCTTAAGCAGCAACAGTGAGGTCAGGTATTTTAGAGATGACATGGCATGGGCTCTGTTATGCCTGTCACCCTCGGGTGTGCATAGCTGTGCTGTAGAATGAGATCCACTGAAGCTCTACTCTAAAATAGACTTCATAGTTCTTAGGCCGTAAATCTTTTAGTAATCTACCAGGAAAACTTTTGCTTGCAACCCTAAAACACATGGAAAAGGTAAAAATTAGAGCTGTCCTTTAATCCCAGCACTTGGGAGGCAGAGGCAGGTGGATTTCTGAGTTTGAGGCCAGCCTGG